>NC_135784.1:74328666-74631166 GCF_051106095.1 Pogona vitticeps | reverse complement strand
CAGTCTTATTTCAAAGGTTTAAGGACAAGATCTGTAAATGACTCTTGATGGCATCCACTTCTAATTTATTTGATAAAACACAATTGAGAAATGAAGATCATGATGACCACTTAGGATAGTACTGTGCAGAGAAACAAGCATTGTTTTACAAAGAACTGAATATCTATGTGGTTTTGCTTCAGAAGCAAAGGCAAATGAAAGTGAGGTTGGTAGAAATATGTATTAGCTAAATAGTGGGCATTTAGGGGAGAAGACCTTATTTGATTTATTTTTTGCTATTCTTAGCATTTGCCACCAGGGGGTATTAGAGTTTAATACAGTCTGTTATCTGAGTCAAAATGTTGAACTTTTTGTCTTAGTGAATGATCTTGTTGTTATTTGCCATCAGTTTCCTTCCAACGTATGGAGACCTTCTGAATTAATGTCCTTCAAAGGGTCCTGTGCTTAACAGCCCTGCTCAGCTCTTACAAACTTAAGGCTATGGCTTTCTTTACTGAGTCAGTCCATCTCATGAATGATCCTAAACCTTAAGCACACACAACATACACACAGCTGCCTACTGTATGAATGAATGTTATTCAAATTTTAGCCAAGGCTATTGAAACATTGAGTCCCAAAACCAATGACATGTCAACAAAACAGCAACTTCAGAACCATATATAACAAGTTTCATAATGGCTAGAATTTAAAATATACAGTATATATATAAAAGACTCTTATAAAATAGAGAAGAACTCTGTTTTTATACTGTCATCCTTTAGTAGCCTGAGGGACCTTTGCTAGCCTAAATGGCCTTACTCACCATACGCTAAGTGGGCTCTTTATCCATTTGACTAATCCAAAATTGCCTTAGCCTGATGGTTAGACGGCCGAATTTGGCCACATTGGAAGTTGTTGCCTTATTTCTATCTTCTAGCAAGGTCTGGAAACAGCACTTCCTGTCACCTCCATCCCTGTCCAAAATAATTGAATTGATGTAGCTTTCCCGGATCTGTTTGTAAATTTTGCAGTCCAAGAGTACATGCTCCAAGGTCTCTATTCTTCCTTCACCACATACATATAGCTGATTCAAATATGAAATTTTCTTATATCTGCCCTCCAGATATATTATACAATCATTAGTTCAATTCACAGATCATGAGACATCTCTTATTGTCCAGTTTCTCTCTGGTATGCTGTTAACCATTGCCAATAATATAGCTTGTCAAGGACAAAGGTTCGCACTAGGATCCACTAGCAATGGTCACAGCATCATTTGAGTAGTGACACCAGTGTATGCTTACTGTTGGTTCCTACATTAGTTTCACCTTCCTCAGTGATGATTAATTATGTTTAACATGATTATAATTCATGTTCAAAGATAGGTTAATTTGGAAACTTTTTGTGCATTTCTAAATACAGTAGTCTTCCGTGATATCATTGTTTTTATAAATTTGCTTGCACAAACTTATAGCTGAGCATTCTGTCTGAATGATAAAAACATATATATTCTATATACATTAGATAATGGCAATCCTACGGGTAGATCAGACAAACTTATAGCTCACTATTCGGTTTGCTTTTGGTGTGGTTTGTTTTGCTCTATTTCCCAGTGACCTCATGTGTCTTAAGTAAGAGTGATCCATCCTGCCATTTTTGAGAGCTGTTTCTGACACAAGGCTAGTGTTGCAGTTTATTTAGTTAAATTGAGAGCTTTCTTGATATATCCCATTCAGCAGTCTTTATAGTTGCTTAGTTTGTTCACAAATGGAGCTGTGAGTGGCACTATTTTCAGTGACAATCCTGTGACATATGCTGTGGGTTGTGACAGCAGAAAGGACAGCAGAGAAACCCTTTCCTCTGTTTTCCTCTTCTCACAATTTTTAAAAAGTATTCTAAGTGACACAGCATTATTTCAGATATAAGGGTGTGTATCCCTGCTAGGTTGATCTATTGCTGTAGTGCTTTGGCACTTACTAAATTAAACAACAACAAAAAAGAAGTCGCTGTGGCCCATAGAATGGCAGCAGCAAAAAAAGATGACGAATGGGATGTCAGTAATTGAAAGGGGGGGACTATTTGAAGTGCTGCCTGGATCCCTCTCATGGGAGAAGAAAGTTTCTTGTGTGAATGGAAGACTGCTGAAGTGAGAAATAAAATAAGTCTCACTGAAGATAAGAGCCTTTTCCCCATCTAGTTGTGCCCACATAGATAACTAAATAGTTTAGATAACTGACGTACATGTTTCCCATGAATCTCAGATTTTCCCCATAGGTGGTTTCGAAAACAAGAGGAAGTTAATTGGAATTCTTTCCCTAAAGCAAGGACCTCTGAGCATGGTTTATCCCAAGAAGAGCACAAAGTAGCCTAGACAGCATTGGCAAATGATTCATAGCTATCAATTGTTGCATGCTCAAAAAAATTAATCCATTGAAAAGGCTCTTTCTCGTTACTTTCATTCTGAGGTGGCTTGTGTCTTTTGTAGAATACCATTTGATTCCTCATACACTTTCTGCTGTGGTAGCAATAATTATGAGATTATTATGCCATTATGGCAACTTTCTATAGCAGAGGAGGGTAATTGTGCTTCTCCATGTGTCATGGGATAGGGTCCATATCCCATGAGCTCCTACCAGCATGGCCAATGGTAAATGATGATGAGAAGTCATCACAATACCCAGAATGTGACAAATTCACTACTCCTGCTGTACAGAACAAACCACTGTGTTGATTCAACTTGGAGAAGCTGCAGCTGACTACAAAACAAAACAAAAAAGCAACAAAATTTATACTGATTGTCTGGATCCACAAACACGTAAATAAAAACATAATAGAACTCTCGCATACCTTTTGCTGAACAGGCCACTTATTTCTGTATTTTGAAGAGAGAGATTTTGAGAATATGTCAAGCCTTCATGTTCCCAATGTCAGATCTCTTGAGAAGAAGCTGTGATTCTTCACTATTATTCATATAAACCAAATTTTGGCTGGATTATGCAGTATCATTATTAAAGAATTGCTTTAGGAATGCAGGATCAATTGAAGGGCATTTCAACTGCTCATATTTTAAAGCTGATATTGGAAGTTACTTTAAAGCAGGTGCTGAAAATTATTTTATTGCTCTTGATGGCTGGCTTTCTTTTCCAGTAACTCTGCCATTCTTGGTTTATGTGTCCAGAACAGCTAGTGCTGAAATATCTAAAGCTGATAATTAAATAAAAATACACTAAGAACTGCCACCCTTAATTCTGCTGTAGTTTAAGTTTCTCCAGAAATAAGTGTAGTAAAAGCCACTGCCATCTTGTCGTATGCTGTATGGTAATCTGCAGTTTTGGTTCATTAATATGGGAAGAACAAATTCACACCAGGGAAAAGCTGTGATTCCTATCTTCTTCTTTGAGAACATGACACCAAAAATGAAAGGGAGCTGTCATAAGAACAAACTTCAGTGAATGTTATTCATCTACATATAGGATAATTCCTTCCTGTGCCTAAGAGATGTTTCTGGAAACGCAGAGTCAATTTGTCATGCAAACAAAAACATTAGGGCAGGTATATTTTTGGCTTATCAGGAAATGGGAAAACATACTCCTATTTGGAGCTAAATATTTTAAAAACTGATGAGTTTCATTCTGTTCCCTCCTGTGTCCTCTCCCTTATCTAGTCTTTCCTAGATGAGAAGCCCCTTTATTCCCTTCATCTCATGCTGTTTCTCTTCTCCCAGACTCTGTTATTCCTTCTCTTTGGTCTTTCTCTTCCCTTTCTTCAGTGCTTATTTCAGCCTTCCCCTCTCCTAGCTTCTCTACCGGACACCATGAATTTCTCTGTCACACAACCCTTGGATTCCATATTCTAGTTTCCCAGAATCCCAGCAGTAACTTTACAAGTTATTCAGGTCATTTGTTCATTATGCAAATTAGGCGGTAGGATCTCAAGGTAGGTTACAGAGCTATATAAAACAATTTAAAAACAAAGTAATGGAAAGAATTTAAAATCAAGTAATTTAAAAGAAAATGAAAACATTACAACATTAAAACTAATGAACTAAAAATTGTGCAGGCCACAATCTTCAACCCTCAAAGGCTCTAATAAATAAGTATGCCTTGAGTTGGCACTGAAATGATGCCAATGTTGGCACCAATTAAGCATTCAAGGGAAGACCATTCCACAGTTGGGGTGTTGTGGCAGTAAAGGCTCTCCTCTGTATCTCTGCATACCGTGTTTCCCCGAAAATAAGACAAGGTCTTATATTAATTTTCGCTCCTAAAACGCATTAGGGTTTATTTTCAGGGGATGATTTATTATTTTTTCATGTACAACAATCTACATTTATTCAAATATGGTCATGTCATCTTCTTCTGGTTGCTGCACGATGGTGGAGGGCGGGCTTTCACTTAACTGGGGCTTATTTTTGGGGGTAGGGCTTATATTACGAACATCCTGAAAATTCATACTAGGTCTTATTTTCAGGTTAGGTCTTATTTTCGGGGAAGCAGGGTAAGTATATTGGTAGCCAGTGCAAATGCGTTTAAAACCAATGTCATGTGGGTTATTTCCTACTCAAAAGCCCTATATTAATAGGAAACAGAAGGGCGGGTTTTCTGTTTTCTGTTTGAATGCAATCATAATAATCACGTGCCATCAAGTCAATTTTTTTCAGTGTTTCCCAGATAGAGAATACTCAGAAGTGGTTTACTATTCCTTTCTTCTTGGAGGCACCCTGGGACTGTGCATCTTGCCCAAGGCTGCACAGGCTGGCTCTTCCTGAATGCATAGTGGGGAAGTGAAATCCCAACTTCTGGCTCCACAACCAGATAAGTAACTCACTGAAATATCCAGCCAGCTATTTCTTGCACATAGTGACAGCCTAAAGAGTTTTGTGCATTCCCTATGACCTACTTTACCAGTTAATTTCTTCACAAACCTCCAGTAACTTTTAAGGAGCAGAAGAGAAGAAGATATTAAATAGAAACAGTTTTGCCAGTAATGGAGATTCCATAAAGTCTGGGAAATTGTTTGAGGAATATGAAATTACTTAACCGGTCAGCCTCATGCCTACACCCCATCTGCAAAATGGAAACAGTTACACTGATCTGATTTTGGTTTAGGATTGCTAACAGAATTACAGCGGAACCTCGGTTTACGAACTTAAATCCGTATTGGAATTAAGTTTGTACGTCAAAATGTTCGTAAGTAAAGTCAAACTTTCCCATCGGAATGCATTGAAAACCATTTAATTTGAACTAATGCAAAGCTGGTTAATCTGTACTCTACCACTAGGGGGTGAATCTTTTTTCTTCTTCTTTTGACCTAAGGTGAACTTAGGTCTAAAAAAGGGCAGGAAAGTTTTTTTTCCAGTTCGTAAGTCAAAACTCCGTTCGTAGGCCGAAGAAACTTTTTGCGAACGGAGCCATTCGTAGCTTGAATTGTTTGCAAGTAGGGACGTTCGTAAGTTGAGGTACCACTGTACTGAACTGCCTGGAATGTTCTGGGAGGTGTCCAAAAATAACTTTTCCTAATTCTGTCAAAATAAAATCATTAAAAATATTGGGATGCAATTATTTGTATCAGTGATGGCACAATGTAATAATAACAAGAACTGTCCAAATGATTACTGCCCAGAGAATTTGTTATATCCCATCAAGTCAGAATCAACATATAGTGACCCTAATAGGTCTTTCAAGGTAAGTGAGAAATTTAAGGAATGGTTTTCCACACACCCAGGTGAGTTTCCATAACTGAGCAGGGATTTGAATCCAGGCCTCCTGCCTCTTCATCCATCTTACTCTATTTACTACACCACACTGGGTGTCCAGAGAACAGGAGCAGGCTTCTGTTTATTTGTTTCTTAGATGGACCTCGGGACCGGTCACCTCTAAATATGTCCAAGAATATTCCCACATAAAGTTAGTTTCTTTAAAGCAAAAAAAGTCAGGTAATAGAGCAAGCCTATTCAGAAGCAGGTATCACAAAGTTCAATGGAACTTGCTTCTAGGTAAGGAAATATAGAATGCATTCACACTTGAAGGCTGCCCCTTTAAACATTTCACAGTAAAAACACAAATTACCTGCACACCATGTTTGTACATTAGGAGAGAGATCAGTGAATCACTCTTGGATAGTCAAAGCTTAAGTAGATTAGGTCTGGCTCCATTTATAAATATATGCCTAAATAGCAAGGATTCATGCTCTTGAACAGATCCCTTCTCTTGAGGAGGCCTGGTGCCCATTACCTAGTGATTATTGGAGTACAGACAAATTTTAAATGTTTAAAATGTTAAATTTTAGTTTTTTAAAATTAATGAATCCCTTTTTAAAATAAAAAAAGAATATAAAATAAACCCACCATATTCACCTTTGGTTCCAAGTGTCTATGTTTCACAATTCTGGAACTATGCCAGAAACGCACACGAACACACACACATATGGATAGCAATTTGCAAGAAGGAATAATTGAATTTGCCTTAATGGGACACCATGTTTTAGTACCATTGGGAAATTCTAAGTTATTTGGATTTTGCATCGTACAAATTTCAAGATTCTATCCTTGCACACAAATGCTATTTCCCCCCCTTCTCCCCTTCCGTTATTGTGCCTGTTCTGTAGCACTGAATCTAAATGTCCTTATTAAATGTTACACTCCCAAGTGCTTGTAAAGCAGTGCTTCCTTTCTTGGCAAAGTACACAGACTCACTTACTCATAGTAGTATAAACAGATACATGGATTCCCCAATAATGTATCCACAGTGTTATATTAGAAATTTCAAGTTGATTGTTCAGCCAAACCCTTATGCTGTGCTTCAATGTGGGAAAAACTGACAAAAGTGCTAAAGGTGTGAAGACAATTTTTTCAATCTTAATCAAAACAATTATAGTCTTTCATAAACAGATTACTGACTAATCCGACGCAGCAGGAAATGCTTCTCCTACTCACTTCTTCAATTCAGCTTGTGAATTCAAATTCAAAGGGTAAACATCACCTTTAGTTTCCACATTTGTTTGTAATGCCATTGTTTTTATAGTTATTTGTATTCTACCAACACCCCCCCCAAAAGAAAACACATTGAATGCAATGAACACATGAATACAAGTTTAATTTGCCAGGATAAACGAGAATCAGTTTTTACATGTCAACCTATATTTGAGGCATGAAGCCTTAAAATCTTTACTTAATTAGTAAAATGCTCAGTTTCAAAAGGATTTATTTCCATATGAATGTGGTTAGAGTTTAACCTTGCCCATTCTAATACTCAGCTCTCTGTTATGATCAGTTTCCTATAACCACAAGGATGCAATTGGTGATCTTGCATTATCAGCAAGAATCCATGGTTTCTGGTGCATTGCAGTGGTGTACTGTTTTAGCCATGTATGGTAGGTGGGAGAAAGAGATAAGACTAAATGTAATTTATTTGTTTCGGAAACAGTTCTCCAACTCATTTTTATGGTTTTAAGTTCACCTCTATCTATTCTGCAGGTAACATAGCTTCAGCTTGCTGCTGTCTGGCCATAATAAAAAGTGACATCTGGCTATAACCAAAATCTGTATTTCTCCAAGAAAATATATAAAAGACTCATTGAGCGAAGTATTTGGACTAGGATTGTTCTGTTAGATAGTCACAGAGCCAACGTGCATGGTTGACACCACTCTCTACCAATTCCGCCAGTCCTGTGTATCACTGTGAGAAAGCAGAAGTGGTGGCATAGTGGGATGCAATAGCAGTGATAGTAGTTTTTTGGTTTGATGATGGGCATTGCATCCTTCCAAATGGACTATTGCAGTTGCAGGAGCAAGAGAGAAGGCTTTTTCAGGTGTGGTACCTAGCTTATGTCATGTAATCCAAAGGGAGGTATTCCAGACCCCAATGTTTTCTGTTTATCAAGGGTCAAAGTAGAAAAGAAAGGAACCCTCATTTCCTCTAATTAATATATTTTATCACCTACAGTCGGATTTACTCAGAGATACATACTTTGGGAATCAGGCTTACATATAAGTCTATGTTTACTATCCAATGACAAGTCACAAAACAAAACACACTACAGTAAATACAATACAAGTAGTAGGGAAAAATATACAATGATAAGCAGAGTGCTGATTTAGTTCACTAAGTTGCAGTGTTTGTTGTTTAATTTATAAATCGCCCATGTAACAAGAGGCGACTCTGGGTGGTTTACAACATAAAACAGTAAACAGTAAGCAAAACGTCAAGCCTACACCATACAGTGGGGTCTTGACTTGAGAACTTAATCCGTATTGGAAGGCGGTTCTCAAGTCAAAAAGTTCTCAGGTCAAATCTGCATTTCCCATAGGAATGCATTGAAAACCATTTGATCCGTATCTGCTCTTTTCCATCCATAGGAACTAATGGGAAGCTGCTATTTCGCCTTTGACCACTAGGGGGGGATATTTTGTTTCTTTTTTTCCTTAGGTCAAGAAAGATTCAGGGAAGGCAGGGAAAATACAGTCCAGGCAGTACAGTACCAGGCAGTCCGAAGACTGTCTCCCAATCCACTCTCTAAACGCTGGGAGGAGTGAGGAAGCAAACAGGCACCCTTTTCACTGGCCAACAGTTAACTGAAAGTTCAAATTTTGCACTTTCCCTGCCTCCCATGTGGTTTTTTTTCAGTTCTTAACTCAAATCTAAGTACTTAAGTCAAGTCAATATTTTCCTATGAGAGCAGTTCTTAAGTCAAAATGTTCTTAACTCAAGCCGTTCTTAAGTCAAGACCCCACTGTAAACCAAAGCATTAATATATATTAAAAATACTTGCATAATAGAACATAATAACATACATAAAATATTTGGACATTTAAAACATTTAAAATGGCAGCATTGTGACCTTAATTACATCATTAATGGTTTTACTGGGTTGTGTGGGATACAAGAATGGGACAAAAGACATGTCAAAATAGCCAGGTTATTAAAAGCTTCTTAGAGTCACCAGCAGAGGGGTCAAGCAGATAGCAGGATGGAGTTGATTCCGAAGTTGAGGGGTGACCACTGAGAAGGCCAGGTTCCTAATTTTCTCTTTCTGGGCCTCTCTCAGGATCACCATCCTCAGATGTCCAGCCTGGGATGAGCGAGTACAGGTACTGTACATGTACAGGCAGTTCTCACTTGAAGAAGGTGTATGTCAGGTACTGAGATCCCAAACCATGTAGGGCTTTATATGACCTTATATCCTTTTTACTGTGGGAAAGCATGAGGGCAGTGGATAATTCTGACTGAAAGAGAGTTAAATCTTCTCCTTTGCTCTTCTGCCCTAACCAAACTCCTGAATTTTTGAGAAGAAAATATGTTCAGGATATAATTCATATGTGTCATGCCCTGTGTTTGAACTTGTTACCACTTTGAAAAGGATGAGGTTCTGGGAAACTAAAGAAGGTGGGAGACATGTGTCTTACACAATTTTGCCATCTTCACTTATGTTCTTACAGTGGTGCCCCGTATAGCGAGGTTAATCCGTTCCGGATTAACCTTCGCTATATGAAATCTTCGCTAAGCGGGAAGTAAAAAGCCATTGGAATGCATTAAACTTCATTTAATGCGTTCCAAATCGGCCCTAAACTTCCCACTTAGAGAAGTTTCCTGGCCCCGGGCAGCCATTTTCGCGCCCTCCCCTCGCTTGCCGAGGGCGCGAAAATGCCGCACGGGGCCATTTCGGGTCATTTTGAAGCCGCAAAACAGCTGTTTTGCGGCTTCAAAACGGACCCAAAAAGGCCCCGCGCGGCGTTTTCGCACCCTTGGCAAGCGAGGGGAGGGTGCGAAAACGCCGTGCGGGGCCATTTCAGGTTGCCTGCGGCCGTTTTGAAGCCGCAAAACAGCTGTTTTGCGGCTTCAAAACGGCCGCGGGCAACCCGAAATGGCCCCGCGCGGCGTTTTCGCGCCCTTGGCAAGCGAGGGGAGGGCGCGAAAACGCCGCGCGGGGCCATTTCGGGTCGTCCGCGGCCGTTTTGAAGCCGCAAAACAGCTGTTTTGCGGCTTCAAAACGGACCCGAAATGGCCCCGCGCTGTGTTTTTGCGCCCTCCCCTCGCTTGCCGAGGGTGCGAAAACACAGCGCGGGGCCATTTCGGGTCATCCGGCGCCCATTTTGGAGCCGCCGAACGCGGCTCCAAAATGGCGGCCGGACTCCCCAATCGTCGCAATGCGAGGTGCGGCGATTGGGTGCTCCGTATAGCGATCCCGAAAAAGGGGATCACTATACGGATTCGTCGTTATACGGTGCGCTCGCTAAGCGAGGCACCGCTGTATTTACATTCATTATAAAGTGCACTGCGACTGTAGCCTCAGAACCTGAAGCTGATCCAGGGAAAAACAGACAACTTCCTGAAATAAAGTTGTTCCATTTCAAAGACAGTCATCTACTGAATTTTCCTAGTAGACAGTTAATCCCTCTACTTCTGGCTGAAATTTTTATAAAAATCTGTAGGCATCCGACAGTCTTGAGAGACTATGGTAATGTGCTCTGAATGGAGGTAATGGAACAGCGTGTAGTGTGGCTGAGAAGGCCAATTGGAGAGTGACAATCCCTTCCACACTGAAGACAAATACAATCTGTCCCTGGTTTTGCTGGTTTCGGGACTGCCTCTTTGCCTCGGCCTGCTGGACAAGTGTCTCTTCAAATTGGGAGAGGCCATGCTGTATCGCCTGTCTCCAGGCTGAGCACTCAGATGTCAAGGTTTCCCATCTGTTGAGGTCCATTCCTAAGGTCTTCAGATCCCACTTGCAAATATCCTTGTATCACAGCTGTGGTCTCCCTCTGGGGTGATTTCCCTGCACTAATTCTCCATACAGGAGATCTTTAGTAATCTGACCATCAGACATTTTCACAACATGCCCGAGCCAATGTAGACGTCGCTGTTTCAGTAATGTATACATGCTAAAAATTCCAGCTCGTTCTAGGACTACTCTGTTTGGAACGTTGTCCTGCCAGGTGATACCAAAAGTGTGTCGGAGACAACGCATATGGAATGTGTTCAACTTCCTCTTCTGCCGTGCACAAAGGGTCCGGGACTCACTGCAGTACAGGAGTGTACTCAGGTCCAGGCTCTATAGACCTGGATCTTGGTATATGCTGTCAGCTTCTTATTGAGCCATACTCTCTTTGTGAGTCTAGAGAACATGGTAGCTGCTTTGCCAATGCATTTACCCAGCTCGATATCTAGAAAGTGTCAGAGATTGTTGAACCAATGTACCGAAAGTCATAAAAATCTACACTTTGAATATTCAGTGCCTGTTTTAATGATGTTATTGTCACTCTGAAAGTTCATTATTTGTGTTTTTTCCTCTTTGTCTGTTCCCCCACCTATAAAACTATGTACATAATCCTGTGACTAAATATTGGACTTTTGTCTATCTGAAGAGATGGATGCCATCTAGAAAACCCTCGTCCTGAAAGCAATTCTGTTAATCTTTGAGGTGTCACATTTGTTTTTATTTTTGTAATCAGTACTTTTTTGCCTATACACTTTTTAAACAGAATACCTTTAAAACCAAAACAAGCACTTTTTAGGTTTAAAAAAAGTTTTAAAAAAAGGATCGCACCAACAATCAGCAAACATTCTTCCAGCACAGAACTCCTTGTCATAGAAAGAGAGCATGGGGGTGGGAGTGGAGACGTGAGTCTAAGCTGCATTGTAAACCCTGCTTGCACCAACAATCAGCAACCATTATTCTAGCATAGAACTCCTCATCACAAAAAGAGAGCATGGGGGAGGGGAGAGAGACTTGAGTCTACACTCCATTTTAAAGCCTGCTTTCACCAACAATCAGCAACCATTATTCCAGCACAGAACTTCTCATCACAAAAAGAGAGAAAGAAAATTTTCTCCCAAGATGCAAAAAACCTGTAGTAAATGCAGTGTACTCACTCAGAACAGGCAGTCTCTCTGTTTTAAAAAATAAAGTAAAAAATCCAAAAATAAAAAAGCTAAAAAAATACAGTCCTTACAGTACAGTACTGTACCAGGCAGTACAAGGCAGTCCCAGGCAGTCCGAAATCTCTCTCCACACCCTCTAACCACTGGGATGAGCGAGATAGCATACAAGTAGCCTCTTTGCTGGCCAACGGTTAACAGAAAGTTCAAATTTTGCGCTTTCCCCGCCTCCTCCATGGTTTTTTCTCATTCGTAAGTCAAAGCTCCGTTCGTAACTCAAAGCAATATTTAGCGTACGGAGCTGTTTGTAAGTCAAATTGTTCATAGGTCAGGGCATTCGTACGTCAAGGCACCACTGTATATTTAGTAACTAAATAGAATTTGTACAAAATACCAAAACTATTCTCTCTCTCAAACACACAAACAAATGTCTTTATGTATTTATGCAGAGTTCATAGACAGTGAATGGTGAAAAAAATGATTTCCCCCTCATAAATAAGTAATGACAATGTCATAGTAGTTATCAATGCAGCTGTCAACAGGACTACTTAAGAAAGATCCCCCTTTCCTATTCACTAAAGTAACATTTTATTTGTCCTTCTAAGGTGCTGAATCATTTCAACCTGGAAATATAACTACTAGTGCACCTAAGCTGTATGCTATTTAAATATAGAGTTTACAGATGCCAACAAAAGCTGGTGACTCCATGAAATTTTAGCAGATGGGATACTTGAGAGGCTTTGTAGTAGGGGAGCGATCATTTATCAGGCAATACTTTCAGGCACGCGTTAAATTCTTCAGTAATTAAAAATTCACAGAGGTGAAAAGATACCTTTTAAATGTTTTATTTCCTTTTTCCTCTAGAAGAATTTTGAAGGCATTAATAGATTTAAACTAAGATTATCAAATAAATGGACGGGAGAAGAGCCTTTAAAATAATCTTTGTATGGTATGTATAAAATCTTTCAGCTGGTGAGATAGCTCAGTGAGTTAGTTTTCTGCCTGTGGAGATCAGGAATTCAAATCTCAGCCCGTGTGGCCTTGAGAATGCAGCAGAGTCCCAGGATATTACTTTTGAGTACTCTCTCTACTTTGAAAACCCTGAAAAGGGTAATTGTAATTCAGACTTGATTTAACAGCATTTAGTTATTATCTAACCTCTCCCTTTGCTGTATGTATCAACAAACAAAATGAATAGTGGAACATTTTCTGAATGTTTAAAAGTGGATATATTTATATACCTTTTTTAAAAATATAAAAATAGAGAACAAGTGAAAAATAAAAAAAAAGTTGTATGGGTAGTAATTTGTAATTATATCTTTTTTTCAAAGTAGTATTTCCCATGTACTATAGTTTCAGCCCTTCAGGGTTGATTGTTTTTCAAAGCAAGTCACAATTTCTTATTGAGTCTTACAGCACCTGTTAGTTTTAAAGTACTATGGTGCCATTTTACATCTCTGTGAAATGAATCCCTTAACTCTCATGAATATCTGAGATCCAGAGTTGCTATTGTGCCCAAGAAACATTTCTGGAAAAAGTAGATTAAGCTTTAGAAGACTGAAGGCATTTATATTGAGCTTTAGAAGACTGAAGGCATTTCATTCTTGTTGAGCTAAGTAACTTTAGCAACATTCATTTGGTCATTTATTCAGTGCCTTTAGACTTACTCATACTTGCTTCATAGCAGAGTATCTCTTAAACTACTGTAGGAATTTCTGAATTTCTGAAAATGTGAATACAAAGAAATTTCTCACAAATATTACATAAACAACATAGTATACAAATTAATTTTTTGCAGTAATCTTTCCGAATAAATCTACTGCCATTTTAGGGTTTTTTGTTTGTTTTTTAAACCCTACCAGAAGAAAGTAACTTTTGGATATCTTTGGGTGACTGGTGGTCAGGCATAAGATGCACCTAGGAGAACAGATTAATAGGTCAGCTTCCATAAGTTAGATGGGAATGACCTGCTTTGACTCTTTACTTCTCGGAAGATAGATTTCTCTGCCACCTGACTGACTCATGGTATGGATAAGGTGCTCTCATTTTGTAAACAGTGCAGTAAGACGTCCTTTTGCTGAGTGTACAGTATTATCAAGGGTTATCTTTTGCCAACTTCCAGAACAAATAGCTGACAATTTGTGTTACTTTAAAGTCCTGTGATAACAGAATGTTATGGAGGATGAGAATAGACCAAAATCATGGTAAAGGGAGCAGCCAGTCTTTGACAGTTACTGGCAAATATATAGATTTTTTTTTGATAGCAAGAAAGAGAACTTTCACGGGTTCTTACTCTTCTCAAACTTGTTAGCTTTGACATACTTGCTGACAGCGAGTCACTCACCATTTTATAAAAACATGCTGTGAAGTAGTCACAAAAATGTCCTTCCCAGATGAGCTATAGACATTTCTGGGTGATTCTCAAATAGGAGTACACAGATGTTTATTTCCCCTGCACACAACTCACTCTTGGTAAGAAACTGGGCGCACATATGGCTATAGTTTGGACTATTTTTTCTCAATACAGCTGTTGCAGCTACTGGCATAAAGGCAAGGTAGACACAGTGATAAATGCTACTCCCATCCTTATCTTGGCAAGCACCTTCAGAATGAATAATTTTCTCTTTCTTTCAGAGTGCTGCTCTTTCATTAAAAATGTCATGTTTCCCCAAAAAGATGACAATCATTGCTATTACTACTACTACTAAACTTTTTTTTTTAAATAGTGTCATCCCACCTTTCTCCTAAAAAAGGACTCCCGGAGGCTTGCATCATTGAAAACACAATATTAAAAGCTAAAAACAAAATATTAAAAAGAATTAAATAATCATTATATTAAAAATGTTAGGTAAGAGGATTACTAAAAGCAACAAAAATACAAACCATCCCATTTCAAAACCTCTGTTAGATAGCCTGTCAGTCCAGAAAAGTCTGCCTGAACAGACAGGTCTTTGCCTGTTTGCGAAAGGCAAGCAAAGATGAGGCCAGCTGTCTCCTATGGCTACACCAAACACACCTGTGAGGATGGTGGGACCATCACAATAACAAGTAGCTTAGCCATGAACCTTATGGAAAATAAGCACAAATTAACTTCAATTCAAAGGTAATGCTTGTATGAGAACAGGTACTGCTGCCAACCCCTCCAAACTACTAAGGGAACATATTTCACATCAAAGACTGCAGGACACTGAATAATATAGACTAGGGATACCCATTTATTTTGGAACAAATGACAACCAAACTAAATGGTGATCATGCAGTCACATTTTCTTTCACTGTTAAATAAAAGCAAGTAGAAATGAGGCTGCAGGAAATTTGAAGAAAGGGGAGGAGACCTGCAGCTTGGATTCAAAGGAGAATTTGAAATTGGAAACACTGCTCTGCACTTCTGTCCTTGGGGAAAGATGCAGTGACTTGAAAATGGATATGTATGCTTGCTTTACTGACTATAAGAATGTTTTTAACAAAGTCCAACCGGGTAAACAAAGTGCCTAATCAAGATACACATGTATAATTGGCAATATGAATTGTCAGTGAAAAGCTGCAGTGAACGTTCAAAATCAGGTGACAGAGAACACTGATGTATGCAAAGGAGTTTGAGAAGAATATGAATGGTTTTGCCACTGCTTTTCAATTCGAAGTATTGCTGATTCAAATGACAGTACTGTATCAGTGTACCAGTAATACCCACTACATAGATGATACAGCATTATTGGTTGGCAATTTTCTGAAGATTTTCAGGAAAGTTATGGAAATAATTTCTGGTACAAAAATGAATGTTAAGAAAAATCAAGATCATGGTAAAAAGCAAGCATCTTGGAGCTTCCTTAAGATAAGTAACATAATATGCAACAGAAATACATGACTGGCTTTCAACATGTGAACTGTATAGTGCATTGTATTCTCTGTTCCAGTCTGTGGCATGGAATTGTGGAATTTAATGTAGGAAACTATAAAAAAGATACACACATCTGAAATTTGGACTTATTATAAGGTACTAAGAAGTTATTGGATCAATGAATAGGTAGGGATTAAAGGGAATGAATAAAAGCCAAGAATTTATAAAGCACTTTAAATGTAGAAATCTATAATACTTTGGTCAGGCAATGAGAAATTAAACAGATGGATTTTTACAGCTGATCATTTAGGGTAAAATAAGTGTGAAAAGTGCAAGAAAGAAAAGAATTTTGGAGACTGGTTTGGATACAACACAACTCAATGGCAACTAGTCATTTAGGGCAAGTGGTTCACTGACCCTCCTCAAGTTAATTCTATTCCCAGCCAGTCCACTCCATAGGCATAGATCATGTTTGGACCTGTTTTCAGGGGGGCATCTTAAAGGCAGAAAGGAACAAACAGGTCTTCATTCCATTTAAATGGAATTGCTATTCTGTGCCTGCAGATGGCTCCCAGTTCTATCTTAAACTGCATAGGTGAATACAGAAGTGTTACTTACTAGCTGTTTTGGCTGCTTTGCAAAATCGTTTACTGTAAATAAACAAATAAATAAATTAGGTTTTTTAAAATACACAATCAGTGATAAAGACAGAGGACCCAAAGGTGCTAAGATTTATTTTTAAAGTGTATAAGACGTGCATGCAGATGGGAATTGGTCATTTCTTCTCTGTAAGCATATGAAGATGATAACGAGCATTGAAGAGAAAGAAAAAAGGTTGTTTTTCATTTGATTGAATACTGATGCCCCTATGTGTATGTGCAGTAGTGTGTGTGTGTGTGGTTTTTCAATACAAAAATGTGTTTTGCAGGTGCCTTTATTTACTCTTTGTTTTGCAATACCCTTGATTGATATAAGTGGTCTTGGTGCTGTTTTCTTCAAGGTCTAAGCTAGTGGGTGTTAGCATGTCTGTAAGATAGCTAGTTTAGTGATATATTGGCCCATACCATAATAGAATGTTCTTGCCTTCATTCAGTGACTGTTTCTCAGCATGTAAGCTGGTGGCTGCATCAGTCTGCTGCCATGCTGTCCAGCATTTACCTTGTACCATGCCCCTCACTGATTTGTATAAACAATGGCAGATTAGAGTAATTTAAAATCTATCATTTTTTTACTTAACATGATGCTTGTTCTCCCACTCTGCAGCTGTTCGTTTAGCACCTCACAAGGTGAGAACATATGTTTGTATACTGCTACATTTCTTGTTCTTCTAGCACAGACAGAGCCACTGTAGCCTCCTTGGGGGCACAGGCAACTAGCAGCTCCCAAGGAGTGTTGACTTCTGATTATTTGATGCTGGCTCTAGGTTTGCCAAGTCTCGGGGCATTGTGTGAAGTCCCATGGAATTGCTCTGTTTCTCTGAATTGGAGGGTAGGAAGTCAACATTCAGGGCTAGCTGGCTTGGAAGAAGAGAAGGCTATTTCTTCATTGCTTTGAGTTAATGCCAAGGCTCACTGATACAGGGTAAAAGTGACTGTTTGTATGTTGCACACATATTGCTTGGGGCAGTGAAGACCATCTTCAATACAGAAAACACGGAAAACATCATTGAGGAGGAAGGCAGTTCACACATACAGGAGGCAGACATGTGAGGAATGTCACACACAGAACCAGAAGGCCCAGGAACCTTACAGAGAATTTGGAGCTACAGAATAGATTCCAACCTCTCTCCCTTATTAATCAGGAAATGGAACAGCAGCAAGAGCAGCAGTGTCAGCCTACAGAGAATATCCAGAGGACCCAGGAACAATCTGTACATCAAGTGTCCCCTACCAAGCTTCAGAGGAAATGAGTTGTAGTGGTTGGGGACTCCTTGCTCAGAGGAACAGAAGCCACAATCTGCAAGCCTGACAAGATGAATCGTGAGGTGTGCTGTCTCCCTGGAGCCAAAATTCGTGATGTAACAGAGAGACTGACAAGACTCATTAAGCCCACTGACTCTTACCCCTTCCTTTTTGTTCATGTGGGAACAAATGACACTGCGAGGCATAGCTTTCAGGACATCACAGAGAATTATGAAGATATAGGTCAGTAGCTGAAGGACCTGGATGCCCAGGTTGTAATCTCATCTCTCCTCCCTGTTGAAGGACATGGCCCACAAAGAGAGAGAAGAATAATGGAGGTGAACAACTGGCTACACAGATGGTGCTGCCAGGAACGATTTGGCTTCTCAGACCACGGTCTGCTTTTTCACAAAGATCATCTTTTGGCAAGGGATGGGGTACACCTCGCAGCTATTGGCAGTAATGTCTTTGCTAAGAGGCTCACAAATCTAATCAGGAGAGCTTTAAACTGAGTTCTGGGGGGAAGGGAGACAATAGTTTTCAGGGCAGAAATTCAGCAAGTGCTGGCGAGAAAAGCCCAGCAGGGCAAGTAGTACCAGAGAACAACAAGGGCAAGAAAAACACACATGGTCCCAAATGTCTCTACATTAATGCACAGATCATGGGAAATAAACAAGATGAACTGGAACTCTTAATACAACAAAATAAATATGATATAATAGGTATCACTGAAATTTGGTGGGATGAAACTCATGACTGGAATGTAGTTATTGGACGTTATGAACTATTTCGAAGAGACAGACCTAGCAAAAAAGGAGGAGGAGTAGCTTTATATGTCAAGGATGTTTATAGTTGTGAAGCAATCCAGGACTTAAATCCAGGAATTGAGAGCATCTGGGTAAGAATTAAGGGGGAGAGAAACAAGATGGATGTCATGGTGGGGGTACACTACAGACCCCCAAGCCAGCCCGAGGAGTTGGATGATGCCTTCCTGGAGCAGATAGCTACACATTCAAAAGGGAGAGGTGCAGTAGTAATGGGTGATTTCAACTATCCCGATATATGTTGGCTGGAATCCATGTCCTATGAGCAACAGCTTAGAGAGTTGGGAATGTTTAGCCTTACAAAACAAAGGTTAAGAGGGGACATGATAGCCATGTTTAAATATTGATGTCATGTCGAGGAAGGGACTTGTTTTCTACAGCTCCAGACACTAGGACAAAGAGCAATGGTCTCAAACTACAGGAAAAGAGATTCCACCTGAATTGCAGGAAAAACCTCCTGATAGTCGGAGCTGGTCGGCAGTGGAATAGGCTGCCTTGGAGTGTGGTGGAGTCTCCTTTGGAGGTTTTTAAGCAGAGGCTGGATGGCCATCTTTCGGGAGTGCTGTGATGGAGTTCCTGCATGTCAGGGGGTTGGATTCGATGGCCCCTGTGGTCTCTGCCAACTCTGTGATTCTATAATTTTATGATTATTGGGTTATGAGGCAGTGTATGAAACCCACACTGTCTGTTTTACTTTCCCATCTATCTAACCCTGTACCTGTATTATTCTGTGGTTATTACAGAAGTGCCAATTTCCTGTGACATCACAAGAGTCCATCTCTTGGTCTCAGGTTTTGACCTTCAAATTTCAGAATGTCCTCCATTTGAAGCAATCAGCCTGTGTTATGCAATTAAAGGTCCAATATCAAAGCAGCAAGTTTGTTGATGAATATGAAGATTTTAGCATTCATCTGAATGAACAGTGGGATCATAGCTAATCAGTAAAAATCAGAATAAGGATGCTTACAGCAGTTTCCTTAAGATAAAGAATGTAGCCTGGAGGACTATATCTGAATAATTTAAATAAGGTTAGACAGAGACATTTTAGAAAAAGGTGTCTAGAATTAATAGGTTTACCAGTCTCCTAAAATAAAATAAAATCTAAATCTCTTTACTTAAAACATGGTAAAGGTCCTGACTTTCCTGTTGACATTGCTTCTGTTGCCAAAGGATTTGTTTAATTTAATTTTGTTCTACAGATTTAAATTTTTTTTCCTAGTACACTTCTACTTGACCTTGTAATATTTTCAAGACTAATTTAACCATATTTGCCACTCCAGCAGTAACTGTCTAAATGTCATGCATGTATGATGTTAAGGAATACCTGAGACAAGGTACTTTTTCTTCATAAAAACATGTAATTTCTCATTTACACCATAATCTTATGGCTTAATATATAATGGTTTCATAGTTATACATCTGAAACATTTTACCTTTAAAAGGTTCACAATTTGGGAGGGGGAAAGGTATTAATTAAACCATTCTTCTTTCTGAAGTATAATTTCTCTGCTTAGATGGTATGTGTGGGAGCAATATTTCTGTCACTGTGAGGTAAATATTAATGAACTGGGTCCTTTTGTATATTCAAACCGTGTTTAAATTTCATGGGGCACAAATAGAAATCTAGCCAAATATTATCTGATAATGTGATGATTTCAGAGGTATCAGAGTTACAGTAACAACTGCAGTATATCACAGACGTGAGTAGACCCCCTCACATTTCATAAATATTTTACTATATCTTTTTGTGTGACAACACTGAAGAAATGACACTTGGCTACAATGTAAAGCAGTGAGTATATAGCTTGTATAACAGTGTAAATGTGCTATTCCTTCAAAACAACGCAACACACAGCCATTAATGTCTAAACCACTGGCAACAAGCTGTATACTCACTGCTTTACATTATAGCCAAGTGTCATTTCTTCAGTGTTGTCACATGTAAAGATATACTAAAACATTTATGAAATGTGAGGGGGTGTATTCAGTTCTGTGGTATACTGTATATACATGTCAAGGACATAGCTGATTAACATTACGCTGTTTGAAAAGCATATGTTGAAAGTAGTTACAGAAAAGATGCTCTGAGTTATGTTAGAGTGATGGTGAGCTGCAATTATTAAATAAAACGGATATGTAGCAGGCAATGTTTGGTAACCCAATCAGCATGTGGTCCACCTGTCTACATATTAGAAATACTCACCAACCCAAAGATTCAGGTTTGGATCCTACATTAGCAGTTTGGAAAACAGATGAATTTAGCTTGGAACAATATTTAGACTACTCAAATTGATTAAAATGTGTATCCATATCTCAGTTAAGAAACCCATGCCATCATGGCTTTCTTTGTCATGGGAAATCAACAAACATGACTTTTTCCTGTCTGTCAGAATTGCATTAAATTTGCAGGTGTAGCATCCATTTACAATAATATTTTGCCTGTTGTATTTCAAGCACATGGGTCTCAAGGGTTTGTGCTATATGTTTTTAAATTTTGGGGGCTTTTTTTTAAAGTAATGGTCTATCATGTTCTTAATTCTGAGCAGAATTGGGGAAAAGTACAGTTGCTTAGTTATTAAACCAACTATATTTTGGAAGTATAGGTGGTAGCCATTTTATTCAGGAGCAGCCTTTACAGCTTGTGATTGTTAAAAAGATTTTTCTATTCCTGTCTGTTTTTTAGGGTCACTTATTAAGAAAGTAACATTCAACATAAACGTGGCCCCAGTTAAGAAACCTGACCAATTTCAGAAGGATAGGGGCAGGGTTTTGTGAAAGGAATATATTCAAAATGTTTGCATGTGAATGACAGATTGCTTGCTTATGTTTGCCTGTTTTGTGGGGGATGCAATTTCTATAAAATGCAATATGTCATAGCAGAACCTACCGACAACAATCCTACAGAATTCAAA
Organism: Pogona vitticeps; assembly: GCF_051106095.1. Lineage (NCBI taxonomy): Eukaryota > Metazoa > Chordata > Lepidosauria > Squamata > Agamidae > Pogona > Pogona vitticeps. The sequence continues at coordinate 74,609,836 of NC_135784.1, read as the reverse complement.
AAGGAGAAGTGCAGGGCTTAGGGAATTAACCGTTAACTGTTCCCCCACCTCTCTTTCCCTACATAAGTGATTCCCTTATATGGATATATTCGGAAATAATTTATCAATTTGGAGACCTGCTGTCTATAATGTTGACATTGATTCTGTCTGTGTCAGGATCTCATATGAATTCAAATTCCTAATGAATATCTAGGAATATTCAGATCTGGATTCAACATTCATCTGAATTAGTCCAAATTTGATTTTTTTTTTAAATTTAGGACTAACTTGAATCCAAGACCCGTCTCTACCACATATGCTTACTCTAATTGATTTGGCCTGATACTGTTACCATTATCATTAGTGCAGAATGCAATCTGCTTGTAAGCAGATGAAGTATGACAATATTCTCACTGTGTTGGCTGGGCCTTCTTTGGCCAGTGGTTGGAACTGGAGGCTTAGTTAATGAGTAATGCTTTGTAACACAGAGCCGTGGAAGCTTGGAAAACATGGAGGCCATTTGGTAGACCAAGGTTCTGACCACGGAGTAGAAATTGTGACCCAGATAAGATCCATTTGGAGTGGCTCATCCCTGACTTAGAGTAGCTTCATATGTATATTTATATGTTTGCATGAACGTGTTTGAAGTTGATCCTACTGTTTACCAGGATATTTCAGAACCAAATTTGGTAGGTGAGAAACAATTGCAAGAGTTAAAATTCTTTGAATAAATTCCATGTTGTCTTTACTGTAGACAACCAGAAGGGTTTTGACACTTTAAAGACTAAACATTTTATTGTTGAATTTATTGAAGAGAGGAAAATCGCTGTGTATTCCCAAAGTAACGTGAAATCTAAAGGCAAGATTTATTGTACACAATAAAGTATTCTTTAAAAACAGAGACTGCTTAGTGCTCAGCACCCTAAACTACAGTAAATAAGGCAGTACATTGTTGCATCCTGTCTAGAGAGGTCACCAATTTTCATAATCACTTACTTCAGAATATAGCTATATCTAGCCTATAAAAGCTAGGTTGCTTTGTGTATAGAATGCAATTTTCTGTAGAGTCTCTTCTCTGTCTCAAAATATAGCATAAGGATCTGCACACTTTCAGTCAGCATTCAGATTGCTTTGTAAGTATACAGTACATGCACAGCTTATTAAATGTTAGCCACTTATTTTCAATGGAGAAGCTGTTGAAATATTTATTGATCATTGTGACACTATACAGAATATAAATGCAAGTGCTCCATTTAATGTTTTTTTCTTGCTGTTGATGAAATGATTACCTTCACATTGATTGCTAATAACTTGATGGCCAAATCACCTAACTAGCTCTTGGTGAATTTTTTGGTATTTACATTTAATAAAGAATCAACTGAATCCAGGTCAGTTATTTTGACCACTTCTTGTAAATAGAATGGCTGGCTCAAATGAAATATAAAATATTTTCTTGTTTCTGTATATGAACTCCCACTCCCATGATTGTCAAAAGGCTGGGTCCTTGAAATTTCAGGTGACACCCTAATGGAAATGCAGGCCTCATTTTTTTAAAAGACTCTCTATTTCTTATTTATAGGTATAAATACAGTTATCTATAATAAAGGGCTGAGTTAGATAGATTATGAATCAATATATCCTTGTTTGTGGCTGCTGAGTTTGTGGTAAGGAACAATCTTTGGTTATGCCCGTTTTTCTTGGAATTCACACCTGTTTAAATTTCTCTTCTCTGCATGCAATATATATAAATATCTTTCATCTCCAAGGTTTACTTGGGAAACCAGTGAGATTTTAACTCACTTGTAATTGCACATTCACTGTAGCTAACAATACATGTGCTCTGCTTGCTGAGCCAGAGAGATTGCTCATACAGCACTTTAGCCGTAAATTATAAAACCTTCAGGACAAAGCAACCTTAAAGGAACTTCAGATGCTTGATCAAAACACAAAACAGGGCGAGAAAGGCTGGGGCACCGTACAGCTCCTTTTTAAATAGGCTTGCATTTCTTTTCCAAGCCATTCATTTCAATAAATACAATTGGCAGGTTGAAAAGGTTTAGGTACAAATCTGAAATGTATTTAACAGTTTTATTCACACAATTGCTATCCTGGGGGAACTTGAATGATTTTAATATACAGTGCCAATTAACAAATGCTATGGCTGTGTTTTGTTCAAAGAAATGTGGCTAAAATCAGTCGATTTTTCACGTCAAGCAGTTGTATAATCAGTAAGGCCTTTGGTCTAGGCAGCTGTTTCATCCACTCTAAATTGCACGAGCTCTTAAGAAAAGGTTGTTCTCAGCCTCCCCCTTCTTCCAACAGTTCAGAAGTGGCTATGATGATGACTGGTCCAGTGCTGCTCCTGGTGTTGTTGTGGGGATGTGGGGGGCGGGGGTGGTGGTGGAAGAGGCTTGATGCCTCAATGGTACCAAATCAATGGTTTTCAACTCTGAATAATCTTGAGCAGGATTCCTGGCATGGGGTCAGTTTCAAGCTTCTTAGCCACTCTAGTAACCCTGAGCTGAATATGTGTGCATGTACATGTGTCTACGTATGTGTGTATGTGTGGCCCCACCTTTCCTAGGTGGTCCCTGCTGTCCACAGTTGTGGAAAATATCAACTTTCTAGTACACAAGGAAGCATAGTCATAAAATGGTATCAGTTCCTTGTATATCAAAACCTTTATTTCATGCAGACACATCTAACTTGATAGTAATCAATGTCATTCTACAGTAAAATTGATTTAGGAGTAGAATTTTATTTATGAGTTAGATTATCTGTGTTTTCAGATTCCCCATTACAAAAGTATGTAAAGAAAAATAAGCCTCACTAAACTGAATGGAGCTTCCCAATAGATATAGTGGTTACTCACTTTTGTTGTCTTATTTGTCACAAAAGACCTATTCAGAATTAAATATTTTGTGCTAATGGTCATCCATTGGCTCCATGGCATAATCAGCCTAGATAGCTTCAAAAACAAGGGTGGGGCAGTGATGGAGTTTCAGTTTTCTAAGGTAGCCCCTAGTGTCCTCTTCAACCACAAGCCATGGACACAAAGAGAGCAGTGGGAGCAGCAGGAACAGAGCAGAAGAGGTCAGTTTCTTCAGAAAGCAACCTAAGTGCCTGGAGCAAGGCAGCTGTTTTGGAGCTCAAAGGGTCACTTTTCTGTCTACTTATATGTAATGGAGACAATAGGCCCACAGACCCATAAAGGGCTCATACCGGTATGATAGATTCTATAGTCAATGCATTTTGACTGTGATTTGTATATTCATGTTTGTGATTTCTACTTTAACAAGCCACTCTCTACTTGTGGTTTTCCAAAGTTGGGCTCCAATCAAGTTTTTTAAGTGTGCTTAATGATTGCTGGAATAATAACTCTAAAGTACTTTTCAAGGGGAGGTGTTGTAGCTTAATTGTAGACTACATGATTTGCATGTAGAAAGTCCTAACTCCAGGGTTTCACATCTCAGCATCTTTAGATAAAGGCAGGAAGCAATCATGTCTGTAGCTGTTGAGATCTACCATTGGTCAACACTGATGACTAGTCTAGACAGACCTGGGATCTGACCCAGAATAAGGCAGATTCCTGTGTTCAGGTGTGTTCAGTAGTATAGTTGTGGAGAGAAACTGCTCCTTTCCTGTTTGGGGAAAAAAAAGAACCTAAGAACTTTTGAACTTTTGCATATGCTTGTAATATGAAAAAACCCTTTCATATTATTGGTATTTTCCACACTTAGCAACACACTCATATGTAAGTCTATGCAGAAGTTAAATTGTGTTGTGTTAATAATCTAATCCCAGGGTTACAATCAAATTTACCTAGGAACAAGAACCACTGAAAATAGTGACACTTGCACCTGATCAGAGTAAAATACTAGACAAGAGCATGATGTTAATTGTAGTAACTTTCAAGATCCTATTTAAACTTAGAGGAGATAAATAGCATCAGATCACCAATATTTATTTATTTATTTATTTATTTATTTATTTATTTATTTATTTATTTATTTATTTATTTATTTATTTTATATCCCACCTATCTGGTCGTATCAGGACCACTCTAACAACATTAAAAAATCATACAATGAATATGCATATAAAAACAATTTTTCATAACGGAAATACTGAACAAAATAACTAAAGGAGAGGTAAAAGAAAAGGGAAAAAGGGGTGTCCAGAATTATCTGATGAGAAGGCCTGCCTAAACATCCATGTTTTTAATTGGTTCTTGAAAATACCCAGCGAGGGAGCCGCGCGAATCTCGGTAGGTAGGTTGTTCCAGAGGCGAGGAGCCACCGCCGAGAAGGCCTGATTTCTTGTCTTCTTCTTCCGGGCCTCCCTCTTATACTGAGCTTCACTTAAAGAACATAATAAAAACTGTGCAACTGTGTTATGACTCTTTCCCTAGAGTCTATCTGATGCATTAATACTTGTAATTGCCTGTAATATTTTATACAGATCTGTGCTAGGTTTCAAGATGGCAGACATCTGACATCATTCTGAAAATGGTTATTCGTTGTTTCTTTCCATTAACAATTCTCACATTATGTTGAGGAATGTAAATAATACATCTTTCCTCATTCCTGAAAAATGAAACCCTCATCAATCTTGCCAGTTCATTCTGGAAAACTTTGACACTTCCTATTTCTTTCTCCTCAGATGACTCAGATTATTTGCAGGGCCAGCCCTGCTGTTTGAAAGAGTAAGGAAGGCACTGCAGACAGGAGATGATGGGCAGTGGTGGTGACAGCTCCCTACACATTACTACTACGTTTCCTGTTCTGTGCCCTTTAAAACATACCTGCTTGTTTCAGATCTAAAGTCGAAGATCTAAGATTCAGCTGCCACTTTAGTCAGTTCCTGCAGATGGAGTGGAGGCTAAGGAGTCACTTTGTCCTTTCTGTCAGACACAGCCTTCTGCCATCTTTGATTATTGGACTGATATTGTGTGGCAGATACTTCACTGGTGTGGTGGCCTGGGAAGCGGAAGAGAAGGGAAGTGAAAAGACTTGATCTTACTAGCTGACTTGCTAGCACGAGTTTGCATTTAATTCTATCTATATCCCTCTTAAATCACATTTTCTGTCTTATTGAATGTCTGTTGCAGGATTGTTGTTTCAGAATGAAGGAATTACAGAGGTTTTCTGCTGTACTGTTCCCTATCTGCCTTCCCAGCTCCTTTGTTGTATGTCCTAAATCCTCCATTATTTTACTAGTTCAATTATCTCTTCAGCACACTGTATAAACACTGGCTTTCCAGGCTTATAGGCAAGAAAGATCCAAAGCCTTGATGTCCATATAAATTAGCAGAAAGGTTTCAGGTTGTCTGAGCTGCACAAATGACTATAAATCTCAGGATTTTAAAGCTGCGCAAAATGCTTATGGATTTCATGTCACTGGACCAACAGAGTAAGAAAGAAGGTAAAATCTATTCTTTTGTTCCTGCTAAGGAAGCTGAGGGATGTCTCTGAATGAAATCTAAGGTATCTTTTAAGTATAAATAAATCTGGTCAAGGTATAACATTGCTTTTTTATTTTTATGATATCAGAGCTGGATTTAATATTAACCATAAAATATTATGTAAAGTCCCACTGAACTAAGTGAGATTTACTTCTGAATAAACAGGAACACACGAGAAGAATCCAGCCAGCACTTCAGATTACTCCAATTTCTCCCCCTTCCAATTATTGACATCAGTCCCACTCCCTTTTCCCTGTTTTTTTTTTTTTTTTTGGTCATGGCTGTTATTCCACAGACGGGAGCAACTTCCCTTTTGTTGTTGTTCAATTTGGCATAGTAGCATTGGTACACATTATATCTGAAACAGCACTGCATCACTTAGGAAAATATATTTTTTTTAATTCCAAGAAAAAGAAAATAGAGGAGAGGATTTCTACACTGTCTTTTCTACTGTCATAGACCACTCCATATGTTATAGGCTTGTCGTCAAAAAGAACACTGCTCACAGCTCTATTTGTGAGTGAGTTAAGCAACCACACAGACTGCAGAATGGGATGATCTGGAGTGCTCCCGATCACTTCGAATAAGGTGTAAGCCTAGCACTGTGCCAGAAAGAAGTGGAACAGCTTGCAAAATGGGTGAGATAGGTCACTCTTACTTAAAACAAATGTCACTGTTGGAAAATAAGGCAAACCAAGCCACTCGAAAAGGGAATCAAATAGTGAGCATTATGATCATCCGATTACCCCCTTAGTGTTCTTCCCATCTGTAGATTTAGTGGATTCACTCTACTGATGGAAATACTTCTGTCAGCATAACTGGGAGAAGGAATCACACCTTGTTATTTACATGCCCCTGTATGCCCTCAAAGTCAGTTCCACTGGACTGCAGGGAGGGGGAGAGAAATGCAGAAAAGCAGCAGATCTCAGGAAGAGCAGTGTTGGATTTAACCCATACAGCTGAAATGGAAAAAAAAAACAGAGTTTCATTCCCCTCAGTGCCTCTGCTATGGTAATGCTACATCAGAAACACTGGGGAGGGAATTGAAGAGACCTTTGTTTTCCAGCAATTCACTGCTTCTCTCAGCTGTTATGAATAATGATAATAATTACAGACTGTTATGTCCAGTCTGATTTATAGTGACTCTTTCTGGGTTTTCTAAATATAAGAATACTCATGGGTGGGGTGGCCTGGGACTGTTTATCTTGGGAAATGAACTGACACAACTTCTGTTTCTGCAGCCAGATACCCAGCTCATTGAGCTATTTATCCAGGTCAGCACTTAGGAACAAGGGTTTTAAAAATATCTTGAAAGGATAGATGACTCAGCCCAGATCTTAAACAGGATGACCCAGCCTGCACTAACATAAGGGGTTCCATCTAAAATTCTTCTTTCTAACTGGCACTGGGAGGAATCCCAGGAAACTTTACCATGCCCTCTGTTTAACCTTTCTCCAGCTATTCCCAGTACTGAGTGATTGGTAGGAAAAAAAACTTTAAGAGGTCTAGTGATTCAGTACAGTAAGGTGGTCTTGGGTAGGCCAATTTAAGAACTTCCCCTCTTACTATTTGTTGTTGAGACGAGTACCAACTGATTACAGAAAGCTCTAGAGTCCATTTTAATCCCTCCTCACATCTCTGACATACAATTACTCTGGAGAAAGACTACATTGAGGGCATTAGAAAGGGATTAAAATAATGCTGACTCCTCTCCCTTATTGGAGTGTCTGAATATCAGAGTGGTCGGGCCTCAGGTGAAGGAGAAGATGGCCTCATTTTTCTTTTAACACAGAGGTCAACAAGAGGACACTTTTGCCCTTATTCTAGTATTGGTGATGGCCTAGGATCCTCCACCATAACCACAAACATATCTATGGTTCTGAGGGGGAAATTCAATTCTGATTTTCAAGCACATTGCTCCTGCCTGTTAATGACCCTTTGGTCCTATTGGTAGTTTTTTCACTCTTCCCAACAGTAGCACTGGCCCTGCATGGCACTTCTCTTAATGCTGAATAGCAAAGTATTTTAAAATATATATTCTTAAAGAAGCCATTGCACATACGTTGGCCTTTGCCTGACTATGCCTCATGCTAATGCTGAGCCTCCTGGTGGCTCCTAGGGTTTATTGCCAAGATTAAAACTGAACTACTGGTTATACTTGTTAATGCTATTCCATTGTTAAGATAGACATACCATGAAAAGACAGGAGTCCCTGGAAACAACAATAATGCTAGGAAACACTGAAGACAAATAGAAAATTAGTGGGACCAAACGTGAAGTAGATGGACTCAAGAAAGAAAGCCATGGCCTTCAGTTTTCCAAGCTTGAGCAGGACTGCTAAGGATAAAACCTTCTGAAGGTCCTTCATTCATAAGATCACCATAAGTTGAAACCCATTTGATCTCACACAACAGTTTGTTAAGATATTTCTTCAGTACAGTATTAATATATTAACATGATGATAATTTGATATTTTATATTATAAAAAGGTAAAGGTAAAGGTTCCCCTTGACAATTTTTGTCCAGTCGTGTTCGACTCTAGGGGGCGGTGCTCATCCCCGTTTCCAAGCCATAGAGCCAGCGTTTTTGTCCGAAGACAATCTTCTGTGGTCACTTGGGCCAGTGTGACTTAGTCACGGAACGCTGTTACCTTCCCACCGAAGTGGTCCCTATTTATCTACTTGCATTTGCATGCTTTCGAACCACTAGGTTGGCGGGAGCTGGGACAAGCCATGGGAGCTCACTCCGTCGCGTGGATTTGATCTTACAACTGCTTGGTCTTCTGACCCTGCAGCACAGGCTTCTGCGGTTTAGCCCACAGCGCCACCACGTTCCTTATTTTATATTATAATGTAATATAAAATAAGCATTATATGTTAATATAGAAAAAAATTAAACACTCATGTACATGCTTGGTTTTTTCTAAACAAGTGCTGTATTTAACAAATTAATGAAAACAATGTATAGCTTTCTGATGTGCTTCCAATGTTAATTAACTCTCCTTACTCCTTTGTTGTAAAACTACTATCTTCTGGTTGTTACGGCCCAGAGGAAGTCTTTGCTAAATAAAAGGAATTTTTGCTTGATTTTAAAAAACGAAGGAAAAAAAAGGAGAATGTGATCATTAGCATCATCCTTAGCCTCTTATAGATCAACTTTTTAAAAAAAAAAAAAAAACTTTGCTGAAAATTCAGCTGTAGGAGCTGATAAGCTGTTCTGGCTTCATACCAAGACAAGGATCTCTCAAACATTTTTCCATCTGCCCTTTCAGTAAACTAAATCTTTACTAAATAAAGTTTTCCACAGATTGATTATTTTCATCCCTGGAGATAAGTAACCAAGTCCACTAATTATTCCTGTTTCATACGTCAGTGGAAGCAAGTGTAGCAGTGGGGGAAACAATCTGTATTTCATAATCTCATCATTCTTATTATTTAAGAAATCTGTACTGCAAAGCTCCTTTAAATTTTTTTTAACTTCACCTGCACTAGGTTTGAAAACAGCAGTTACATGTTATAGCTCCTATTCAGTTGTTTTCCCCACCCTCCACTGGATCATATTTTTATACTAAGAAATCAGGCTTTGAACTGAACAACAAAAAAAGTGAAACTGAAAGGATTAATTGCATAGGTCGTCTGAAGATTCAAAAACCACAGGCCTCAGTGTTCATGGGACAGTGCTACGTTATCAGTGCTTACTTCTCTATATAGCAATTGTGATCATTGTAACCCTGACACAATAAACACGGTCTCATAATCCCTGTTTGAGTCAACTTTCACGATATGGCAAGTACTGGTTAAGCAAGAAGGGGACCTACAGTAAAGCAAATTGTTAAACATTTACATTGGATAAGGTGATAGATAAGATCTGCCTGTCCTGTGAGATCAAATAACTCAAATAAATAAAAATAAATAAATAATCATCTCAGGCAAGATGGTTGAGAGTTCTAACCCCGAGAGAGGCCTGAAATGTTAGCACCAGAAACTGGGGTCATAGTTGTGGGCCCCACAACTATGGAACAGTCTCCCACCCAAAATCTGCCTGTCCCCCCTCATTGGGAACCTTTAAAAAACTATTTAAAAGATGGCTATTAGACAGGGCTTCTCGGATCTTATAACATACTACAATAGTACTTTAATATCTTAATATCTAACATACCACCATGTTTTTATTCTTACTTTATTTATTTTCATTTTATTTTATTTCATGATGTTTTACAGTGTACTTTATTGTTATTTGTTTTGCATTTCTTACATGTTATTTGGTAATTGTTGTATACTTTTGTTTATTCTGTCAATGTTGTTGTTTACTTTGTTGTAAACTGCCCAGAGTGGTCTTGGCTGCCAGATGAGTAGTATAAAAATCAAATGAATGAATGAATGAATGAATGAATGAATAAATAAATAAATAAATAAATAAATAAATAAATAAATAAATAAATAAATAAATAAATAAAAGAAATCCAACAAATATGAACAAAGGTTAAGCTATATGCACCCTTACGTGAGGAGATGGCATTAGATTCAACTCTCTTTCAAGGTATTTCTTATCTTAAATAGCTATGATACTGTTTAATTTCAGTGCTGATCATCTTCAGGTCGGCATTGGTGACAATCTCCCTCGATATATTTATGAAAGAAGATGGAACATTTCTATAGTCTATTGAAATAGCCCTGTTTCATTTATCAGTGTATACTTGTGTTATTGCATAAAGCAAATTTTTTAAAATATCTACCTCTTGATTCAACTTGTTTGCTTTCTCAGTGGTACAGACTATAGAAAATCATATTACTGCTATTATGTAGCCTAGTTTAATACATTATGAGTACATCCGTGCAAGCTGATTAAGGGCGAAAGTAGTTAGCAGGACATTTCAGATCTGAAGATGTAATTAGCAAGAGGATAGCCGTGACAAATTGCAGAGTTTGAAAGGCAGATGTATGAAATGTATTCAAGTAGTTTATCTGACATGGATTGGTGTGAATGTGAGGATTGCTCCTGCTGGCCCTGCCATGACCTGCATGAAGGCAGATTCTCATTGTGTGGTTGGGAGTGCTGTCTTTTATCATCTTTTTCTTACACAAGAGAAGTGGGAGCTGAGACTGAGCTGAAAACCTAGCAGGACTGCAATTTAGCTTCAGATAATTTTCTTTATTCTGCTTATAGCAGGAGGGCACAGAAGAAACAGTTTCAAGCAACTTAATGTGGCTCTCCTTTGCTCTGGAGAAGACAAGGACTGCCCTTTCTGTTGCACTCTCCCTCAGGACTAGTCCTCCTTTCTTTTACTGAGGAGAGATGGGTAGCAAATTAGTTCCAAAACTATTGAGGATATGCAATCTTTAGCCACATCAGAGGATGGGCTCAATGATGCACAAGATCCTTCCAGATCTGCAGTTTTAAGATTATGATGATCTCTAGCTCTAGCTGTTTGGTGGGTGATCTCTGTTTTATACTTCTAGTAGAGATCCCAGCTATGGTTGGAAACACTCTCAGGACTAATTGTGAAAACTGTACAATAGCCATCTGTCACAATTCCATGTGGCCCCTGCTTGTTTCACCAAACTAGGAGCTCACGCTACATGCCCCTCAGCTGCCACCAGTTGATTACATCAACATTACCTATTATTAATAATCGAGGTCCAGGCCATATGTCATTTTAAGAGAACCAAATAGAAATTGTTTATTGTTACAGATGTAGATACTTCAAGCAATGTTGTCAGCTCTTAACGAACATCCTCCTTCATTCACTCTCAACCACCACTTTTCTGCCCATACTCCCAGAACCACACCAAAATCTTCAACTCTCTCTCTCAAACTCCCTACGTAACCTATCTCCCCCTCCTCCTGCTGAGTCTCTTATATCTCATACAAATGACCATGATATGCCAAGCATTTAATTACACCAATTTTATTATTTTCCCCAAGAGAAAGTTCAAAATCTGTACAACTTATAACAATAATAATGTGCATGGGGAAAAAAAGGAGACATACAAATAGTCAGAATTGACTTGACGGCACATGATTATTATTTTATGACAAAAATTAGTTCTTGCCAGACATTGAGAAATAAGTAGAGATGGGGATATTCGTACAGTATTTGTATACAAATACTAATGTATACGAATATGGATATCCACACATAGCTGGACTAACAAGGGTCTGGCCCCAGTACTGGACTGTCCACTCATGTGTCCTGCTGTGGTGCCGATCCCACTCATCTTTCCAATGGCTCCCAGAGCTACGCTCCCTTCCTGCTTGGCTGGCCAATCTAGGCAGGAGGGTGGGAGGACAGGTCTCCCCACATGGCTGCTGAGTGGCCAGCCGAGCGGGAAAAAACGAGGAGCTCCAGGCGCCACTGGAAGGATGGGTGGAACCAGTGCCTCAGCAGGACATGTGAGTGGACGGCTTGGTCCCAGGGGCCGGACCCTCCTTAGGTCCAGCTGTGTGTGGATATTCATATTTGTATACAAATATATACGAATATCCCCATTTCTAGAAACAAGTAAAAGGGCACTGTTGTTGGGTGTTTTGTTGAGGTTAGTAACTCATCATAATGTTGCCGTTTCTTGTCTAATCTGCAGTAAGAATTCTGACATGTTTATCTAAGCTATGTATTATGAAACTGGAGGGAAGTAAAGAGCATTGTCATGGTTTTTAATGATGCCCTGAAGCCCTTCTGTCTCATTTCTAATTATGGGAGATTGCAGGACGGATGATATATCAAATGCAGATAAGCATTTGCATTATGCGTGAAAGCAGTAAAAAGTCTGCAGACACCTTTAAGACCATCAGATGTATTTCCAACAAACTTCAGACTTGCAGACCTACCATATATTGCTACTGGATTTTACTACCTCAAAGTTCATAGTACAATCAATCTGCTAGATTTTAAGGTCATATAAATTTTCTTACTGTCTTTGCAGCTGCAGACTAAGATGACAATTGTTTGTCAGGCATTTACATTCTGATGAAGTATCTCAAAGAATGGCCATAAGTATGTATGTCTGTGCAGAGGGGCTGGTTAAGAAAAAAAAAGTTAAATAAGGTTCTTGTACATAATGCAATTATTTCAGAATGTGCAGTAAAATCTAAGTTGAAAAGATCACTGGGTGATCAGACCCATCTAGTCCAGTGTCATACTGTGTTTCAAACAATGGCCATCCCATAATTCCTGGGAAGCCAAAAGCAGATATTTGAAAACAAATGTCTTCCATGTAGCATTTTCCCTGTGGAGTTCTTCCTCTGGACATGTGGCAAAATTTTGGTGTGTCTTTCTGTAGAATTGCTTGCTAGACGTCTTTAGAAATGATAGTGCAGGATCTTCCATAATAATCCTCTTTAATCATGGACAAAGGATAAAAATATAGGTAAACTGTAGATAAAGTAATTTGCTTCTGTTCCTCTTTGGAGGCTAGAAAAGCTAGTTAAACTACAGTAGACCTTTGTGACATTTTACTTCTGCTGACATACAGACCCATTCTTTTAAGTCATCTAAGACTTATTTATTTATTCTGCTCATCTAGTGGCCAGCCCACAACTCTGGGTTTCTTACAATAACATAATATAAATATATAATATATAAATATATAATAACTATGGCAATAAACTAATAAAACATCACACATTAATATAGATACACACAGAGAGACGCAGAGTTCTGTTTTAAAAGCTGAATGGCAACATCTTCAAATTCATGCACCCTCAATTTCCTCATAGAAGCTCTTGGCTTTTTTCTGTTTGTTTTTTTTTTAAATTCCTCTCCTCCATTATCTCTGCAAAAGCAGTTCTAGTTCCTCCATGCATGCAGTCCACAGTCCGTGATCATATTGTTCTGTTTCTGGCTACTCCAGTGCAGGAGCAACAGTTTCACACTTGGCCAGGATATTTAAAACAAAAGATTCCCTATCCTCTATATGTACCTGCTGTTGTTGCCACAAGCAGCTCCCCTTCTCCTTCTCATGGCAGTGATTCAGCCCCTTTACACACCATCACTGCTACTATTTGGGCAAAACAGATCAGTTAAGGCTATTTAGGCTATTAAATTTGTGGGTAAACTAATTAAGATATAATTCAGTTAAGTCACAATGTTAATTGTGCTCGGCGCTCATTGGGTTAAAAGTTAATTGATTTGCCCAATGTGATTATATTCTTTGACTAATGTAGGTGGGCCTGGGGTTTCGGTGGGAATGACTGAAGGCGTAGACGTAACTGTCCCAAATAACTTCGTTTTATTACAGTTAACATCAGGCAAACCAAGACCAAACGGGTCTAACAAGTCAGTTTCTGTCAACAAGTTGTATTTCTTTGGTTTCACAACCAAAGAATTAATATGTTAATATCATATTCTGTATAGGAGCGCTCAATACCGTGCAAGTGGTCCTGCAACATAGGTGTTTCACAACCGAACCCCCCAATCTGGGCAGGTAAGGGCTGGCCCCATAAGGGGTCTCGCTGGTTTCTGGCACCTGAATAATCAAACCCACTTCCCGACTCCATCCCTTCACTGGCTCACCCTGATTCCTCTTTCTCAGTTCCGGTGGCACAGGTAATAGTCCATTTTCTTTCATTAGATTAGGGAAGTCTCTTATAAGTTTGGCAATTCTGTCTCTTTCCACTCCAGTCTCCTCCGTTTGCACACTCTTCTCTTCCCCTGGTGGCTCTCTGCCCCTCCTCCCTCCTCCTTTATATCCTCCCATCTCCAGTCTTCTAGCTCCTCCCCCCAATCCTTTGATCTACCCTTGGCCAGAAACACTTTCACAGCTTTAGTAGTTCCCACTCCTTCATCATCTAACTTAATTAGTTCCCCTACTACACAGCCTTCACTTTCTTCCACCGGATGTTCTACTGAGGACGGCACACTTTGGATCTTCTGCTCACACCCAATTAGTTAAAAATAATACATTTATTCCAAGTTTTGCAAATGGTTCAGTAAGGTGAATTAGAAACATGGGCTCCATGATCTAGATTTGGAATGCAAAGGGTTAATATTTATTTACTTTTTAAAGTTTACTTAATTTGCATCCCATCTTTCTTCCTCATTTCATCCTCCCTATAGTAAAGTCACAATCTAAGTTCCTTTTGCTGTTGCACATTGCATTTTTTTTTTAAAAAAAGACTTATTAATATTATCTTAAAAGTAACACGTAATTTGGCTCTTCCTCTTTGGGAATATGGCCAGGGTATGATAATTATTCTAGATTAGTTAATGTGGCTATCTATGGAGTGAACTTTTGTATGAGGTGCTAGAGTTATTTAAAGCTACCTCCTTGTCTGAAAAATCTTTCTAGAAATATGCTTTATTTTCTGTCTTCCATTTTTAGAATATATTTCTCTGTAATTCCTGTGTTTTGTTTTCATATTTTGTTTGCATTAACTTTATCATTAATTTTGAGGCTCTGCATGTTTTTTCTATTGCTTTTTTGCTTATCCTTCTTCACTGCTCTTTTCACAAATGTTTTGATTTTCAGTGTTTTTTCTACTACAATTTGGATCTGAATGAAGATTTGATTTTTCAATTGCATTGTTCTGAAAATGCAGGATCATTAATGTACTATATGATATCTAAAGTGTTAATATTAGGGATGTTGAATATAAACAATAGGTGTGATGCAGCTCCATTAAAATCAATTACAGCCTTGTCCTTAAAATCCTAGGAAAATTATCCTGAATGTGTTGTTACTTTATGAATACATTTAGATTCTGGGTGGGAGTGGAAGAGTACATAGTGTACTGATTTCTGTGTTCAAGAGGGGGAAAAAAGGCAAAGACAAAAAGCAAACTGTTTCAACTTCTCCTGCCTACACAACCTTTCATTTTCATTAAATTTCAGTCAACTCTCTGTGCTTTCTCTATGATTTGTATAAATGACTGACTTTAATTCGACCTCTTGGAATGTGAAGCGGATTCAGACATCAGTTAAATGCGAGGGATGTTGTTATTACCAAAGTGTGTGGGGAATTGGAATTAACGACTGGAGTAACACCTGCTTGAGTTGGAACATAGCAAGCAGAGGTAGCAGTGGGTGTGACAGGTCATTTCTCCCTTTGCCATTTTGAAGAATTAAATGAAAATAACTGTAGTTGTGAGAAGCTATCTAGGCTGAAGACAGACATTTATTACCCCCGAAGTAATTATAAATCTGAGTGGAGATATAATGTTGGCTATTCGTTCTCCTGGATTTGAGATGCGAGATGTTTTTGTATGAAACTCATCATTTCCAGATTTTCTGGCAGAGGCATTTTAATGTGTTTGGCCTTCAGCTGGAACATTTTAAGAATCATAGTCACCTTGAGCCAAAAGCTGACATAGCAAAACCTAAATCCTAAAGTACAGGAATAGGTAGGCACAGGCATTTGATGGATTTGGGAGATAACAAATAGGAAGTGTTTATTAAGATCCCCCCTGGCCTCTATACTGGTATTATGTATTCTGTTTTAACAGTTGTCACTTGAGGAATTTAATTAAGTCTTGCCAAATATTAATCCCTAGCGCAACTTGTGGCTCTTATGGACTGAATGCAACCTGCCAATCACCTGTTCTGGGTTACCAAGGGTTTGACTATCCCTTTGTTTTGCCCTCTCAAAGAATCAGGAAAGCCAGAAAGTCTATGAAGGGTCTGACTGAACACCGTACACATTTGGTTACACTGCATTCAGCTTGGTTGTCCAGAATTTGGGTATAAAGAGATGGAAAAGAGTTTAATTGGTTAGTATTTCTCTTTGAAAATATTGATTTCACTCTTCCTGAGACTTGCAATGGGATGAAGCACATCTGTCCTCAGAAAGCCACACATTTCAAATATCTGCGCTGTATTTCATCAAGGAAAAGTATGCATTAAGCCATGAGTACATTAAAAAATTTCCACAAACATGCTTCAGACTGTTGGATGGGCAGTGCAAAGGAACATATATTAGGGGAAATTATTACTCAAGTCTGTGTGAATCTCCATAGAGGATGCTTGCAAGCCAAGGTGAAACTGGGATAGGAGACTGCAACAAAAATGAATTTAATGTATACACATATTTATTCAAATAAATTATTTATTTATTTATTTTATTTTTCAGATTTTTACCCTGCCCCTCTAGACTACGTCTACTTGGGGCAGCTTACATAGGTTAAAACACATTAAAATAAACATATATAATACAATTATTACAGTTAATTCTAACCAGCACGTTTCCAAGATGGCAAAACTCAGAAAGAAGAAAAAGAAAAATTTAGCAATAATTATAACTAATACGCATGTTCATTACATATACACAGAAGAGTGATGGCATCTGGCACACCATACTACATGTTAGTGGGCTATACTAGCTTTTTATGCAAGCCTGCATTAAAGCAATCACAGAAAGTGACCGCTGGATCAGCTGGAGTCCAACACTATGTGGCAATGTGTGTGTGTGTGTGTGTGTGTGTGTGTGTGTGTGTGTGTGTGTGTGTGTGTGTGTGTGTGTGTGTGTGTGTGTGTGTGTGTGTGTGTGTGTGTGTTGCAAATCCCTCAGAACACTGAAATCAGGAAGAGCTTTTATATTCAAGCAGGAAAGGATAGAGAACTCGCTTCTCTTGGACTGCTTTCAGCAATCTTTTAAGAGTCAAGGCATCTGCAGAGCAATTATAAAAATGGAAATGAAATTTGAGGTGAAATGGTATCAGCAGATGGGGATAGCCTGTTGGTAGTATCTTTTTAACCATCAATGTGGTGAAGCAGCTCAGCCAGATCCAAGGGTAATAGACAACACAACAGGCCATGGTATTACTGCTGTGCTTAGCATTCTGCATGTACATTCCAAGGACCATCTCTTGATTTGGGTATGTGATCCCCCTGACCAGCCTCAGTTAGTGATTAACATGCTGACTGCTGTGTTTTGGACCCACTGCAGTTTCTGGACACTTTCTAGAGCCAGTCCCATGTAGAGCACATTACAGTAATTCAGCCAGGATGTAACTAAGTCATGTGGCTAGATCAGACCTCTCCAGGAACATAAACAAGTGGTGTACTGTACTAGTTTTAACTGTGCAAAGGCACTCCTGGCCACTGCTGAAGCCTGCACATCCAGGCTCAGAGACAGATCCAGCAGCATCCACAAGTTCCACACCTGTGTTTTCAGAGGGAGTGTAACCCCACACCGCACAGTCTGCAGTCCTACTCTTTGATCTGCTCTTTAACTGACTAGGAGCATTTCTGTCTGTCTGGGTCATGTTTCAGTTTATTCGCCATCACCCAGTCCATTACTGTCACCATACACTGATCCACAGCCAAAACAGCTTCATCAGATTTAGTTGGAAAGGAAAGATAAGCGTTGGGTGCCATTTTCATACTTGTGACACCAAAGCCCAATACTCCAGACAACCTCTCCCAGTGGTTTCATATGTATCCTAAATAGCATAGAGGAACAAAACAGGACCCTGAGGGACCCCAGAGGCCAGCAACCATGGTATTGAACAGGAGTTCCCTAGCATCAACTTCTGAGTTCTCTCCTCCAGGAAGGACTGAAGCTAATGTACTACAAGTGCCTCCAAGTCCCATCCCAGAGAGACATTGTTTCCTAATCTTCTGGGGACATCAGTTAATATATTTCCTTGAATAAATAAATATATGACAGATAAAGAAAAGCTACATATTAATAAATATGTAGCAATGGAAGAAAAATAATGGTCCGTACCTAGGAAATTAGAATATGAGAGTTATTGTTAGAAGTACAGCAACCTCTCCTTTGTCTGCATGCAGGTATTTTGTATGTGGGAGCCTTCTAAATTATATTAGTAACAGCTTACACAGCAAGATTCAACCTACAGGCTTAGAATCCTGTCATAATGTGAGATGTTGTTTAGCTGTGTGAATCAGTGTCTCATTTGCAGATAACTGTCTATGTGGCAGCATTATGTAGGTCTTTATTATGTATCATAGAAACATTTTACTGATGAAAGTAAACAGCACCCTCCCTATGCAATAGTCTATTACCAACAGCGGATTGCAAAAAAAATATCAGTGATGTATTCATCCACTCTGCAATGAGCTGTGTAGGCAATCCCAGTCTTCTGTAGAAAACATTTACAATAATATAATATGTGTTCCAGACTAGTTTGTACAATAATTCTGCAAATAAACTGTATGTGCAAATAAACTGTATGTGCAAGCTGCTGTGCACTCTTCAGACAATATGAAAAAAGGACTAAATCAGGATTGTGTGTGTGCACTTTCTGGGTAGCCAAAGGTGACCCATGAAGCAGAGGGATAATGCACATGAAGCAATTGTGCTCAGTCTGTCAAGGAGGAATAGAAAAGAGAGGCAGAGACCGACCACCACTACCCAGAATAATTGCATTCAATGTGCTGATGGATGGGAGAAAAAAGGGCTGAGAAAGGGAAGGGCATGAGGTGAAATTTCTGTTGGTGTGAGGAAAAAGCAGGTTCCCCGCGTTGTTCTTTTATGAAGGATAGGGAGGCCAATGCCCATTGCCTTTTCAAAGTTCTCCACTCACTCCCTTTCCTGTTACAATGCAGCCTTAGGAAGGCTTTGTCCCTGGTGGCTGGAAAAAAGAAGGGAAAAAGTAAATCACCCAAGTTTCAAATCCTTGCTTAGTCACAAAGCTTCCTTAGTGCCAGTTAGTATCTTTCAGCCAAACCTACTGTGGCCGTTTCCTTCTTGCAAAGTTAATAATGATGACAGAGGATCACATGTAGGTAAACAAAGCTCTTGGTTTTGGTGGCTTCTCCCAGAATTCTGCCTGTGGAATTCTCAGTAGTCCAAAACTCCCATCCTTACTAAACAACTCATCTTTCTTAAGATCTCTGAGCTACTACCAGTGGGTTCTTGGATAATGACTACAGCAGAGGTCATGATCTAAGATGGTACTTTTTCAGTTTCAGCTTCCTATCCATATTATTCACACCCTGTCACCTGAACATGTGTGCAATAATTTGAAAACCGAGGCAGTACTTTGTGCATCTAATGAGGATGTCATCCCACAATGGGTTATATCAAACAATCCTTATTAGTATTTAACATGCTGTATGATGTTCGACTGCAGCAGACTAACACCCATGAGACCTGCTCCTGTGTGTAATTTCAAAGAAATGCCAATCCAATATGCCATTCTCTTAATACTATCCTCCCATGCTTTGTTTTGCTCCTCTTCAGAATAAATCTTTTCTAAACTCTGCACCATGATTAGCTGCTGTTTTGTTACACTGCTCTGGGCCAATTTCTAGCAAGGAATAAGACTGATAACACAGCTTGGGAAACTTATTTTTCAGACAACAGTATCCGGAATCTCTCAGCCAGAATAGTCACTCACCAAGTTGGCTGGAAGATTCTGGGAGTTATAGTCCAAGAAAATGACTATTCCAATCTCTGCTTCTTCATATATGCAAATTATCAAACTCCTAAGGACATTTACTATGTATAAGACCTTTTAAATCTAGGGCTTGATTACATGTTGCAATATTCCTGTTTTTGCATCAGGTCTGGCATGCTTGAAAGTGCACTTAAAAACCTCCAAATACAGGATGTACAGCAAAATATGCAAATTGTTTTGGCCGGGAAGAAGGTTGTTTTTTTTTTTTTTAAACACCCATATGGAGATTGTTTATTTTAAATTGATTCTGGTCATGCTTTTTAAAAACTCATTTTGGCATGTGTGATTGCCTGTGCAGGAGTAAATAGTATATGTTGGGCTTTGCTGAGTTTTAGGTGCCAAGTACAATGGGCTTTGGATTGCAGGATACCCTGAAGTCTGAATTATCTCTCCCCCCCAACGTCTGTTTCTAATTTATCACTGCATTAGTCTAGCGCTATGCCACTTCAGAATTTATATTACAAAAATTAAATACTAGCAAACACTATCTAGACCAGACATGATGGCAGAGGAAATGGCTGTTAGAGTTCTTGTGGGCTGTGTTGTAGGGTGTTCATGCTACTTTGCTGAATAAAAGCTGCTAAGTCCAGTGTCAGCTGTCTCAAGGCAGGCAAGCTCTACCACAAGAAAGAGACAAGGTATGGTTGAGGTGAAGAATTAAGTTCCCAGACAAAATCTTTAATTTATAATTTTCTGATAAAACTTTCAATGGCTTCACTCATTAGCTAATCAAGTTGCAATGTTTGTTTCTCAAAAAATAATTGGGTGAAACACTGCCTTTATATTTTGCCTCATATCTTGGATTTTATAAGGGCTAGAAACTTAATTTTTTTTTAAAAAAAAGCTTGGGATCCAGGTCAGTTGATCATGTAAAGGAGCACTGCTGCACCTAGAATTCCAGTAAAGCCTGGCTAGTTAGGTTATATGGCAGCCCTACCTTATTCTTAAAGCAGCGTGGTAATGGGATAGAATTTTGAGATTGTGAAAATCAGCTGATGGGAGAATGGCTTCTGTTTGCTTCTGCTGTCAGATACAGTGGTGCCTTGCTTAACGGGCGCTCCGTTTAGCACCGAAATCTTTTTCAGAGCGTTTTTGTGCTTCGTTTAGTCATGGTCCCTATGGGTGAATTTCGCTTAGTGATGGTTGGGACCATGCTTCGCATAGCGATTAAATTTTGGGTCCCCTGTTTCGCTTAACGATGGTTTAAACAGCCTCATGTTTGCTGTTTTTTAAATGTTTTTCTGTTATTTACAAAGTTAAAGTTTGCTGTTTAAAATGTTTGAAATGATACAGGTCTCTTAATAAACCCTTTGTTAACCAAATTTGACTTTGTTCTGACTCTTTTTAAATTTGTTGTTGTATTTTTTTCCCCACTGAGATGCATTGAATAGGTTTCAATGCATTTCAATAGGGGAACCGCGTTTTGCTTAGCGATGTTTCCTATGGCGATTTTCGCTTAAGGACGGCAATTCATTCCTATTGGAACGGATTATCCAGTTTTAATGCATTTCAATGGGAAACCGCATTTCGCTTAGTGATGAAATCGCTTAGCAGCGATTTTTTTGGAACGAATTAACATCGCTAAGTGAGGCACCACTGTATTTGGATTCAGCCTTTTGATAAAACTGATTGGACTAACATTCCCTAGCTTTATTGCACTGCTATTCATTATACTCAATTCATTCATATCTCCATAAATTACCCACAGCAGTACTCAACAATGCCATTATGAGTGCAACAGGAGCTAGAACTGACTGCATATGTGTTTTTCTGACTCTGCATGTGTGTGTTTAGTAAGCAGCCCTGTCTTGCACCTCTTAAGATGTTACAGAGAGAAAACATTATCTTAGTCATACACTGAAGTGGCAAAATTTATAAAGGTGAGTAGAACAACTATATTCAGAGTTAACTTTTCCAACGTTATCAGAGACTTTCTCTGACTTCAGAGAAAGATCATGCCATAATACTCCCAAGGAGGCGTGAGTACTCTGTTCTTGCTCTGCTCAGTACAAACCTACCCAAGCAGGATGAATCAACATAGCCAGATATAACACTTTGTGTTTTTTCAGTAGGCAAGTAGTCAACAAAGTTATTTTTTTCCTGGCTTTCAGTGCTCTCGAATTGTGAACTGAACTTTTAACTTTTCTCCTCACATTCATTTTCATATTCTTTTTTGCCACTTTGCTTAAAATGTTTACTTTTTTTAAAAAGTGATCTCAGTGGACTTAAATGTATTGTGTACCACTTTTGGAAAAAAGGAAGCCTAGAAGTATTGTTACAAATTCATTAAAAATAAAAAAGGAACAATACTGTTCTTTAGTCTGCTGATTATCTGGGCATATTATCTCTGATTTTTCCACAGATAGTGACTGAAATTCTGTTGCAGATCTCAGTCCACACAACTTGGATAATGTCATCATGCAGCTGTTCTGGTGCAATTACAAACTTCTTAGTCCTCCTCAGGCTCCCTGGGGATCTTGTTTGTCCTGAGGAATGCTTTGGGAGCCATGGAACAGGGTAGGGAATTATTTGAAGCCTGAAAAATATCTTCTTCCAGTCCCAGTAGCAGGACCAGGACTGGCATTGATGATTTTCCAGCTTTATATTGCTCCTTATCCTGCTCCTTATGCTCCTGAAGGCTTCCATGATGAAAGGAATCCATACGGATATAGTAACTTTTTAATTGCTCTGACACAGACACAGCGCAGCTGCAGCTGATGGCATCATCCAGGTTGAATGGTGTAAGCTACACAACAGGATTTCAGCCACAGTTACTAAGTTACTTATAGTGTGAATGAAGAGAAAATGCAGCCAGATTCCCGATTTCTCATTGTTGGTTTGAGGTACACATTGATCTTGCACATCTGCAAAAGCTTCCTCCTCCCCTATACAGTGGACCCTGTAGCATTAGAAACAGATCTTTACATCTCTGACTTCTAGTTTTGGCACGGCTGTCCTTAGGTGAGTTATCTCGAATCAGCCCCCTTCCTCCTCACTCTTGTTAATTGTTAATTAAATGCAGTCAAGTATATTCCAGTTTATGTTCATTTGCTTATATCTTCTTCTGGGTTCAGTTCATTTACCTGAATCATTCAATGCATGAGGAGGGAAGCTCCTCACTTCCTGTGCTTGCTTTCTCTCTGTGGAAATCAACAAGTCTTCTGAGGCAATGGTTCTGCTCACCTTCAGGCTTTCCAAACAAAGGAGAACTCTCATTTATTATAATTCTTACTTGTGGGAAGAGCTTATTTGTGAGCAGCAACCTCTCACTTGCAGATGCATCACAGTCTGTTTGGTCAAAATTGTGATGAAGAGAGAATGCTTGGATGAACTGAATTAAACGGAATACAAAAGTAGGGAGTGAACAGGTTCCACGACTGTGTGCATACAAGTGTTTATTACTTAGATAAAGCATCCTTCAGTCTTGAGAGACCATAGTAACATGCTCTGAATAAAGGACTTGGAACAGCGTCTAGTGTGGTTGAGAAGGCCAATTCGAGAGTGACAATCCCTTCCACACTGAAGACAAATACAAACTGTCCTCTGTCCAGCTCCCTGATTTTGCTGGTTTCGGGACTGCCTCTTTGCCTTGGCTTGCTGGCAAGGGTCTCTTCAAAATGCGAGAGGCCATGATGCACCACCTGCCTCCAGGCTGAATGCTCAGATGTCAAGGTTTCCCATCTGTTGAGGTCCATTCCTAAGGCCTTCAGATCCTGCTTTTAACTTCTCTCCTCACATTCATTTTAATATTCTTTTTTGCCACGTTGCTTAAAATGTTTACTTTTTTTTAGTGATCTCAGTGGACTTAAATGTATTGTATACCACTTTTTGAAAAAATGGATGTCCTTGTATGTGGCTTTCCATCTGATATAGTCCAGAGATAGACACCTTCTGTTGCAGTTCCAAAGGCCTGCTTCAGCATTACAGCAAAAAAGATCCCAAACAGGGTCAGCGTGAGGACACAGCCCTGTTTCACTCCACTTCGGATGTCAAAGGGATCTGATGTTGAGCCATCAAAAACTACAGCACCCTTCATTTCCTCATGAAAGGACCTGATGTTGTTAAGGAGTCATAGACATCCAATTTTGGGAAGTATTTTTAAAAGGCCATCCCTGCTAACCAAATCAAAGGCCTTTGTGAGATCTATGAAGGTCACAAAGAGCGACTGTGGTTGTTACCTACATTTCTTCTGCAGCTATCTGAGGGAAAATACATGTCAGTGGTGGATCTATTAGCTCAAAATCCACACTGTGATTCTGGATAGACTTTGTTTGCAAGCACCTGGAGTCTCTTCCTCCTCACTTTCTGCCATCAGAGTGGTATCATCTGCATATTGGAGGTTGTTGATATTTCTTCCGGCAATCTTAATTCTGGCTTGTAATTCATCCAGTCCAGCCTTTCACATGCTGTATTCTGTATAAATATTATATAAGCAGGGAGACAATATACAGCCTTGTCGTACTCCTTTCCCAATTTTGAATCAATCAGTTGTTCCATATCCAGTTCTAACTGTTGCTTCCTGTCCCACATATAGATTCCTCAGGAGATAGATAAGGTGGTCAGGCACTCCAATTTCTTTAAGAACATGCCATAGTTTGCTGCGGTTCACACAGTCTAAGGCTTTTGCATAGTCAATGAAGCAGAAGTAGATGTTTTTCTGGAACTCTCTGGCTTTCTCCAGTGCATGTTAGCAATTTGGTTTCTAGTTCCTCTGCCCCTTTGAAATCCAGCTTGTACTTCTGGGAGTTCTCGGTCCACATACTGCTGAAGCCTATCTTGTAGGATTTTGAGTATAATCTTATTAGTATGTGAAACAAGTGCAATTGTACAGTAGTTGGAGCATTTTTGGCACTGCCCTTCTTTGGGATTGGGATGTAGACTGATCTTTTCCATTTCTCTGGCCACTGTTGAGTTTTCCAAACTTGCTGGCATATTGAATGTAGCACCTTAACAGCATCATCTTTTAAGATTTTAAATAGTTCAACGGGAATGCTATCACCTCCACTGGCCTTGTTGTTTGCCATGCTTTCTAAGGGCCACTTGACTTCACTCTCCAGGATGTCTGGCTCAAGGTCAGCAACCACATTGGAACTAGGGAATGTTAATTTGTTTTGTTTTTTTTTTAAAAAGACTTTGAGGTAAATATTACTGTCCCATGTTTCTGATATACCCTTAAGAAGAGCTTTAATATTTTTTGGATATATTCTTAGAGGTAAATCGCATATGGGTATATGGCTGTGATTTTAAATCTCTCTCTCTCTCTCTCTCTCTGTTTATTTGTTTATTTGTTTATTTAATTTTTATATGGCCCATTTGACCAAAGGCCACTCTGGGAAGTTTACAACTTATATAAACAACATACTTAAAGTACAATTTAACAAAACAAAAAATAGGAATAATAATGTGCAAATAAACAGTACCATCAAAACATAGGGTAGGGGCATAAAGCATTCTATATGAAATTTAAGTTTAAAGTCTTCTCCTTCTGGTCATAGAAAGATCAAACAGGGAAAGCAAGCCACTGATAAATACAAGGTTCTGTATATAGGCTATGACATTATTTATTTAAAAATTTGTCATTTTATGTAAGATAAAGATCTGAAGTTAATTGTCATATATTGCTGTCATTTTGAGCATGGGACCAGCATTGTAATCCTGCCTTGGTTGTAATTTTCTACTCAAGCAAGAAAGAACATTGCTTTTAATTACAAATTGATTTCAGATAATTCTGCACTGCATTTCTCAACATTTATGTAATAATAATAATAATCTATGGAACCAATTTTAGAAGTTTTGGTGTCCTCTAGGAGACCTTTAAAGTGGAAACAGGATTTATTGCTGCCAAATGCTGAAAGAGCTCTGTGTTAATAGCAGACGGTAGAAGTATTATCACTTCGTTAAATTTTGACAGAATGAGCTATGGGTAGGTGTTAGAGGTGTTGATGGTGATTGTTCTTCTGTGAAGAATAAAGAGACTGGTGCATCTGAATGTAAAGCAATAGCATGAGAGATTATCTATAGTCCTTCCATTCATTGTGTAAAAAATACAACAAAAGCCCTACACCAAAACAAGTAGTCTGTGGGCTTTAAATATTTAGCTTTATTCAATTTTAAGCATGCAAGTATGTGAATATAAGAGTGTGAATATGACTGAACTTCCCTGTCTATCACATTCATATATACTTAAGGTACAAAATGCAGACATTCACATAACTTCTCTGGGCTTCATTTCCTAACAAATTGTTGTTTTCTGTTATTTAATATAGAATACATCCAGCTCCTCATATGAGCATAAAGTCTGCTCTTTTATTTTTCACAATTCATTTGGAGAACATGTTCTTCTTCAAAAGAGAAAAAAATCTCTCTCTCTCTTTCCTAATCCTTTGAGAGGGTAGTGGTTGCTGGTTCTATTGAATTAACCTTCAGTTCCCACATAGGTTCAAAGGCCCTATGGCCAGAATCACTAGCAAACTCATTCAAGAGTGTACTTGTAGCTCTGTGCCCTACTGATTTGAAGGAACAATTGTCCTAAATCTAGATTAGTTCAGAGCAGCTCACATTAAATCAAATCCAAATGATATGCAGATCCATATGGACAGACAGGAACTGCAACTTACCTTTTGTACCCAGGAAAAATGTGGGGCAGGGAATCCTAGCAGGTGATGGGATACATTAAACAAACTGAGTCTGCGAAGAATTTTAATTTAATTCATAATGTTGTAGATCAATGAAAAACTTATAAGGAACGCTGATTCACTGTCCTGCATGGAAACCCATTCACTCCTCTGCACAGAATTCTTTCTTAGTTGTGACTCTCAGATGAATGCTTCTTTATATTCCAAGGGATATCCATTATCTCCCTCCTCCCCCCAGGCCAAGCATCTCTAAACAATTTACCATTTCCTGACTGAGCAAGTCAAATTTTTTATTTGTTCATGTCTTTTGCTCCTCAAATATGCTTAGATTCTATAAGCCCTAGTATTGTTGCTCATTGGAGCTGAGGCTCCAATATTTTGGCCATCTCATGAGAAGAGAAGACTCCCTGGAAAAGACCTTGATGTAGGGAAAGTGTGAAGGCAGGAGGAGAAGGGGACGACAGAGTAAGAGATGGTTGGACAGTGTCATCGAAGCACGAACATGAATTTGACCAAACTCCAGGAGGCAGTGGAAGACAGGAGGGCCTGGCGTGCTCTGGTCCATGGGGTCACGAAGAGTTGGACACAGCAACTAAACAACAACAACAAATGTTTAAATTTTGAGCAAAGGTAGCTTCTCCAATGAGCGGGGGCAGAATTTAAGGGTTATGTTTCCTGCTTTTGCCACAAGCAGCTTATGAGCTAGAGCTCGTACTGCCATGCAATATTCTTTGCCCTTTGCTGATGATTAGATTAGGCATCCTTCAGTCTCGAGAGACTATGGTAACATACTCTGTATGGAGGACTTGGAATAGCGTCTAGTGTGGCTGAAAAGGCCAATTAGAGAGTGACAATCCCTTCCACACTGAAGACAAATTCAATCTGTCCCCTGTCCAGGTCTCTGATTTTGCTGCTTTCGTGACTGCCTCTTTGCCTGCTGGACAAGGGTCTCTTCAAATTGGGAGAGGCCGTGACGCACCACCTGCCTCCAGGCTGAATGCTCAGATGTCAGGGTTTCCCATCTGTTGGGGTCCATTCCTAAGGCCTTCAGATCCCGCTTGCAGATATCCTTGTATCATAGTTGTGGTCTCCCTCCGGGGCAATTTCTCTGCACTATTTCTCCATACAGGAGATCTTTTGGAATCCGACCATCAGCCATTCTCACAACATGCCAAAGCCAACATAGACGTCGCTGTTTCAGTCATATATACATGCTGAAAATTCCAGGACAATCTAATATTTGGAACTTTGTCCTGCCAGGTGATACCAAAAATGCGTTGGAGGCAACACATATGGAAGGTGTTCAGCTTCCTCTCCTGCTGTGCACAAAGGGTCCAGGACTCACTGCAGTACAGGAATGTACTCAGGACACAGGCTCTATAGACCTGGATCTTAGTATATGCTGTCAGCTTCTTATTGAGCCATACTCTCTATGTGAGTCTAGAGAACATGGTAGCTGCTTTGCCAATGCGTTTATCCAGCTCGACATCTAAGGAGAGAGTGCCAGAGATTGTTGAACCAAGGTACACAAAGTCATGAACAACTGCTAATTCTTGCGTGGAGATGGTAATAGTGGGAGGTGAGTCCATGCCCTGTCCCATGACTTGTTTTTTCTTCAGGCTGATTGTTACAGATCAGAAGACTCAGTTAAACCCTGCTTCACTGTACTAAGCTTTTAATTTGGGGTGGACTATCACTGGTTAATGTGTAGCGTATTTTATTAGTCCCATAGAAAACAATTAAATATTGAAATTTTAAGTAGCACTGTCATTTACAGTATTACTGTAGTACTACATTCACAGTAATCAAACTGCTGTAATTATAAACATATTTAAATATTGTCACATGTATATACATACTCATTAAGATCCAGTTATTTGTGTAGAGGCAATTTCTTATAAGTTAAGAAAGCTCCATAGACCTTATCTGTTGCACACCAGGTTGAGCAACTTGGTATACATCAGATAACATCTCTGGAGATTATTTAACTTATGATAATTTTGTCTAAGAGACAATAAATAGAATGGTTTTTATTTTGTTGCTTCTAAATCAGTTTTTTAAATGCTTTTCCCTAATATTTTAAACATAAGGTTATCAACTCTTCTTTAATATTTGTCTAATTTTCTGTTTTTAGCTTTTAATATTGCGTTCTTAAGGAGAAAAGTGGGGCAAACTATTTTAAATAGATAAATAAACAAATGAAGCTATGTAAATGTTACAGCATTTAAGCCAATGAGTCTACCTAGTCCACAAACAGCAAATCAGTGAAGGGGCAAAATATTTGAAAATACAGTAGTTGGAGGATTGCTCTTTAAATTTACATGATGTTCTACACTGGACTTCAGCACAGGGTGTTAACAAAATTGGTGTGTGCATATTAGTTGGCTTTGAAGTTACAGTATACTGTTGAGCTACTATTCTTGGACAAAATCTCCCATTGTAGGATTTTCCTGAAAACATATTGAGCGTATCTAAATATCAAAAGATATACATTATTTCTTGGAAAGCATAACGGATGTATATGTCCTGTGTGCAGTAAGCTGTAAGTATGATCATATTTAAGAACATGGAGGGAATTGTCTACAGTTGACAAAGATCTAAGGTATATTTTGGATTATAATTTTATTTTGCTATCTTCCGTAGCATGAATCATGAGTGTAAAAACAAATTGTATTTCAAGCCACAGATTTATTTGTCAAGTTTGCCACATGTCTTAATAGCACTGTCTTATTTTTTACTATAGTAGTAGTTATTATTGACTTCAGTCTTAACTAGGGTTCTGTAGGAAAAAGAGCTCCATTAGTGTATAGAACTTCATTTCCCAGTAAAAGGAGTGGTGATGCATGCACTTTATGCCATGGCTCATTTTCTATCACTATACATCTCTCTCCTAGTATTCTAGAAACCCCTATAATCTTCTGGAGCAGATTTTCAAGGGACATTAAAAGCAGCAGCAAATTGTTTAGTGACACTTCCTTCCCTTCCAGTGTCGGGAGACTCCCATGAGGATTGTCTTGCCTTTGGAATTAAACTCAGAATTCCATCTATTGCCTGCCTATGGAGCACCACTCATAATTGCAGACAGTAAATAAATTTTATACAATTTATTGAATATTCTATAGATGAAGTACATTATAACTCAGAATTATCTGTGGAAGTAAGGCATGTGTCTTTAAGCAAACATTTGGGAATTATAAACTGGAACAATGTCCACAAACTAATAGGGGAAATTGACTAGTCATTGCTCCTCAGAAGCACTTAATTAAGCAGTCAACAGGAGTGGTTCTGCTATATTAGCCATAGCCGTGGTAATAGCTGTAGAAATGGAAACAGTGAGAACAAGAGTATGAAAATAGTTCCCATGATGGTGTCAGGGGAGTGGATTTCTCTCTGACCATCAGTTCTAGGACCAGAATAAGTGGTAAATTAGTAACTTGACTTCCTAATCAAGCTAAGAGTCAGCATCAAAGTGCCCTAGTTTGTGGATACCAGATTGCTCAACTGGGCAGGCTTCCCTAAAAGATGGGCCATAAATTCTCAATTGCTAGCTGAAGAAGAGCTTGAAACTAACATGCATGCTGCAGCCGTTTTCATTTAGGAAGATTATCTGGCCTCTACACCATCAGCATGTGAATTCAAGACATTAAAAGCAGCACATAGGTTTGGAACTGCCCACAGGAACTGGATGCACAGTTTTGAAGAACATGATTTATCATTGAAAGGTCACTTTTTTTGGGGGGGGTCTTTTTTGTTTTATAATCTTAATGGTCGATTCAAGGCATCGCCTGCTCCTCCATCTGTATTGTTTCCACGATCATGTGGCCTTTTCCTCCCCCCCCCCCGATTGTTCAGGATGACAATGAAAGCCAAACACGATAGCGAAGGCCTTCAAAATCATTTCTCCAGAGGTGAATTGATATTTTAAAAATGGCAAATAAGATTAAAAGAAAATAAGTGTTGCATATGGGGCCCAAAATAATAGGACATTTCTAACTTAATTGTACACACAGGAGTTTACAATTACTATAGCTCCACTCAAAAATATATACTTTGTTCTTAGTAGTTCTATGAAGAATCAACTTAGTGAAGAACTCTAAACTCAGGAATGGAATTGCCAGAAAATGTTGTAGTACCTTTATATGCAGTGATACATATACAGTTCTGTTTGATCCATCTTAAAAACAGGGAGACACAGAGAAAAGAGTATGCACACACATTCTTATGAAACAATGAATGACCTAGAAAGACAGAACAGAGGCTGCTTTCATGCTGTACATGTGAGCTTCCCAAAAACAGGCTGGAGTGCCTACCTACAGGAAGTAGGATGCAGGAGAAGATGGATATTTGACCATATTCAACAAGGACTTCTTATGTTCATATGAATTATGACAGTGTTTCCCCAGAATGCAAAAACAAGAATAATATTTGTGGTACAGACAAAAGTCACACATGTTCTTAGAGGCCTTCAAATGCACAGTGGGCTAAATCTAATGTTAATCCCAGATATAGAAGACCCATAGAAATGAATGGGACTTATTAGTCACCACATATTCATTGATCTTCTGTTTTGGTCTAACATTAGATTTATCCCAGGAAACCATTTGCTCTTGCCTGTAGGATTGTTAGCAATATATACAGAGGATATTGGTCCAATTTCCCTTTTTTACTTGAGGCATAATGATTGTTTTGGGCAAGACATGATCCCTTGGGCAACTCATTTTTATTATAAGGGCTTTTGTAACAATAAAGTATATAAGAATAAGGAGGTAATTTTTACATTGAAAATGGGAGAAGGTAGAAATGCTGAGCTATAGAAATATCCCTGACTTTCTCAGCATATGGGTAATGTTTTCCTTTTACAGTATAATATGATTCTAACACTCAACCTTTATACAATTCAGCAGACTTCATCTTTGAAACAGGTCTTTCTAATATAGAATATAGGTTGGCCTGGAGGCAGGTATCTTCTCTAGTATCATATTTAAGTATTTTTGTTTTAGTTCTTCTCTCTTTTGCTGTTATGAAGAATATGAAAAAGAATTCCTTGTGGATTTAATATGTTGAGAGATTCTTCTCATTTTTGTTTTGTTTTGTCTTGGCCTTTTCAGTATTCAGTTTAATTCACTCAATCTTTCTGACTGACTGTGCACTAGATTTGGCTGCAGTGCCAACGTCTGTGTATAATTTTTGTTAGGCCTTCTGCCAGTGTCAGCTAATATGTAATTCAGACTAAGGTTGCTGAACGAGTGCTTCCCACTCCCGCCTCCACTTAGTCATACAGCTGAAAGTCTGGTCCTTTTCAGCTCTAGAAGCGCAAGAACCACCCACTGTTCCATAGTGTCAGACATATCCTTCTGCCAACAGCATTTGAGATGCTAAATTTAGTGTTGAAATTAAGTTGGCATTCACCTTGCGCTTTATTCATTTCACTTAGGAAAAAAGTTTTGTTTTTAAAATAAACCTCAATTATTATATTTTAAAAATATGTAGGGATGGGTTAGGTGCCATGTGATGAAGAATGTGTAACGTAACAAAGTTCTGTTTCTTTGTGCCCAGTGCAACTCAGATTGGGTTTTGGAAACACAAGTTACAGTAACCTAGACCTTCTTATCCCCCTGTTAAGTTCTAAGGCCTCCTAGGGTTCCCTTTGGCCCTGGGGAAGCTTTGGGAGTCTTGGGATGGGAAGAACCTTAAAAAGCCAAAAATTGCTGCAGGATTGATGGCAGGCCCATGCCCAGTGGTGATGTTGCCTACTAATAATGACAATGAAGGTTACAGCAAGGATTATGGTTATAAAATGAGAGTAACTTTGATTTTCAAATATGTAAATGTCACCAGAGGTTTCTTGAAAAATAATGTTTATAAAAACAGGACAGAGTTCGACTGTTTCTTGTTTATTTTTTGTATTTGTAAGTGTCTGATTGGTAGTAGTACTTTGTTTTCAGGATCTTTGCAGACCTATTCAACATCAGTTCAGTAGCCTGATTTATATGAAAATGAAATATTTTCATTTTGCATGTGTGCTATCAAGCAAGAGAGGATATATAACGAAATAAAACAAAACAGATTGTTGCAAAGAAAAGAAAGTTCCACTGTACCAGGAAGGATGCAATGAGCCAATGGTCTATAAATCATAACTTCATTTTCAGCTTCTTTTTCAAAAGGTTGGACCTCAATGCAGTGTTCCAGTAGGATTAGTTTCACAGTCTCATACCACCGAGGCTGTGAAACTAAGAGAGAAGGCAAAATGTTTTTCACTACATGACAATTCTAGAACAAGACAATAATTTCTCGTGATCAATGATAGTTATAACTAAAAGGTCTCAGCATCATTCAAGATGAGTCCTTTGTGGGAGTTGGGGAGAATAAAAAAGCAATTTATTTAATAGTATTGGAATGGGCACACAGCACAGGAAACTATCATGCAGATTTGAGGCAGTTGCATTTAACTAGTTCCCCTCCATTCAGCATTCGTTAGGCCTCATCTTGAGTATTGTGTCCAGTTCTGAACACCGCACTTCAAGAAGGATGCTGACAAGTTGGAAGAAGTTCAGAGGAGGGCGAAAAGGATGATCACGGGACTGGAAGCCAATCCGTATGAGGAAAAACTGAAAGAACTGGACATGTTGAGCCCTGAGAAAAGAAGACAGAGGGGTGATATGATAACACTTTTCAAATACTTAAAAGGCTGTCATACAGGGGGGGGGGGGCAGGATCTGTATTCAATCATTCCTGAGTGCAGGACACACAACAATGAGCTCAAGTTACAGGAAGCCAGATTTTGGTTGAATATCAGAAAAAAACTTCCTAACTGTTTGAGTAGTAAGACAGTGGAATCAGTTACTTCGAGAGGTGGTGAGTGCTCCAAGACTGGAGGCATTAAAGAGAAAATTAGACAGCCACCTGACAGATATCCTTTGATTTGTATCCCTGCATAGAGCAGGGGGTTGGACTTGATGGCCTTATGGACTCCTTCCAACTTCATGATTTCATGATTCTATTATTCTATTTGGTGACACCATAGCAAAAACTACTCCTAAGAAAATCTACATAGGCAGAAGCAGGTAGAAACATACTCATGCAATGAGACAATGATCAGAGGGAGATTTTTCCTGCTATTGGATCTGCTCCTTTTCTCAGTAACCATGTGATGTATGGGATATCGCAAAGCAGCCTATCCCTGATTTGTACTTACTCTTATCTTTTTGGATCTCTGAAAGGAACTCTTTTTTTATTGCAGTTAGGATCACTCCAATTTGGTTCAGTTCCAGCATTTGTGATTACTTGGACTGAACCAAAGCTTAAGCTGTCCCTTTGCTTAAGCCAATTCACAATCTTTTGAAATGGAGGTGGAGGGAGAGGAGGCAAATGTTTTTTTTAAAGCCTAAGGCAATGCTGATGTGATATGTCACTTAGGAAAAAAAATTGAACGCTTCCTCTCTCCCTCCTTCTAAGGAGGAGCAGTAGGGAGCTTTAAACTTCCAGTGATTGTGGACAAGGAGGGCAATTTTTAAAATTATTATTTTCTTTTCCCCTTTTCCTTTTAAAGGGAGAGAAGGGCCAAATAGGCTCACTTGAGGTGTGTTGTGGTCAATCCTTTTATGTGCATAAACCAAATCAGGGGTCAGGGAACTTTTCTACCTTTTAAACCCCCCCCCCAAATTTATATACGCCAACATAACCCCTTTGATTTTAAAGGCAGGAAATCATACATTATTTGAATTAAAAATATTATTGAATCTACACAGGCTGTATACCGAACTAGCAGGTTACACCGAATTTGATAAAGATGTGCACTATTTTTGCTGGAACACATTCAACTCGAGCCATGGTGTGGTATAGGGAGTAGTAAGGTGTCCAACGCACCTAGCAAGTTGCATTAAATTTTTGCTAGCTCGCAGAGGATTTAATCATCATCAGTGGCTGCCAGAGTGGTGCTAGCAATGACATGCTTCCTAGAGACAGCCAACGCAGAATTGGGGGGGGGCTTTCCCTACCACTTTAATCATTCTATGTGTGGTGTGCAAAAAGGAACAAACCAGGCTAAAAGCCATGTCACCCACCCTGGTGCCACAGCCCAATATCAAAGGACCAGTGTGCTATTTTTTCATCATTAATGGAAAAGTCAGCAATGTCCAGAGGACTGGAAATGAGCAGTCTACATACCAATCCCAAAGAAGCGCAGTGCCAAAGAATGCTCCGACTACCGTACAATTGCACTCATTTCACATGCTAGCAAGGTTATGCTCAAAATCCTACAAGGCAGGCTTCAGCAGTATGTGGACCAAGAACTCCCAGAATTACAAAACTGGATTTTGAAGGGGCAGAGGAACTAGGGACCAAATTGCTAACATGTGCTGGATTATGGAAAAAGCCAGAGAGTTCCAGAAAAACATCTACTTCTGCTTCATTGACTACACAAAAGCATGGCAGAAAGTGAGGAGGACTTAAAGAACATCTTAATGAGGGTGAAAGAGGAGAGTGCAAAAAATGGTCTGAAACTCAACATCAAAAAAAGCTAAGATCATGGCCACTGTTCCCATCACCTCCTGGCAAATAGAAGGGGAAGATACGGAGGCAATGACAGATTTTACTTTCTTGGGCTCCATGATCACAGAGGGTGACAGCAGCCACGAAAGTCAAAGATGCCTGTTTCTTGGGAGGAAAGCAATGATAAACCTAGACAGCACCTAAAAAGCCACCCTCCCCCCGCCTTAATTCAAAGTTTCTTTTGCTTGCCTGTTCATTTTCACAGTTTTGAGTCAGTCTCTCTCCCTCTCTCTCTCTCTCTCACACACACACACACACTCACTCACTCACTCACTCACTTACTCACTCACTCACTCACTCACTCACACACACACCCATTCATCCACCCACTCTCCCTCCATTTCCTCCCTCCCTCCATTTCCTACCTCCATTTGTACATTTAAATAAGCTTGATGAAGTCCTCGGTCTCTCGCACCTTTCTTCCCTCCCTTGCTTGCTCCTTGCTCCTTTCCCCGCCTCCTGCTTGCTTGCATTCATTTCCGGAGGAAGCAGTCATTCAAAACCCTGGATTGATTGATTGCTTGGGGCTATTCCACAGCTGTAGCCAATTAAGCAGGCTTACCTCCCACAAACGGAGGATTTACAAGTGCCTGCTGCAACCAGGAAGTAACAGGGAGAGGTGGCTTATAATTTGAGATTTGGCTGCAGAGGGTGGAAGTGGGAGGGAGGGGATAGCACTCTGCTCATTACCACCAGGATTTTCACTTTTACCCAATTTGGGGTGATTATCCCTGTTCTCCGACCTATAACCCAAATGATATATCACATTTCAGAGTGACCCAGTTTATCATAATCCAACTCAATCCAGGCTCAGATAACTTGGCTTTCTAGTTGCACCTTTTCACTCTGTCTTTTCCACCTACATCTCCTTCTGCACCTTTAGAACCTGCTTGAGAAGCTTCCCAAAATTCTGAGACCATGCAGGATGCTGTGGAGGAGGATATCATCCCTTCTTCATTCTAGTGCCAGAAACAATACTGCCAGAGGGAAAAAATGTAATTAGATTCCACCCCAAAGCAGAACAGATACTTGGGTGATCACCATCAGCATGTATATTGCAGGGAAATCCAGTTGTCTGATTAAATATATGTATTAGTTTACTCTTCTTCATGGATTGCTGCCTTGTCGTGGCGAAGGGGCTTGAGTAACTCAGAGAAACTATGGGCTATGCCGTGCAGGGACACCCAAGACGGACAGGACATAGTGGAGAGTTCCGACTAAACGCAATCCACCTGGAGTAGGAAATGGCAAGCCACTCCAGTATCTTTGCCAAGAACGCCCCATGATCAGAAACAAAAGGCTAAAAGATATGACGCTGGAAGATGGGCCCCTCAGGTCGGAAGGCGTCCAACATGCTACTGAGGAAGAGCGGAGGACAAGTACAAGTAGCTCCAGAGCTAATGAAGTGGTTGGGCCAAAGCTGAAAGGACGCTCAGCTGTGGACGTGCCTGGAAGTGAAAGGAAAATCCAATGCTGCAAAGAAAAATACTGCATAGGAACCTGGAATGTAAGATCTATGAACATTGGGAAGCTGGAGGTGGTCAAACAGGAGATGGCAAGAATAAACATCGACATCCTGGGCATCAGTGAACTAAAATGGACAGGAATGGGCGAATTCAGCTCAGATGATTATCATATCTACTATTGTGGACAAGAATCCCGTAGAAGGAATGGAGTAGCCCTCATAGTCAACAAAAGAGTGGGAAAAGCTGTAATGGGATACAATCTCAAAAATGATAGAATGATGTCAATACGAATCCAAGGCAGACCATTCAACATCACAATAATCCAAGTTTATGCACCAACCAGCATTGCTGAGGAGACTGAAATTGAACAATTCTATGAAGATTTACAACACCTTCTAGAACTGACACCAAAGAAAGATGTTCTTCTCATTCTAGGGGACTGGAATGCTAAAGTAGGGAGCCAAGAGATAAAAGGAACAACAGGGAAGTTTGGCCTTGGAGTTCAGAACGAAGCAGGACAAAGGCTAATAGAGTTTTGTCAAGAGAATAAGCTGGTCATCACAAACACTCTTTTCCAACAACACAAGCGGCGACTCTATACATGGAAATCACCAGATGGGCAATATCGAAATCAGATTGATTATATTCTCTGCAGCCAAAGATGGAGAAGCTCTATACAGTCAGCAAAAACAAGACCTGGAGCTGACTGCGGTTCTGATCATCAGCTTCTCATAGCAAAATTCAAGCTTAGACTGAAGAGATTAGGAAAAACCACTGGGCCACTCAGGTATAATCTAAACCAAATCCCTTATGAATACACAGTGGAAGTAAAGAACAGATTTAAGGAACTAGATTTGGTGGACAGAGTGCCTGAAGAACTTTGGATAGAGGCTCGTAACATTGTCCAGGAGGCAGCAACGAAAACCATCCCAAAGAAAAGGAAATGCAAGAAAGCAAAGTGGCTGTCCAACGAGGCCTTAGAAATAGCAGAGAGGAGAAGGGAAGCAAAATGCAAGGGAGATAGGGAAAGTTACAGAAACTTGAATGCAGACTTCCAAAGAATAGCAAGGAGAGACAAGAGGGCCTTCTTAAATGAACAATGCAAAGAAATAGAGGAAGATAACAGAAAAGGAAAGACCAGAGATCTGTTCAGGAAAATTGGACATATTAGAGGAACATTTTGCGCAAAGATGAACATGATAAAAGACAAAAATGGGAGGGACCTAACAGAAGCAGAAGACGTCAAGAAGAGGTGGCAAGAATACACAGAGGAATTATATCAGAAAGATGTGGATATCCCGGACAACCCAGACAATGTAGTTGCTGACCTTGAGCCAGACATCCTGGAGAGCGAAGTCAAGTGGGCCTTAGAAAGCTTGGCTAACAACAAGGCCAGTGGAGGTGATGGCATTCCAGTTGAACTATTTAAAATCTTGAAAGATGATGCTGTTAAGGTGCTACATTCAATATGCCAGCAAGTTTGGAGAACTCAGCATGGCCAGAGGATTGGAAAAGATCAGTCTACATCCCAATCCCAAAGAAAGGCAGTGCCAAAGAATGCTCCAACTACCGTACAATTGCACTCATTTCGCACGCTAGCAAGGTTATGCTCAAAATCCTACAAGGTAGGCTTCAGCAGTATGTGGACCGAGAACTCCCAGAAGTACAAGCTGGATTCCGAAGAGGCAGAGGAACTCGAGACCAAATTGCTAACTTGCGCTGGATTATGGAGAAAGCCAGAGAGTTCCAGAAAAATATCTACTTCTGCTTCATTGACTATGCGAAAGCCTTTGACTGTGTGGACCACAGCAAACTATGGCAAGTTCTTAAAGAAATGGGAGTGCCTGACCACTTTATCTGTCTCCTGAGAAACCTATATGTGGGACAGGAAGCAACAGTTAGAACTGGTCATGGAACAACTGAGTGGTTCAAAATTGGGAAAGGAGTACGGCAAGGCTGTATATTGTCCCCCAGCTTATTTAACTTATATGCAGAATACATCATGCGGAAGGCTGGACTGGAAGAAACCCAAGCCGGAATTAAGATTGCCGGAAGAAATATCAACAACCTCCGATATGCAGATGATACCACTCTGATGGCAGAAAGTGAGGAGGAATTAAAGAACCTTGTAATGAGAGTGAAAGAGGAGAGTGCAAAAAACGGTCTGAAACTCAACATCAAAAAAACTAAGATCATGGCCACTGGTCCCATCACCTCCTGGGAAATAGAAGGGGAAGATATGGAGGCAGTGTCAAATTTTATCTTCCTGGGCTCCATGATCACTGCAGATGGAGACAGCAGCCCTGAAATTAAAAGGCGCCTTCTTCTTGGGAGGAAAGCGATGACAAATCTGGACAGCATCTTGAAAAGCAGAGACATCACCTTGCCAACAAAAGTCCGAATAGTCAAAGCTATGGTTTTTCCTGTAGTGATGTATGGAAGTGAGAGCTGGACCATAAAGAAAGCAGACCGCCAAAGAATTGATGCCTTTGAATTGTGGTGCTGGAGGAGGCTCTTGAGAATCCCCTGGACTGCAAGGAGAACAAACCTATCAGTTCTAAAGGAAATCAACCCTGAGTGCTCACTGGAAGGACAGATCCTGAAGCTGAGGCTCCAGTACTTTGGCCATCTAATGAGAAGAAAAGACTCCCTGGAAAAGACCCTGATGTTGGGAAAGTGTGATGGCAAGAGGCGAAGGGGACGACCGAGGATGAGATGGCTGGACAGTGTCTGCGAAGCAACCAACATGAACCTGACACAACTCCGGGAGGCAGTAGAAGACAGGAGGGCCTGGCGTGCTCTGGTCCATGGGGTCACGAAGAGTCGGACACGACTAAACGACTAAACACACACACACATTAGTTTACTAATTCCTCATAGTTGTCCTAAAAAAGAGAACTCAGTAGGGATTCAAAGTGCTGGCAGATCCTACAATATGTAGATCTACTATATGTAGGTCTAAGAAAATGGAAAAGCAGTGTTGAGTATTGCAGGCTCCAAACAACAGAATGGAAACTGCATATTTCCTTCTCATCAGAAGGGAGCAGTGTGGAAAGCTTTAAGACACAGGTCGTCAACCCCCGTATCCGCGGCGCCGTTGGCAATCCGTGGCCTGAGCTGGACCGGGCTGCGGAGACAGACCTCCAGCCCCCCGCCACGCATGAACTCCCCTTCTGTGAAGGTTCTATGGATACCTCAGGCTTACCGGACATAAACACAGGAGATGCTTGTTCTTGAAAACCAGAACTAGGGTTTATTTGAACATCAAATAAAGAAGTATCAACGTTAAACTTGTCATTAGTCTTTTCTCTTGTCGCCAGTGGGTCAAACGAGGGTGCCCATGTGTCTTGATAAAAGGGGTTGAAACTGGGTTCATACCAAGGTCCTTTGGTAAACGGGTTAGCTTCACCCGGTCCTTTAGCTTCAATGTCCACCTCTATTAAGGGTAAGGTCTCCTCCTCTCCCCTTTCTGAGTCATAGAGGTTGGCTCCCTCTGCATAGGGGTCC
The DNA here is from genome assembly GCF_051106095.1 of Pogona vitticeps. Lineage (NCBI taxonomy): Eukaryota > Metazoa > Chordata > Lepidosauria > Squamata > Agamidae > Pogona > Pogona vitticeps. The sequence continues at coordinate 74,569,877 of NC_135784.1, read as the reverse complement.
CAGGGTCCGGTAAATACCTCCTCCGGCGAGCCTCCTCCAGTCGCCATGCTCTCCTTTCCTTCTCTTCTCTCTCTATCTTTTCCTTTTCCTCCCTCAAATGCCTCTTCCACTCTCTAGTATCTGACTCACCCCAGTAAGACGGTCTGGCAGGTAAACCTCTCCTTCTGTGGTAGTCTGCCTCCTCCCGAGGCACCCTAACCTTCTCACATCTCCCTGTCCAGGGATCCTCTACCCAGATTAATTCCCAATAAAGTCTTGTCTTTTTTCTCCCTTAACTCTCCAAGCCCCACCTCTACCAACGGTTGTTCCTCCACCCAGGTTCCCGCCTTTTCTGTCCTTGTCTGGGTAGTTACAGACATCTTCTTTATACCCTGTTCCAAATCCCCGGTGTCTACGCCCTGATGTCTGATCGCGACGCGAGTAGTCGTAGGCGCTGTCTGAGTCTCCTTCTCTCTCTTAACTGAGGATGACACTCAAGCAAGGACTTCAATAGCCTCGCCTCAGGTCTTACACCTTCCCACAGGTGCTTTGTGCACACGTGCACGTGCCAGCGCAGGTGTGAGCACTCCCCCACCCCTTCATGCAGGTGCCCAAGTGCCCGAGTGCCTGTACGAAGGGGTGGGCATGCGTGTGCATGCAGGCGCTCCTCATGCGTAAAGGGATGGGGGAGCACTCAAGCCGGTGCAGGCGGGCATGTGCGCTCCCCCACCACTTCACTCATGCATCCGAGAGTGTGCCCCCATGCGCCCAAAAGTGTGCATGCCTGTGTGAGCACGGGGGGGGGTGCCCCTACTTCCTCAGAGGCTCAGCCAGTCCACGATCCCAAAAAGGTTGGGGACCGCTACTTTTAGAGATGTGGCCAGGGACCATGGCACAATTTGTACACTGTGCCAGCCTAACTGCAGTTCGGGCACTTCACCCTGAGAAGGAAATGTCCGATTGGGATGGAGCGGCTGCTGCTACTGATCCTATAGGAACAGCTTTTAACTGTTGCCGCATAATGGAAGCTCTTCTTTTCAGTTAGTGCATCTACTTGTACAAAGAGGAAGTTAGGGGCTATTGTACTCTCCTGTTTACTAAATAGGGTTACAGTGTTCATTTGCTTTGATAGTGCAGAACTCTTTTATTTTAAAACAGGGACAATTTCCAAAAAAAGAAAAAAAGAAAGAAAAAGAAGGATATTTGTGTTCAAACTAATGAAGCATATACTAGTCACAACTGAATTGTTCTATACACTTTTTCTTGGGGAAGGCTTCTTTGCTGTTAAGGAAATAACTGTCCATCATCTTTATTTGAATGTATTATTCTGTTTTACTTTGTATTTAGGCAAAACATTGAGACTACTGGACCTCTGAAATAATGTAGTCCAGCATTATTGAGGATGTGCAGGTCATTATCTGAAGTGTAAATAAAAGCAAACCTTTTTAAATGTATTCCCTTCTGCTTATGTTGCCTTCAGAACAGTAATTTGTGTTATGCAGAATAGATGGTTACATTAGAGGACTCATCAGTTAGCTTGGCAAGAATAGATTTCCTGTTGAGCTTAACAAATATGAGCATTATATTGTTGCAAACAGTGCATTTGTTTGGAACACCGAACAGATTGCTCTAATATCTATTATTACATGTACTGAATAAAACATTATAGACCACTTTATTCACTTTTTATTCCTGAAATCCAAATCTACCCCTTTTCAGTTCGCAAAGCTTTCTGAGAAACACATTAGTGAATGTGTCGTGGTAGGCTGGCCCTTTCCATTTTAGTATAAAACCTTGCTGAATCCTCTTTCTTTTTCTTTTTTCTATTTACTAAGAATCGTGTGACATCTGAAAGACTCTAAAAGCTATTATTAATTTTTTGTAATCATAAGGAGAAATGGAAGAGTAAGAGCTATAGAACAGATCCCTCCGTTCTCTTATGGGGAGAACTAAGAAAGAGAGAGAGAGAGAGAGAGAGAGAGAGAGAGAGAACTGGTTGAGCTGACACACTTCTTTTTTCAGGCACAGAGGTTATGCCTCAAATGATGCCAAATTTAGCCTGAAAAACTTCTGCTATCTCAGAACCCAGCATGTAAGTTTTAAACTGAGATACTGTACATATTAATATATAATTGTATAAAGTTTAAATAGATTATTTGAAGCTGTCAAAAAGATGAGTGATTTGTGATATGCAAAAGAGGGAAGTGTAATTATGTTCCACTTAACGGTGTGAGGGAAAAGAATCTTACTACAGCATCAAAGAAAACTGCAATATATCCAATTCAGTTATGAAAATTAGCTAAATGTCTTTGTAATAAAAATGCGTATATATAAAAGCAAAATGAGGAGTTATTTTTAATATAAGTTTAATCTTTTCAGAGCTCAAGAGAGCAATGTTAAAGGCTTCCAAGAAAAGTTATAATTATGGCTGCTTTTACTGTAGACTCCAAGATGAATAGCACAACATTAAACAGTTTCAGGAGTCTTTTAAACAGTCAACATGGAAATGCAAATTTTTAAAAAATTACAGTAGACACTAAAAATAATGTTTCTTCTTCTGTCATGGAATGCAAAATGTTGGAAACTAGAAATACTTGAAATGCCAGATTAATTGATGTACATATATGATGTATATCATTATATATATAATGTTATAAATTATATAATGTTTCTCAAATGTTACCCCTAAAAAATTTACTATGGAAAATGTTGAAGAAATATAAAGGAAAATTAATGATTTAAGATGTATATTGATATAAGCTGAATTTCTCTATCATCAATACTAAATCTTAATTTTTAAATGCATAATCTCCTAAGTTAACTAATTAAACACGAGCACAGTGAATTAACACTTATAGCACTGTGAATACATCCATCCATAATATTTCTTCTTATAAGCCATAGCCATGTTTTGGGAATGGCAAACAAAAATCTGACCTATTCATTACTTTGCAAAATCAGAGCATTTAGAGCTAAAATTCTGTATCCTCTTAACTGGGAGGAAGACATAGTGAACTCAGCTTACTTCTGAGTAGACAAATATCTACATCTGATTCATTATATTTTGAAAAATAATTTCTTCTTGATGATGTGGCTTCAGAAACTATTTGAAGCAGGATGGTGTCGTTAAGTGACCAGCAGGAATTTCCCTTCAAATGGACTTGATAATACAATATTTGCATGTTACTTAAGATAAAAAAACTGGGTGGATCGCTCAGTGGTTTAGGTATTTAGCTGCGGAACCAGAACTTGGGGATTTGATTCCCCAGCTGTGCTCCTGTAACTAAAGCCAGTAATTGTGTGGCCTTGGGCAAGCTGCACAGTCCCAGGATGGTCCCAGAAGAAGGGAAGGGTAAACCATTTCTGCGTATTCTCTACCTGAAAAACCCTGAAAAGGGTCACCATAAGTCTGAATTGTCTTGACAGCACATGATTGCTGTCATATATTTGAGAACATGATTGATGAGCAAAGAGTAATCATGCAAGAAAGAGATTATAAAATCAAAGGGAAGCTGTACGTGTGTGTGTTTGTGTGTGCCTGCGCGCATTCACTTGTGGCTGTATAAGAGATAGAGAAGGGTAGAAAGTGTGGAGGAACATACGTTTCCAGTTTAAAAAATGGACTTGTTCACAAATTTATTGCAGATACTGTATCCATCTTTGATGCTGAGGGAACATTTTAAAAGTTTGATCCGCTGTAAATGTTCTGTCCTGTGCCCGAGGTGTCGTATTCATGTAAGCCTCCCACTGTGAATTAGTGGTTGATCTTGCCTACATCTCAGCAGTGCTGTGCACAAGTGCCAGAGTGTTATCTTTTTCCCACTTAAAGACCACTGGCTTCAAAACAGTTCTCTCTTTCTCCCGCTAGACTAGACTATTTCTGATATGAAATGGTAATACATCTTCAAGTTTATTTCTAGGTCATTATTTTTTTTTCTTAAAGTACGGAGGGAAATTATTTCTCCTTTTATTTAGACTCTTCTATCCTTTAACCCTTATAATGAACATTTTTATTATACATTAGTGAAATTGGAAATTTTCCCACTGGAAATTTGTTTCATAAGCCACTAACATTAAAAGCATTGTTAAAATATACAGAAGCATGTTCATTGTAAGAGAGCAAATATTAGGAACCCAAAATTTTCAGTGATGAAAGAAAAAAAATTAACTAAATAAGTGGTGATTTTCACATTACAGAACAAAATGGTTGTTATTTTAATAAAATAGAACATGCGGCAATATAAATAGATTGAAGTTGTTGCATTGGTAGTGTCCAAATGTTTTCATTTTCTTAAAAAAATGTATCTTAATTTTAAAAATCTATGTATTTTTCCTTTTTAAAAATCTATGTATTTTCTTAAAAAGAAACTGAAATAAATTAATGTGAATTTTTATCATTATGCATCTGAGATAAATTATTGTTGAAAGTACCAGCTTACCACAATGGATCCAGTGAATTATAGTTCAGTGTGAGTGTTGACAATTCTGTTTAAAATGTTTGCCTGGATATTAGGGGGTCACTCCATGATTGAGAGGGAGGGATCTTACTCTGAAGTCATGAGGTGAGACTCTCTTGGACCATGGACTGCTAATACTTACTATTCAACGGGTTTAAGTCCCTAGTCTGTATATGTATATGTGCTCCTAACAGATTTTTAAATCTCAAGCTTGAGGGAATATGGTGATTAACTGATCTGCATTTAGTCTGTTGTACTTAAATGCATATATAATAAAATCTAGTAGATACAAGCCAATTTGTAGTCTCCTTTAATACATGGCAGGCATTTTTTCATTGTACCTCACAAATTGTAAGGGGCCAGTTTTATATTAGCTGCAACTGTATTTTGGAAAAAGCTTCAGAAAAATATGTCCTTATTTAATGTCAGGCTATATCAGCATCAGGATTTTGTTGCTGGTGGAAAAAAAGGGGAGAAACAATTACATAAATTAGAAATGCTGTTTTAGAATGTTGTCGAATACTGTCTTATGAACTGCACCAAGTTCTTTCATGGCACTGTGAAATGTGTGGCAGTTTCAGAGGAATAAGCATATAACTATAAGGTACCTAGACTTCCATTCTCATTCCTACAATAGGTGGAACTTGAACATTTAAAGCAACATAATTTTTAAAGACAGTAGTAGGCCCAAACGATTTTCAAACTGTCAACCAAACCAAGTGAACTATTCATCACAAAGTTGTCTAAACTAGAAGTCATATAGGTTATTATAGTTGAACTTTTCTGCATGAAATATTACTTACATTTTTTTTTTGCAGGGAAGCAACACTTTATTTCGTTTTTGTCTAAAATGAAAAGCAGATTTTTGAGGGAAACTTACTCTCAGTTTTCATCCGGACAGAAAAAATAAGGCATTACAAATAAGTTCAAATTCATCACACTGAAAACCTTCTGTAGGAATTCTGCCTTCTTTCAAACCTCTCAGTATTGTGAATGTGATATTGGGTATTTTACTACCATCTAGGAACATCTGGCTCCTATCACCAGATATAATTTCATGTATCTGGTTTGTAAATATGATACTCTTGTTTGGGTCATCCCAATGTAAAGGAAATTTTTGCTGAACTCTGGTGAAACTAAACCATCAGTTACTGAACGACTGGGACGTACCTGCATCAGGTTCCCAGGGGACCTGAGTCATGCAGTGTCTATCTGCATGATATTTATCTAATATTTATTTATTTATCATTTATATTTATATATTTTTATATTATATATAAAAAACAATTAATAATAAATAAATAAATAAAATATCTCCTTAGCCTATATTGTCCTGTCTTTCTGTGTATGAAATTTTCTCTTTAAAAAACTTGAGTTTTCAGGAGCTGAAAGTAAAACAGTACATTTAAATATTTTCTGGAAAGTGAGGGAAATTTTAGCGGATGGTTGCCTATGAATGCAGTAGCAAATAGTTTCAGAGAAGCTGTCTGTGGGAGATTTTCAACCTTACATAAAAGGGCATGAGAAAATTTTGGTTTTATATAGACCTTGAGGGGGAAAAACAAGAACGCTTAGCAGTAAGGAATACCAAACTCTTTTGCAACTTATTCCTCTGCTTCATAATTTATAAAGTGATATAGGGATGGGATAAAAATACTGTATGTTTAATTGGCTGTTTTCCTCTCAAGTTTATTAATTATTAATATTTCTATACTATTATTTTTGTTATAGAAAGGGGGGCACCAAGGTGGAGCCCAATAATTCTAAAATAAAACAATGTACTGCAATAACCATAAAAGGCACTAATAAAACTATAAAAGCTTTAAAGCATAAGAACATAGTGACAATAATTTAGAAGAGCTGCACTTTTAGTACCATTTCCGAAGAAAAAGACAATAGGGTCCAATTGTAATTCTAGACAGAGTTCATTCCCCACAATCTGGGAGTCATACTTTCACACTGACACAAATCCTTTCTCAAATGCCTGATAAATGTACTGCTATGAGCAGCAGTATCCACAGGAGAGGATGCTGCAAATCTAACTGGACAGGTTTATAATGAGAGAGGCAGTCTCTTAGACAGCTTGGACCTAAGCCATTTAAGTTTTTTTTTTTAAATTAAAGCCAGCACTTTGAACTGAGATTTGGGAGAACAGGTGAGATGAACTGTTGATTGTACCATACTTTTCCAACTTAGCTGTCACCTGTGTTGCTGCCCAAGGTAGCTGCCTCAGTCTGCCTGATGATAAGGCCAGTCACACTGCAATGGCATCAGCCATCATCGGGTTTAATAGTAATGTCATAAATGAACAGAAGGGATAAGGGGAAAGGAGCTCTGTGCCTCTGACGTATGTCAAGTAACTGGGTTTTTAAAAAATGGATGGCATAGATTCCAAAACCTCTGAAACCACTAATGTTATCATTACGGAGTACTAATAAGATGTTATTGGAGAAAAGGGTGAATTTCATACGTGACAAACATGATTAACCATAGCTGTAAACCATAGCTGTGAAATAATTTGTTTCTAACATACTACAGTGGGGTCTTGACTTAAGAATGGCTCGAGTTAAGAACATTTTGACTTAAGAACCACTCTCATAGGAAAATATTGACTTGACTTACATACTTAGATTTGAGTTAAGAACTGAAAAAAACCCACGTGGGAGGCAGGGAAAGTGCAAAATGTGAACTTTCAGTTAACTGTTGGCCAGTGAAAAGGGTGCCTGTCTGCTTCCTCACTCCTCCCAGCGTTTAGAGAGTGGATTGGGAGACAGTCTTCGGACTGCCTGGTCCTGTACTGCCTGGACTGTATTTTCTCTGCCTTCCCTGAACCTTTCTTGACCTAAGAAAAAAAGAAACAAAATATCCCCCTCTAGTGGTCGAAGGCAGAATAGCAGCTTCCCATTAATTTCTATGGACGGAAAAGAGCAGATACGGATCAAATGGTTTTCAATGCATTCCTATGGGAAATGCAGATTTGACCTGAGAACTTTTTGACTTGAGAACCGCCTTCCAATACGGATTAAGTTCTCAAGTCAAGACCCCACTGTATCTGATTATGACATACTTATTTCTAGCAGTAATTTAGTTAATAAAAGTAGCAACTTAAGGGTACCTGTGTTAGAGTGGTTGTTGTTGTTTTCTGGCAGCAATAACAACAGGAGAATATTAAAGGCACCTTAAAAACCGAATAGTCTTACTATACTATGAATTTTTATAGATTATAATAACTCAAACATGGAAGGAGGACTAAGCATAGTAGACACTATTCAGAGATAAGGATAGGAACAATAGTGAAACGTTTCCCACACAGCTCGTGCTTGATTGCCAAGACATTTACTGAAACATGTCTTGTCAGCAGGAAGTGTGGAGTTTTGCTCAAAGCGAGATGTTGTCCTCGTGACAGAATTACATTTCATTTTCTGTAGTAACTTAGCATTTCTAAATCTGGGTGGCTTGACCCAGCAGCTTTTCAGGTCATAATCTTTATTTAGAATGATGAGGTCATTCCAGAATGCTATGGGGACTTTTAAATATGGCTAATATCAAACCCTCAGGCCCGCAGGCCTAAATCACAGCCTGCTTTTGGTAATCTTCTCTGCCTAAAGATCAGTTTCCCATGTGACCTTGAAGGCTGATGTTTGAGGGGGGGAAAACCCAGATCACCTCTACGTGCTTGGAGCTGGCAAGTGGTTGGATGCCAGCCAAAGTTCATATTAGTGGTATAATGGTGACGAGTCACTTTAGCTTGCATCTAGGTAGATGAGACATTTCAGTATCCCAGGTATCATGTTTCATTGCTGATATTACAGAGAATGGGACAAACAAGATAGGCATTTTATGGTATTGTAACCTAAAACTTTATATGAAATGTTTCTGTGTTTCACCCACTTCTCACATACCATTTTCCCCTTAAAAGAGATTTTTAAAAATCTCAGACAAAAATTGCCCTCCAAAACCTACTGTATTTTCCCACCGTACTCCTTTTTTTTTTTTTTTTTTTTTTTGTGGTCTTACACAATGTAAGGTATTGGAACAAATTGTGTTGCTTATATATAGCCCCATAGCACTTAAAGCACCCGCTGCCTGGTTTATAATTTAATTATGCTGGTTGTAGTCTCTCCCCCTTCCACAAGCTGGGTACTCCATTTACTGACTTCAGAAGGACAGAAAGCTGAATTAACTGCGAGCCAGCTACCTGAACCTGTCGGGATCGAACTCAGGTTGTGAGCACAGTCTTGATTGCAGTACTGCATTTTAACCCCTGAGCCATGGCATTTTGAGGTCAAATGTGATGTAGAGAAGCTAGTGGAAGTGTTCAGATGATACACAAGCCTCCCCAGTGACAAAATAGAAATGGACTAACAAACTCCATTACCTACATAAAGAACCAATTGATTACTAAAATGGTGAAGTGCCCTGGTCATGAATGCAAACATATGCAATCAATGGTGTGACACATTCTACCCCAGGGAGGCACCCCTTCCTGTAAATTTTCATACTAATGTGTCACACTCCTCAGATAGTCAATGGCACCTTAAATCTAGCCACCACTTCTTAGTGCCACTAAATAGGCAATAGCCTAAAAGGATGACACCTCAAAAACTTTTACTAATCCTCTGTGGTTGCCCTTCTTACCACACCACAAGCTGGTCTGTATTTTATATTCAGATGCTGAGTTAAAAGGTTTCTCTCTATAAATTAATCTCTTCTGTTTCCTCTGGTAACATATCATCTTCTGTGACATGGGAGTATTGCTTTCTTACTGTAGACTGCTTGTTATCTTCTATTTTACTCATAAAATTAAATAATGAGAGTTTTTCTTTGAACAAGAGAAGTATTTATTCAGGAAATGAGTTTTTAAAAATACATTTCCTGTTTTTTCCCCCTACTATTCCTTGTCAGGTCATTGTTTCTATTTCTGCTTAGAGACTGAATTCCAAAACATTGCATGGTTTGTTTCCATTTGATGCTTGTAAGAAATACAGGTTAAACGTATATCTTTGTTTCACCCAGTGTAAAAGGTAATAAGCATCCATTTAACAACATTCTTCTTTTTATCATTTTTACAACACAGAACTAGCACCTCCATGCTACTTTGATTCTTTTCATATGAGGAACATTCACATAAGGAAACATCTTAATGTCAGTTTATTTTTGTCTCTTTGTTCTGCTTATATGCAGTTGATAGCAATATTCTTTATCTCATGTTCGTTTATGCTTAGACGTAAACTAATTTTGGTGGCAAAATGCTTCTTATGAGGAACCCAGTTTGCTCATTTAATATGAAAAAAGTTCTAAAAATGTTTGCGTTTAAGGAAACACTAACAATAAACAGTTAAAATTTGAAAGTAGTTATTTTAGAACAAATAATAACTACTTTGCATTTTGAATAAATGCAAGCTCTGCAGGATCTAAATTGTCAGGAGAATTACTTCATTCTTTATAATACATTATGAATTTTTACTTCAAAATTTACCGTATTTTTCCATGCGTAGATGATACTTTTGTCTAAAATCTTTAGACTAAAAATTGAGGATTGTCTTATATATGGAAGTAAGCTAAGTTGAACAAAAACAAGTGGAGGGGAAAGCAGGGATCAAAACGATCCGGCAGCGCTTTGATACCTTCTTTCCCTCATTTTCCTAAGGCTTAGCAAGTGGAAGGAGAAAGCAGGGATCAAAGCGCTTTGATCTTGCAGCCATGAGATTGCTTTTATCCCTTTCCCCCTCTGTTTACTAAGCCCCGCCGGGATTAGAATGAAGGGAGAAAACAGGGATCAAAGCGATCCTGCAGCACTTTGATCCCTTTTCCCCTCCACTTGCTAAGCCCCACTTAGATTTCTTAATTTTGGGTTAGAAAGGGGGTGTCTTATACATGGGGGTGTCTTATACATGGAAAATATGGTAATTCATAATTTACTAGAAGGTTCCAGAGGTCTAAAAGCATCATAATTAATTGATAAGAGAGGTCCTGTGGCTGTCAAAGTTACAGAAAACCTAAAGTTAGGAGAGCAGAACATGCACAATGCCCTGGTGATGTCCAATAATACTAAGTGAAGATACTGATCTCATAACAGTCAAGGGTAGAACCATCTGGTCTAAACGTCCTCAGACAGTTCACTGTTGAGTACTTAGAAACATTATTCAGAACAGCCCAGACCAAAGAAAACAGCAAACAATGAAACAGTAGTAAAAACCTTTGAATTACAGGTCATAGAAGACGTTCTTTAACGCATAATCAATGACACAGAAAGGCTTGGATACAGAACCCAGCTTGATTACAGTGGAATGACAACACTGATAGAACCATCTTTCCAAATTAGATAAAATGTGATGAAAGAAAATTTTCACCAGCTTAGAACTGACAGACATGCCTTCTGCAAACTAAGATGTAACATACATTGGCCCTTTTGGACAGAAAAAAGATTACATTCTTCTTGCAGTCATTTTTGTGTTAGGACAATAGATAAGAACACCAGCACCATGTTGGAAAACTTGCAAGGGTCATCAAAGTGGCATACTCCAGTGGCCCATAGAATGCTTGGCACCAACAATGGTTCTTAAGTTCAGGACACTTCTTTGAACAACAGGCACTCCTTTGCTATTAGAATAAAATTGTTTCATCAGATCATAAATGTTAGGCCTTCTTGAAAATACAAAACATTTGTTTCTCCTTCAAGAGTTTATATCTATTTCCTGTTTTGGGGGGATCAAAAGAAGATGTCTTCTGTTTCACTTGCAAGTAGCAATAATGGTATTTTGAAGCCCCTTTGGACACATCCCTGTTGTAATCATGCTGTGATCCCTTAATCCATTTTCACAATTTTGCCATTTGACAGTTGTGCATTCAAACATGCCCTTGGTTGTGAACCCAGGCACATGAGAGAGAAAGAGCAGGTAAAATGTGGAAACAACAAACATGATTGCCCTTACCTTATGGGTATTTTCACACTCTGTAATACATTGAAATTGCCATGTAGTCAGAAAAAACAACCCAGACATTTTTCAAAGCAAGGTGTTCCCCCCCCTTTATATCTGCTTGTGCAAGGCTTAGTAACTAGCAGAGCAATCTTGTTCCCTATATCTGCTGGCTGATGTCGGTTTATATGGGGAAAAGTGTGCCTCAGGCAGCAGAGAGGAATTTTAAGGACCAGGAGTCCATGTCCCCAACCTCAAGTCCTGTTACACTTTCTGGCAGCAAATCCTTTGAAGGCTTCTACATCTGAGGGTGATGCACAACGGATGACAACAGCCAAGCCTCTGGAAGCAGCACACAGTCTATCGGACATACGCCAGACTGAGACACCCAGTAAAACCCCTCCTGTGAGCCTGGCAAGCCTGAACTGAACATGACTTTGGAAGTGACAGATGATGCACCACTTTACTCTCCCTCTGTTTGTGTTATCTGGTTAGAATAATTTGTCACCTGAAAGCAAATTGCTATTTTAATGAGTTCCACAGAACTGAAAAATAACACCCTGGGAATTTTTAAAAAAAAACAAGTTTGTATTGCTTTTAAGCTTTGCATTGGAGCTTGCACTTTTAGCAGCTACTGAAAGAGACAAGAAGGCAAAGATATTAAATGGGGTATCTGGACAGACCAGCCAAATAAAAATTAAAAGGCACCTGGATAGACTAGCCATTTTAAAAACTGAACAGTGACTCATTGTTTGCAGTGACAGAAACAATATTCACTGAAATGCCAATAGCACTCAGGATTTTGCCTGGTATATGTGTATTCCTTGTTTGGTTTGTGGCTATAAATTTTAGTTTTGCAGATGGAGCTTTGCAATAGCTTAGGGAAAGCTCAGTTAATATATAAATTGTCACATTCTCCTTTAAGTAAATAAAAATGCTTTTCACCAAGAAAGATTAAATGTATTTTTATAAATAGATGGATTTTAAAATATAAAAAATTTAGGGTTTGTACTGTTTGCAGGCTTATCTGGCAAATATATATGTAGAAGCCTTTATTAATATTCTGTGCACAAGATCTGAAGCTATTTATTTGGACTGAAATTCTGTTTTTCATCATCTCATTGAGCGGGAATAGACTTGTTTTTAAAAGGATCATCATGAAAATAATGTTTAGATAGCCAGTTTCTGAATTAAGTTTATGTCTTGAGAAATGCTGAATGGTTCATTGTAGGAAATATCCTAGTAGTTAGGCATAGTTTATTCAACATTACACCTTTATTATGTGGACTGAAATGTTCGGCAAAATTAGATGGAAATTCTTCTTGTCAATACTTTGTGAACATGATTGATTTTACTTTAGCTTACAAAGACTGAATTATTTGCAAATAGGATTTCTTGTACGCTAGATTTTAATTTGCACAAAATTTGTGGCATTTTTATTTACAATTCTTGGTTACAGATACCGAACAAATTTCAGTTTTAGAAATTGATTAAAATGGACATGAAACCTAGTTATATTTTTCAAATATAAGTTAGTACAGTGACAGGACTAAAATCCACACCTCTCAGGTCTGAATATAGGCATCTCTCCCTTTATTGGAAATCATTCTAAATATACACAGTTGTATAATACCGCAACATGCTCTGAGACAGCCCGTATCAAATGATTTTAAAAGGCTGTGGACTTTTTGTTTTGATTCCCCTTCTTTCTTCCCTTCTTTCTAATCTCCTCTTCCCTTTCCCCCACTTTTTCCTATCCCCCTTTCAGACATCTTCTTTTCCTTATGCTCCAGTATGCACCCCACCAAGATGGCCAGGAGGAAATCCTGCTTCACCCAAAAGCTCCAGCTTCTGCCAACCGCCACAGGAGGACCTAGGGAAAGAAAGCACCACAGGCATCCCTTGCTATTCATCCATGCCCCAGCCAGCTCACTCTCACCTCTCTGGGGTGTGAGGAGGGACTGACAGGACACCTAGTTTAACCTTTTCCTTCCAAGATGCTATCTGGACAGACACCCATGGTAGAATCCATACTGTCTGTTTAGGTGCCTAGGTAGGTCCCTTCCCTTGTTAGTGAAGAGAGAGGGAGGCATGTTTATGTGTCTGTTTGTCTACTCAGAAGCCCTGTGGCAATGGCTGTGGCAGTGAGGAAAGGGCAGGAGAGAGGAAAGAAGGGGAATGGCAAAATGGTGGTAGTATTTATATTGTATTGTTGCTATGCTTGTTGTAAAGTACTCAGAGTAGCCCTCAGCCAGATGGGTGGCATAAAAATTGAATGAATGAATGAATGAATGAATGAATGAATGAATGAATGAATGAATGAATGAATGAATGAATGAATGAATGGATTTCTCTGCAAATTTTTATAGTAGTCCTGGCAATGGTTCACTGTCAGTTGGGTTTAGTAATGGACATCTATTCTTTATCTGGTGTTTTGATTGATCAGGAATATTATTTAAATTATTTTTGGCACTACAATAGTTTTAGTGGTATTATTCAGCTTTATCCTAACTTCTGATATTAAAAGTTTGTGGTCTTTAGGATAAGCTGGTCCTGGTTTTGATGTTGCATAAAGATTTGTACACAATTGTCTGTTTGCTTGCCCAAAGAATGAGTGTGTAATAAACAAAGTATTGGCCTCACAAAATTCTATGAATTACTATATTGCACATTCTATTTCCTAGACCAAATTTTGCAATGTTTTTTAGTTTTGCTATATTTTGTTCTGTTGCCTCCCAGTCACCCGTGATTATTAGCACATCCTGTGATGATATTTTATCAGTTTTATGTTCAACATTTGCATTAAATGTTTCAGTTTCTTCTTAAACATTTGTTGTTAGAGCATAGATGATATTTATGTTGGTAGATCTTCTGTGAAATATGACTCTTTATTATAGCTTTCAGCTGCTTGGGTTCCATTTCATTGTTGAAAATTTTGATTGTAATGTGTATTCTCATAACATTGGCAGAGTAAGGAAATATTGGTAAGCAGAGATACAGTACTTATGACACTATGAGACTGAGAGAGTAAAACCAACAACTTAGTCTGTTTACATATATACATAGAAAATAGACATTCCTCTGGTAGCATAACATGACACGAAGCAACACAAAGCATAGGAAAAAGTGATCTGACTTACAGAAGATAAAGACATTCATTTTACACATTACTTATGTACAGTTCTGTGACCAATCAGAAAATACATTACTTGATTTTCTGTTACACAAAGTTTCATCATGTAAACAGCTGTACAATATTGTCTTAATCCTTGATACCCTCTCCTGAATATAATCTGTACAGTGACTCAGGTAAAATCAGCCATTTTACATTTAACTGTACAACATTAATATTTAATACATTTTCATATCAAAATCTCAACATTCACCTCATTATTAGAGTCAAACAGTTTATTCTGAGTTTGCCGTTTCCACAGTAAAACACTATAATTTTCTGATTGGAAATGTTCTGTTCCAGCTTACTTTAGTTCACCTGCACAAATATTACAACATTTAAAATTCTATTTCTTGTTTTAAAACCTTATGTGTGTCATGCTTCTCATATTCCATCTTCCAGTGGAATGTATCATGCATCATTAGACTTTCCTTTTTCGTCTGTATTCTTTAGCCATTAGACATCATTTCAACTTTAATCAGTTGCTTTATTAGTGATAGCACCCATTTGTACTTATCCTTTGTTCTTCTATAGTAGCTGATTGGCTAATTTCTGATCTGTGAATCTCTACCAGCATTGTTTTGTGTTTCATGGTGGACTTCTTCATCATAAGATTTTCAAGATACTCAGATAGAAATGTCTGCACAGTACTGACAAGAGTTATCTTGAGTGTCACTACCACCACTTATGAAAGATACTGTCAGTGTCACCTTCCACTAATGTTGCTCAATAGCTGAATTTGGGGGGGGGCAATTCTGCCCTCATCACTATTGGAATTATCAATGCTGATGTGACTTTTAATCCCTGAAGAGAATGGGTGCTTTGACTATTTCAGTTTTCACCATTCTGCCTTGGGAATTCTAATTACAGTGGTGCCTCACAAGACGAACGCTTCACAGGACGAAAAACATGCAAGACTAATGTTTTTTGCGATCACTGTGGTGCATCGCAAGACGACTTCTTCTATGGCTGTGCTTCGCAAGACGATTCCCCCCCCAAGACCGATGCCTCACTAGACAAGAATAATTCATTCGTCTTGCGAGGTTCCCATAGGAATGCATTGCAATGCATTCCTATGGGAAACTGCTTTTCGCAAAACGAAAATTTCGCAAGACAGTGCTACTCATGGAATGAATTACTTTTGTGAGGCACCACTGTATATCTAGCCTCCTAATGGTATTGCTGTCAGCTTTCCGGACATATTTAACCTTCCATGACCATGTTAAAGTGTTAATTCAAGAAAAGGGAAAGCCTCTTAGCATTAGGGAATTCTTCCTAACAGTGTGAGATTATATTTGTAGGATTTTTTAAAATGGATAATTAGCCAAATCTTCCTTTTGCATGAGAAAATGTGCCTTCCGTTGGTTTTACAAGATTATTGTATACATACGGCGATGTCACTTTACATTATTGCATAAACCTGCATTTTATCTCCAGCTATATAATCAAATCAGAGCTTGTTAAAGTTACTTTTTTTGGATTTAAACCTATAGCCAAAGTGGTGGCTCAGAGATTCTGGGAGTTGTACTATATATTCTGATTTTGATTCATACCTTGTAGAGGATCGGGTGCACTGTGCATACCTGCTGACCTGATGAATGGTGGGAGGAAATTACATTTATAAACATTCTTGTATTTTGTACATTATTGATTTTATCGGAACACACTCTGATGTAGAGCATAACAACAACAGCAGCAGCAGCAGCAACAACAACAACAACAACACACCTCATCTGCAAATGTCCAAAGACCACACTAACAGATTACAAAGTTAAATATGATAGAGTGGCAAAGTTAGTGCACTGGTCATTATGCAAAAGAATTTGAAAAAACTAACAAAATACAGAGACCTGGCAATCGAAACATCTCGCCTCTGGAAGAAACACACTTGAGTGGTCCCTGTGGTTATTGGGGCTTTGGAAACAATATCAAGAAATTTCACACAGTACTATAAGCAGTTGTAGATCTCAGAAATCACACCACATCAGAGCTACAAAACCCGGCAATATTAGGAACAGTATATCTACTGCGCTGATATTTAATATATATGTAGGTTTTTGGTTAAAACTTGTATCTGTTATATAATACTAGTCAATGTTTTTTATAATTTTGACTGTGCCTGGAGTTTTTTTAATAACACAACCACCACCACCACCACCACCACCACCACAACAACCACAACCACAACCACAACACCCTCCATGGAGACAGGGGGTTTCTCACTTTAGTGAGATTGAGAGCTATGCTGGTGGCAGTGTTGCTATCTAAATGGTCTCCCAAGCCAGGCAGGTCTTAGCTGAGAAGCCAGACCAACTGTGTCCACCAACCATCAATTATGAGAAGAAATAATCAGAAATCTCTACTGGATTGGTAGTTGTCTGGGTGAATAAGGACCGTGGCAGATTCTACAGCCCCTTGACATCTGGTGACAAATAAGTTACAGAGCTCAGCAGACCCTGTGGAGGAACCAGTACAGGCTGCTGGAAAGCTACTGGAACAATGTAAACACAAAACTTGGACTCTCACTGAAAAATGAGGAATTTTGAAATGCTTTTATGAGACAAACCCAATAGCTCAAGGTTTTCAAAAAAGAATGATGGAAATTTGGAAAAGGAAACACTCATATAGTGACATAGCTGAACAATAATTAATGGACCAGAGCAGGTTTATCATCCAGAGTAAAGTATTTTTAGAACTGGAATGGCAAGAACTAGAAAAGGTGGCAAAAGAAAATCAACACAGAACAATGACCATAGTATGGAAGACAAATGGAGGATAGATGCAACAGTGGAAGAAATCATAGAGGAACAACTTGTAGAACAACCCAGAAATTATGAGTTGACAGAATGGCAGACATCACTGAGGGGAATAATAGTAACCCATGTTAGCCAAAACAGAAAGACAAAGGCCCATCATTTTGCACCATGTACAAAATAAACCAGTAAAAGATCTACTGTCAGCTGCAAATGTAGTAATCAGAATAATCCCATCCAACACGCTAAAAGAAATAAACCAGCTCATGTATTACATTTCCATTTTAAACAGGCACATGTTTTCCTGTTTATTTTCTGTGTACAATATAATGGAAATACTAAGACCAAATGTTTTATTTTAGTCAGTAGGTCTAGGTATGTTTATTTTAGCAACATTCATTTTCCTAATTATGTACATTTTGGAAAAAATTTGGAATAATTTTGGAATAATTTTCATAAGGTAAGTATGATATTTTCATTTCCAGTTGGATAGCAGTGTTAACCAACTGCATATCTATTTCACCATGGTTCTTTTCAGTTGGCAGGAATAGAAAAAATATGTAAATAGAAGAGTCAAATGCCAATACATTTCAAACACTACAGAATGAAAACAAAAATCAATTAAAGCTCAAATAAATCTACATATAAGCCAAACACTGTGGCCATTCAGATAATTAATTAGTGACAACAAGAGAATAATCCCAGCAATTGACACCTATAATGAACAGGAAACTATAGTCTTTATTAAGAAACATTGCTATTAATTCCAGTCCAATTATTCCATGCTGGAGCTTCATTTGAAAGTTCTTTGTTGGAGAACTGTTGATTCCATGTGCACAATAGAGTGTCCAGAAAGAGTGAGATGTTGTCCTGGTGGTTTCCGAAGGTGAACATTGCGTTTGCTTTTGAAAACTTTCACTTCCCATAGATATGTGTCCATGTACACCCTTACCTATTTGCTCTATGTAGGAAGCAGAAGTCACTGCCAGCAGATATCACCTAATAGATAAACTACTGATAGATAGCAAGTATTATCTGAAAGATAAACTATTGATAAAGTCCTGGGGTTGTAGATGATGTTATTAGGTCCTGCAATTATGTTGTTAGTGTGGATTGAAGAACAGTACAGACATTTGGCCTTGTTGCAGGATGCATTCCTTAGGTCTTTTGTTGTGGGGTTTGTTGGTGATGCTGATCAGATTTTAATTTGAGGTTCTTTCTCACCAAAGACAGGCATGACGTCTACTGAAATGGAAACCTCATAGTACAAGAAGATACAGTATAGTTCACTTATATGTTGGAGTGACTTCAGTTAGAAGCTAACAATAAATGAAGTTCTGCTAAATCTATGCAGTCTTTGCCTCCAAGAAATGATATTCTGTGGCTGATGATGAATATCCATAAGTGAGCGGGGTGTGGGTGGGTGGCAGCATGCCTGTGCACATTCCTTGTAATTTATTAACTGATTTCTGTAGATGAAGAGCAATTGGAAATTCTTCACAGTGTTTCTGATTATCTAGAAAGATGCTAATGCATGCTCACTCATTTTAGACCCCAAAATGGATGTGCATTAGGTCACATGTAGGTCCTGCTCCTTATATGAATTACCCATAGATTTTAATAACTAGAAAAGGTATTTGTATTTTACCTAGGGATTACAGAGTAAGCCAAAAAACAAAGCAAAACAGAAAACAAAGAATGAAAGAAGAGAAAAGAAAAGACTCAGCTTCTTTCTAAGCAATATGCTATTTTGTATCAACTTTGCTTTAAAGTACACTGTTTGAGGCTGAAAGCCAGCTGTAATGCAGTTTCAGAAAAATCCTCCTGAAATCATTATTTTTAACTTTGTTTCTGAGTTGAGTATTTGTAGGGATTTTGTTTAACTGCAAAAGTATCTAGGGAAATACAAATGATGTCACTGAATTGTTTTGTTTGTTTATATTCTGTATCACCTTTTTCCCATACTGGGGATCCAAGGAGGCAGAAAAATATTTCAAATAGTGTTTCGAAAGGAAGTGTTCAGCTTCACAAAATAATCACATTTAAAAAAGCAAAAAAAATATTTTGCCTTTAAGAAACAGCTGTATTTTATTCATTGTTGTTCAGGTGTGCCTCAACATTTTGTTGGAAGCTCTAGCCTTCATTGCACATGGTTAGAGATGGGAAGGCCTGGGAAAACCTTGGAAATATAGGGAAAAAAAAACCAAAACCAAAACAGTTTCCCCCTGTTTTAATCCAAAGCAATTTTATATGGCTTCAAAAATTTCAGAAATTTTACATCTCTACATATGGTTGGATACTTTGGCATTATGGTGCCAATTCTCATCAATTTCTTTCTGGCTCCTAACCCAGGAGCCTTGTCACAACTTTATCTGTATCTCACAGCATCTTTCTTTCCTATCAAGATTTATTAGCTGAAAACATGTTGCGTAAATTATGCTGTGTATGGCTGATGTTATCAACTGCATAATTTTTTTTTTTTAAAAATGAAATATTCCCACCCCAAGAAATTCGTTTCATCATCAGGAAGCCACTGGAGGTAGTGGAATGGGAATGGCAGAATTTTCAGCAGCAGGAATTTTTGGTAACTAAAAATTACCCTTTCTGCCCTGTGACACCTAACCATTTCTTTTGTCAAAATCCTTCAGGATAAAACCACAAGCGCCAAGTCGATCCTTCCCCAGCCTTCACTGAAAATCTATAAGAACTCATTGGTGTCTCAGATTTTGGTCACTCTGACTCAGTCGGCTCAAGGAGTGTCATCTGACACTTTGCCCAATTTGCAGCAGATTCTCAACTTGCCAGTAGTACCATCTGCCTCCTCGTCTCTTTCCTAACAAGTTCACAAGTTGCCATTGGCTCTTCTTGCCTGTTTGGTGTCAACCCCAGTGTTTACAGTCTTCAGTTTTAGCCCAGTGCACCTTTCAGATCTGACCCCAAGGTCTCTGTTTCTGAACTCAGGTCGTGTGATGCTTGTGGGCAAGAAGTGCAGAGTTAAGTGAGGTGAAGTCAGAATCAGCCCAGTTGGATGTCACTGCAAAGTCACTGACAACGCCTCTTTGTCCACCACGCTCATCCAAGTCTCACCCTCTGCCTTTGAAACCCGTTTGAGGCTTTCTGTTATCAGAGGTGGGTGAGATTTATATGTCTGCAATTACAATCTAGATTCATGTGATCAGCCATTTGATAACACAGATCCTTGTATTAAGTAAACACATCCCTGAACCTATGAGTTCTCTCCTGCAATATTTCAGCACAGGAAACATTTCTTATAGCTATAACTTTCAATTCACAAGGGTACTGATCTGTTCCCTCTGTTCTAATCAGTCAGATTAGTGGTCTTCATACATATTTGCCTTCTTTCATTTTGGGAAGCCATGCTATCATGATTGGTGCACAACATATCTTTATTATTACTAATAATGATGATCATGTGTTGTCAAGCCAATTCTGACTTATAGTGAACCTTTCCTGAATTTTCCAAGGAGAGAATACTCAGAGGTGGTTTAGCATTCCTTTCTTCTGGGAGCATCCTGGGAATGTTCAGCATTGCCCAAGGCTACACAGGCTGGGTGAACTTGCAGAAGACACAGAGGGGAATAGAGCTCCCAACTTCTGGCTCCACAGCCAGATACCTAAACCACTGAGCTATACAATCAGATAGTTTTATTACTCTGAACCTGCAAAGTCTTGAGAATGAATTATTTATTCCTGCATATCAAAAGTTACATTCCTCCTTTCACACCACCAATCGCCATCTTCTATATGGACCATCCCAGCCATAAAGTTTTGGGTTCATTCACGAAACCACCCTCCTCAGAATGTTCTTCAGTTTCATTTACTGTATTTTGCTGGTTTCTTTCATAGCTCTATACTTATCTCCTCCTCTAGCAATTACAGCAGTTCATCCAAGACCAACTTTAGTTACAGCTGAAATCACATTTTAAGCTTGAAAGGTAGCACTTACAGGAAATGCATCTTCAACTAAAGCTGCAACCTGACAATCACCCTGATGGAAGAGGCTTGTGCATCCAAGAGTTTGTCACTCTCAGAAATAGCAGCTTCTTTATCTCCCAATCCTTCGATCTTTGTTTAGATGTGTGTGGTGTCATGGAAGATGGTTGCTCTTTCACAGAGTGTGCACATGGCTAAATACATTGATCTGGAGATCTGCAGAACATAGGTTCCAGTGGATGTTCCCACTTATAATAGAATTCAGAAATGTCTCCCCTCCTGTGGCTATCCTGCCATTTCCTTTTTTTCTACAGCAGCAAAGCAGTCCTGAACAAACACCTTCTTCAGTCTCACTAATTTGTTATCATCTGGAATCTTTGTATAAATAACAGAACTGCTGTTTTATTTTTTTACCAACTACATCGCAGCTCAGTTATTTCAGAGCTGAATAGTAAAAACTGTACATGGTACTAACGGAGAAAGAAGGCTAGATATATATAATAATAATTAAAAATATAATCTAAACATTTATAGCATTCTATTTTGTGGAATGAATATGATGTGCTTAGGAGAAAAACTTTAGCACTTTGTTTCACTTTGACAAAACAGGATCCCCAAACCAAACTATGAACCAGCCCAGTTCATGTTGTCTTCTTTTTTGTGGTTCAGATTTGCCCATCTCTAGTCAGTATACTTTTGATAATATTAGTATTGACCTGTTGGTATATGATCATTTTTAACTTGTGATGTTTTACATGAATTGTAATGTCAGGATATATTATGGCTAAAATCCTTTGCACAGTTATGTAACTTTTAGATGTGACTTTCTTTAACTTAAGAAGTATTTGTAGACATCATCTGTTGGAAACTGAGTCATGTACTTTGCTTCGTGATGTTTTCTTATAAGACAGTATATACACAGATTTCGTTATCTGCTCAGGAGTACATTTTTAATAAAAATATTTCATGATTTGTGACTGTGGGACCACTGAGGGCCCTCCTGCCTGTGAGATTCGGCTGTCCACTCCCCCAAGAGGAACGGTAAGATTCCCAATGCACTGTTCACCTGTGGACTGTGGCATTGGCGAGAGAGAGATGGACAACGCCCTTGAGGCCACAGGTGTAGCCATGGCAGGACTGGGATTTAATCAGGAGAGCAATGCAGGAGAGGATGACTATTGGGCAGATGCCATAGATTGAGAGGTGTGCAAGGTCCAGAAGCTGCTGGCACTGCTAGAGAAGTCGATGACTGGGTAGGAGATTCTCTGCCACCATCATCCCAAGACTGGGTGCTGGGTTGAGTTTCTAGTACTGCCAGAGGAAGATGCCTGGGGCTATTGGCACCAGGCCAACCACTGAGAGGCTGGGAGGCTTGAGAACCAGCATCAAGCGCACTGCCGGCGGTGGAATCAGCAAGGTCAAGTGGCCCCATTGCAGAGACCTCCCAGTCAGCCTGCCTTATGGGTACCCAGAGGTCCAGCCTCCACCTTCTCCCCAGTTTGTGCCCCAGTACACAGTAGAGGCCAGCCAGGTAGAATTTGGGTACTGCACCTATGGGATGGCAGCTGCCGGTGGAGACTATGGAGGCATAGAGGGGAAAAGGGGCCTTGCCTCTTACCTCCAGGGACAGTTGACCACCAGCATACAGCACCCTTGTCACAGCACTCCATGCCTGGCAGACCTGCAAGCTGTTCTAAAAGTGGTAGAGGAAGTGGGGCTCTGCTCCTCTCTGTGAAAGGTATTTGAGGGTCAAATACCCATGTACCCTAAATTGTTTTATTGTTTTGGCCTGGTTGGCCCTTAAAAAGTTCAGTTGCTCCAATAAAGAGCCTGTTCCAGCAACTCCTTTCTCCGTCATCATGAAGAGGGATACCTCGCAGTGCAGGGGCTACTCATAGTGACATTTGTTGATGGATAGATCAAGGCAAGCAGACAGTGGTGCTTCATTGTGAAATAGCAAGGTGAGGCTCTCAGCCTGCTCTGACCATGAGCCACCAATGAGGAGATGCCCTCTTTCTCCTCTAATTCAGTATGGGGACATTTACTTTGACAGTTGGATGTCAAACACTGTCACGCTTGAAACTAGACAGATTCTGAATTGACACTGTTACATTTCTAATAATATAGCTAGGCTCAGTTCGAAAGCATGTAAATGAGAGTAGATAAATAGGTACCACCTCGGTGGGAAGGTAAAATGGCATTCCCTAGCCACGGTGGCCACGTAACAACGGAAACTGTCTTTGGACAAGCGCTGGCTCTACGGCTTGAAAAACAGGATGAGCACCACCCCCTAGAGTCGGACATGACTGGGCTAAAAATGTCAAGGGGAACCTTTACCTTTACCTTTCCCTCTTTCAGTTTTCAAATTGGTCAAAGGCCATGGTGGAGATGATTAGAGACTAGTAGAAGTACTGGATGGAGATATATACATCTTCACTTATTTTGTTCTCATAGATAAGAATGGAAAATTTCAAAAGTTTTATTCCTGCTGAGCAAGATTGTAAGACCAGTTTTTGCATTGCAGCATATTTTTTGCAAAAATTTTTTACAGAAATGTTTTGCACAAAAACTTGTATTTTGTGAAAACAAACTTGTGCTTTGTATATAGTACAACTTTTAAAATATGTAACATATTCGTTGTTTTTGTAGAAGAATACAGACATTTTTATGTGAAAATACAATGTTCTAGAAAGATACAATATAAGTTCTCACTAATGTTGCTGCAGATTTTAAAAAATCCTTTCTTTTTGCTCTCGTGCAAAAAAAAAAAAGAATCTTATGACGGTTGAACACTTTTTCTACGGTCAACCACTTTTTCACCAAGCACAATAATATTTGTAAGTATTTCTTACATCCTTAGTATTAGTTCTTAGCAAGTAGCTGCACCAACATGCAGTACATGATGTATATTCACCTTCCAAAGTCCAGGTTTGCAGATGCAATTGGTTATAGGTTTTCCTTGAAACAGATGGGACTGAAGGCATTCTTAGCTTGTCCGGCTGATTTCAGTGAGACCAGAGATCCACTGTCTTTGTATCCAAGCCAGGGTGAATAGAGGTTATGATAAAAAATAAAATTCAGCTTATGTTGTATGAGTACTCATTTTGTATACAATGCCATGCTATGTTATAAATACCTCCAAAATTATCTTACGTAACCTCACAATAAAGTGAGGTTGTGGGAGGCTGATATAATGTGTATTCAACGAGCCATTGTGTTGTACTTTTAAAAATCATTTTGCTGACAAAATAAATAGCAGTCATCCTGCTGGACGTTTTTTTTTTTCCTGGAACGTAATGCATCTTGAAAAGTACTGCTCAGGGACTATTACTGGGAAATTATGCTCATTCCATAACTGCCTTTGCATTGGTATAGTGCGCAAGCTGCGTTTTCTGCCTTGTTTTAAATGTAACCCATATAAGTATAGAACACACATGTAGCGAGACCCCTATAAAGATTGACAGAGGACTTGTTTCATAGTTGTTCTTGCCCCCCTCCCGTCACGGGCACCTAGCTTGCATAGATAGCTGACTGGTGCAGAGTGGTTGAATCCACTAAATAACAAGGGGAGATGGTTTACGTGCATCTACCAAATAGTACTGAAAAATAAAAGACAATACATGGTAACATGACATCTTGTCTTTTATTAACACCTCTTTGGTAAAATAAACTTTCATTGGATTGCAATTTTTAATGTCACTAGTTTCCTATTTTGCTAAATCATTTTCCTCATGGGACCAACTGGTGGAGTTTTGCTTTTTTGCTAAACCCACTTTGTAACTTGGATGTTACCCTTCTTAGCACCTGATGTCAAAATGTTCCCAACACCCACTGTTGGTAGCCTGGCAACCCACCCACAAGAGACTGTGATTCATTTTCAGGTCCTGACATACCATTTGAGAACTGCTGACATAAGTTCACGCATAGAGCATTAAATGTGTAATTTGTTGCCCTGCTTGCCTGTAAAGGGCACATATTTCACTAAGATGATTCTACCCTTGGGTGCTTTTTAGCTTGCCATACTGTAGGCAAGCTAAAGTGCTGCAAAGTTAGATTTGTCTTGGCCAATGAGACAATAATTGCAGAAGCAGTGGAAATCTTGAACAATTAAATGTAAAACTGAAAAATAGGTTCTCTTTTAAGCAAGGGAAACCACAGATTTTTTTTTCTGATCAGGACTTACGTTTCTAACGGATGGCAGTTTGTACAGTGTTGTGATTTGTTTCCAACTTTGCAAGAAAATTTTTTCTGTTCACATAAAATCAATAGCTTGAATTCTGTTGCCTTACACTGTCACTTAAAGAAACTGCGCAAGTGGTAGTAGCTGTTTCCCAGGCTCTCTGTCTGGTTTCTTCCAAATTGCATAATTGATTGTGTGCTTTCATGTCATGGGCAGCCCAGAACATGTAAAAAATGGTCTGAAGCTCAACATCTGCAAAAGGTGAACAGGGCCGTTTTGGAGATCAGTGAGTCATAGGGTACCATAAGGTGGACCTGACTTGTTGGCACATAACAAACAACAACATAAATACAGATATAGTATGAGCAGTCCATGTGTCTCAAAACAACAACAACAACAACAAACCAACCACTCATCCTCAAAAGGTCACACTAAATCGGTTTGTCCTTAAGATGCCACAATATTTTGCCTTCTCTCCCTCCTTCCTCTTTAATTTTACTTTTTTTTATTCTTAGATACTTCTGGTTACTTGATTAACTTCACATGGCTTTTTCCTTTTTGTTGCTGTTGTATGGAAGGGAAAAAAAAAGAATGAATTTATCTGTTTACATGTGTGTGAACACAGCCTTGAAAAAAATGCATCCTCCATGTAGAAAGAGTTTAGTAAAACTGGTGGATTGTGAGCAATAGAAAGCGTATGGAGGTTTCTTGGGTCATGGCCAATTTCCAGAAAAAAGTGGTTCTCATTTCTGCATAATTGTTTTAACATTTCTGGAAAATGGGACACATGTGGAACAGCAAATTTGAAGGACAGAGTGATTTCTTGTTATTCTGCAACTGTCCTGGTGGAAATTCTTTAATTCTACAGTTTAGATTATTTCATACTTTATCACTATCAGGTAAAAAGCAAACTAGAAATAAAAAGTAAAAAAAGACGAAAACATGGTGGCGCCTTAGAGACTAACTTTTATATTTTTTAATGTTTGCTTTTGTGGACAGTTCATCAGACTGAAAGCTTACATTAAAAATGACAAAATTAGTGTTTAAGGTGCCACCATGTTTTTGTCTTTATTAATTTTCATTTCTAGTTTGCTTTTACACATAATGCTTGCACAGACTAACACAGCTACCCCTTCTTTAATGTCATCATCAGGAATTTGTTGCATCTTTTTCATTAACTATTGTGTTCCTCAGGGTCACCAGCAATGAATATACAATGACAGCTGACTTAGTGCAAGTTAACCTATGCTTATGTGAATATTTACATAGATATTTAAGGTGAATGTTAATGTTTTTGAAAGTTGTCGTCTTTCATTAAGTAAGAATTGGTGGTATATCAATACTGAGCAGTCTTATTGCCTGGCAATTAAGAATCATAGACAGTCTATAAAGGGAAAAAGCAGCTTTAGTTAGGTTAGTGATACTTCCTCTTTTCCTTCCCTCTTCCCTTTCTCCTCCTCCTCCTCCTCCTCGTATTTTTCTTGGAGGCTGATGGTCATCATGGCTGTCCTGCCTTTGGATGTGGCAGGTCCAAACAATGATATTGTGTCTTATTCATATCAGTTTTCAACAGTCTTTTGTCAAGTAGTTCTTTTCCTTCCTTCACTAAACAACTGCATCAACTTGCCATGTTGGACTTTATCAAAGGCTTTCTTGTAGTAACTGAAACAAGCATCCATGTTTATGTTCATATCACAACATTTCTCCCTATTTACATGTTGGCAGAGCAGTGCTTCCCTAGCATGTCTGCTGCCCCTTCCATACACATTTCATAAATTCTGTCATGTAATAGCTCTAAGAAAACCTTAAGCAAATGGTTCTTTACAATTATGGTCCTGCACTTACCACCAGCTTGGCATTTTCCATTTTGAGCAGTGATGCAGAGATGGATCTCAGCCAAATTTCAGGAATGGTTCTTATTTTATAAGTATAATTGAAGGATGTAAGCCATCATCTTCTGTTGGCTCTGACAGTTTTGTGAAAGCATAAATCATGTCCACTAGTTTTGCTATTTTTTGTTAACTGTGTTGCATTTTGCATTTTGCATCTTTGTATTTCCAGGCCAATATAAAAATCTGATACACTAAATTCTGTTGACTTATATTCAACAGTTGCTTCAAACATCTCTTTAATGTATTGTTCTTCCCCTCCCCCGCTAACATCAAGCATCAGATAATTCTTGCTATCCATCAGTAGTAATTGTTCTTCTCAAAATGTGCCCTTTACCTTCCTTGATCATTAATGCACATTAGAGGTGTTATAGATCTTTAGGTTTTCTCTTTCTGTACATTGGCTAGGCCACCATTCTTCTTGGGTGTATATGATGCATATTATACAAAATATTTTATTAGATAATATCTTTGTATAATGGCTGCAAATCTTGTATTGCTTTCCAGAACTATAATGAGGAGCATTTGATTGTATCATGAAATCACCGATTCTTACCCTTATATTTTATATTGCACTTCTAGCACCTGCCACTTGCATGCTGCATTTCCTTGCTTGCCACATAGAATTTCACCTTAAGGCCACCCATTCAGACTATTCCTAACGAATGTTTTTTCCCTTTGTAATCGTTCAGCAGTGCCAGCTCATATATTTGAATATATGTCCTCTTAGAGAGTACTGTTTTTCGTAACAACCCCTTTGACTCATGTAATAGAGTGAGAAAACTTGGCACGTACAGCTTTTCAAATTCATCACCTGATGAAAGATGACAGTAGATGCACCAAAGCCTCTGAGAGGCCTCTACTGGAAGCCTTTCTGACATATTGCAGTAGCACGGCAGCTGTCAGTTTTGTTTTGCAATGCTATAATTACTAACACTGAAATTCTAAACATTTTTATTGGAAGAATGAAATACTTTAAAATGACAAGTAAATATTATCAACTAGGATTGCAAAGTGATAAATAAAATACCAGAGTCTGTTCAGGGAAAAAACAACAACAGCAACCTGAAGCCGTAAAGCCTGTTAATGAAAATGGAAAGTCACTAATAAAATGCACTTTCTGCTACTACAGGGCTGAAGAGTAACTGGGATAGGAGATGGGTAAAAATATGAAGTACAAAATCTCATTATGTTTATTTTATGGGTTAGATTTATATTTTGCCTTCATCACATGAGCTCAGTGTAGTGTGCCTATCTGGTCTTGATCCTCACAACAGCTTTGAGAAACAGATCAGGCTGTGTGTGAATGGTCACACATGATCGTGCTATGAGTTCCAGTAACACAGTGGGGAATAGAACTGCATCCTAAAAGTCCTGGTCCAGCACTCTGTATTCCACCGGCTCTACCTAGAAAGTTCTGTAATTGCACATACCTTTCTGCATCCTTTAGAAATCTGGCCTGCCTGCCCAATCACACCCTGGAATAAGTCACAAATCAAAGATCAGGCGTAGCACTAAGGGAGAATGAGGATATGCGTTTCAGGTGTTATAATTAAATTCACACTTTTTAGAACACTGCCGTTCTTTGTTCATGATTGAATCTGCTAATTTCAAGCAGGGATTTCTCAAATTTGGCATCTGTGCAAACTCTAAAGCGTGGCAGCCAGCAGGCATAACTGGTAATGCTAAAGTGATTTATGATTTTTTTAGTTGAAAAGGATAATTTGCACTTGACATTTCAGCCTTGATTTACACATTGCAACTTTATTACCTGTTTTAATATGGGGTGAGTTTTATACTGTGCAGAAAGGAAATACCCCTATCATTGGTCTTGTGTCCCAAAAGGAGACATCCAGTTGGTTCATTTGCCTACCACTGCCTGCCTCTGAGAAATGGATTCAAATTAAAATGGCGAGCAGTGAAGCGTCAGCTGTTGGGTGCAGTACTTTCATTGCACTTCCTTAGTCCTTTAATGTCTGTCTCCAGAGGCATGAATGGTTACTTGACTGTCTGGAAGTCTGCAGGTATATGTCTATGTGTGTGGGATAACCTACAGTATCTCTCACGTTAACTGTAAAAAAAGATCTAATGTATGTATGTAGAAATATTTGGCCCCCTCTCTTCTTCTTTTTTCTTTTTTGGGAGGTGGGGAAAGAGTGGAAATGAGAGAATTAAAGAAATGGGTTGTGGGGAATTCTTGAGTCTCTGGAGAATGTAATGAAAATTAATTGAATAATCTGGGTTACTGGGTGGGATATTAATTTGAGGAAATAAATTAGTTTAGGAACATCACTCTTTTTTCTAGAAGAAACACTAGTATGGGGTAACTAATTAAATTAAGTGGAGGAGAGTTGTTTTGGAAGAGATCTCTTGATAAAACAATTGGAAGCAAATTGATTGACTGGAGCATATATCATTTGGAAATATGAATTTGTGCCTGTAGGCCTTTGCCTCAGATATTTCAAGTATCTAGCAAAGCCTCCTTCCAAGGGAGTTTCCAGTACAGTATTATTTCTCCAGGCCTAATGCTGTTAGGTCAGTTGTTAAGTTCTTGCCAGGATTCCAGAAGATCTTTACTGCAAGAAAGCCAGATCTTCTGGAGTCTAACAGAAACTATTTAACACAGAAGCCCCCTTTAAATACAACTATATGCCTATGTGGAACCAGAGGCAAAGGAGACTGCTAGTACAGTGGGGTCTCTACTTAAGAACGTCCCTACTTAAGAATAATCCAACTTAAGAACAGCTCCATTTGCTAAATTTTGCTTCTACTTGAGAACAGAAATCCAAGATAAGAACAGGAAAAAAACCTTTCCTGCTCTTTTTTTAACCTTAGGTCATCTTAGGTTAAAAAAAATTCTTCCCCTAGTGGTAGAGTACGTATTAACCAGCTTTGCATTAGTTCCTATGGGAACTAATGCTTCAATGTACGAACACACCCCTACATAACAAACAAACAAACAAAAAAAACAGCCAGAACGGATTAATTGGTTTTCAGTCCATTCCTGTGGGAAATTTTGCTTCAACTTAAGAACGTTTCAACTTAAGAACACCATTCCAAAACGGATTAAGTTCTTAAGTAGAGGTTCCACTGTAGTTTCTATGGACGGAAAAGTGCAGATACGGATTAAATGGTTTTCAATGCATTCCTATGGGAAATGCAGATTCAACATAAGAACTTTTCAACTTGAGAACCACCTTCCAATACGGATTAAGTTCTTAAGTAGAGACCCCACTGTAGTTAAAGAAAAAACAACAAGAGCAACAAGGGAGCCATGTGCTCCATAAATAAAAATAAAATACAGAGTTGTGTTACACCTTTTATTAGGATATACATTCTTTCCCTGGCCCCTAAATTGTGAAGCATCTTGCCTGATGAAGTGTTCTAGTAAACCCAAATGCTCATATCACCTTTGCACAATTTCTGCAACATTCCAGTGGTCCTAATAAAAGGTACTACCCTCCTCCTCTGAAATCTTCATTTCTTTGCAGCTAATATTTCTATGGGTTCTGGGGCATAGAGGTGAAATGCCCTTTTTTTCCTAATAAATCTTGAATCTCACATGCAGTTACAATGAAGTCTTTTGTATTATTCATTTTGAATGTGTGCTCATGTAGTGACGAAACCTGCGGTGTGCCATATATGTCTCATTACTATCACACTTCTCATTTCTATCACACTAGTGAGATGCACAGTCCCCAGGTAGCTAGAGGGAGCTCTGGTATCTTCACCCTAACCTAGCCACCTCCCAGTGAGGCTACGTTAGGTGTTAGGTCAAGAGCAACAGTCCTCAAAGCTCTGTAAGCATCTGGAGCTACCTCTTTAACTGTGCCACCCAGCCAGTGCCACCTTGCCTCAGCTTTTATCTATATTTATTAAATTGCTGATCCTTTTAGACCTTGGGTCTACATGGGCGGGATAGAAATCTAATAAATATATAAATAAATAATAAATAAATTTAGTGAAACTTCTGCCATTTTCACCTTCTTAGGTGCAGCCTGCATAGATGTGGATGTTATATTTATTATTTCCTGACTGCTAAATATCTTTCTTAAAATTACACTTAAAATACATAACGAGAGTTTTATTCAGGAAGAAAGAAAAGGAATTTATTTGGGAAGTACAGGTAATAGGAAAAAAGGGAAAGGTAATTTCTCAGGTTTTTAAAGAGTAAAATAACAGCAAAATATAAATGCTTCTATAATATTCATGCACACTTCTCCATGAACTGCTCTCAACTATTTCCACAGACTCCACGCAATACTCTCTCAAAAAGATCCTTCTTTTCTGACTACTGAAAACAGACTGCCTGACAAAATGACAGACCCTCTGTCTAAATCCCACTTCACACAAGACTCCATCACATTCCGAGGACACCAACCAAACAGAATTCTGCTCTGGGCCCAACGTTTTATCACCAGTCTGCCAATAATTCTATCATCCAGCCTATGCATATCTACACATTGTAATCAATGATCTGTTTAGCCAGTTGCAAAGAGCCATCAGGTCCAGATGCTGGAGAAAGAATACAGCTGCCTTCCTTTCAAGCCCAGTCTTTGTATGAATGTCATGTGTTTATTTTATTTATTTATTAGATTTACCATATTTTTCCATTTACAAGATGACCCAAAGTATAAGACAAACCCCCTATTTCTAACCTCAAATTTTAAAAGTAGGGATCAAAGGGCCCCCTTTTTGCTAAGCCCCGTGCCTTGGCAAAAGGCAAGGAAAGCGGCTGTCAAAGTGACTGACTCTTTTCCTCAGCTTTTGAGAAGGTTAGCTTCTCAAAAGGCGAAGGCATGCTGGGTTTAGGAAAAAAAAAAAAGGAAGAGAAGCCGTTGCTCCCTTTCCTTTGCTAACGAGGCAGGAAGAGGAGACCCTCTAATTATTTTAGGAAAAAGTGTCATCTTGCAAACGGAAAAATACGGTATAATCCGCACCATCTAGGCCACTCTGGGCAGCTAACAACAACAAGAAAAACAACACAATATTAAAACACAATAAGAATAAAATAATACAAACATTCAATAGAT
Organism: Pogona vitticeps; assembly: GCF_051106095.1. Lineage (NCBI taxonomy): Eukaryota > Metazoa > Chordata > Lepidosauria > Squamata > Agamidae > Pogona > Pogona vitticeps. The sequence goes on along the minus strand of NC_135784.1, from coordinate 74,537,540 downwards.
ACAATAACTAGTAGGATAAATTAAAACAGATGGCTATAAAGGTGGTAGAAGGGATGATGAAAGGATGGCAAAAAGAATGATAAAAGGAAAGGAAAGATATCAGTAACGTAATGCTCAGGAAAAGCCTGATGGAAGAACCAAGTTTTCAATGCTCGTTTAAACCCGTCTAAAGAAGGTGCCAAGTGTATCTCCATGGGCAGATTGTTCCACAGGCAGGGGGGTGACCGCTGAGAAGGCCCAGCTTCTTGTTCTTTCCCTCTGGGCCTCCTTTGGGGTCAAGGCCCTCAACCGGCCTGCCTGTGAAGAACGGGTATTACGGACAGATCTGGCTGGAAGCAGACATTCTGCTAGGTACCAAGGTCCTAAACTGTTTAGGGCTTTGAATGTTATCATCATAACTTTGAGGTTGATGCGTAAACGAACCAATGAAGGGCGGCCAGAATGGTGTAGATGTGCTGAAATTTCTTCACCCCAGTTATTAATATGGCCGCCGAATTCTGAACCAGTTGCAAACTGGGTTGTGTGTGATTCCCTCTTTCTAGGAAAAGATTATCTTTTGTTGATTTCTTTGCAGAGTCTCTAAGATTTTGTTTTAAACTATTTTGAAATTCTTGCTCAAAGAATTGATATAGTACCTTTGACATGAAATTACCGTATTTTTCTGTGCATAATATGCCCCATGTATAAGACACCCCACACTTTTATAATCCAAAAATCTAAGTGGGGCTTAGCAAGTGCAGGGGGGAAGGGATCAAAGTGCCGCAGGGATTGCTTTGATGTCTGCTTTCCTCTCCACTTGTTTTTGTTCTCTCCTTAGCTTACTTCCCTGTATAAGATGACCCTCAATTTTTAGTACAGTGGGGTCTTGACTTAAGAACAACTCAAGTTAAGAACATTTTGACTTAAGAACTGCTCTCATAGGAAAATATTGACTTGACTTAAGTACTTAGATTTGAGTTAAGAACTGAAAAAACACCACGTGGGAGGCAGGGAAAGTGCAAAATTTGAACTTTCAGTTAACTGTTGGCCAGTGAAAAGGGTGCCTGTCTGCTTCCTCACTCCTCCCAGCGTTTAGAGAGTGGATTGGGAGACAGTCTTCGGCCTGCCTGGTACTGTACTGCCTGGACTGTATTTTCCCTGCCTTCCCTGAACCTTTCTTGACCTAAGAAAAAAAGAAACAAAATATCCCCCTCTAGTGGTCGAAGGCGGAATAGCAGCTTCCCATTAGTTTCTATGGACGGAAAAGAGCGTATACGGATCAAATGGTTTTCAATGCATTCCTATGGGAAATGCAGATTTGACCTGAGAACTTTTTGACTTGAGAACCGCCTTGCAATACGGATTAAGTTCTCAAGTCAAGACCCCACTGTATAAAGATTTTAGACAAAAGTATAGTCTTATACACGGAAAATACGGTACATGCCAAGACACATACGACTTGTCTCTGTTTCAAATGACATAGTGTACATGGATTAGAATAGTTTTATGTGCATGTGTAGGTTTGTTTAATTGTTTTTAATGGCTGTTGAAGTAGCATCTAAGTCAGACCTTGGTTTTGTTTTATAGTCACTTTCAAGGGATATATCATTACTAAAAATGTTCAGTTTCTAAATTAAAACGGAAATTATGAGCAATTTCTACAGATTATGACTGGAAATCAAAAATATTTTCTGTGGGATTTATTGATCTCCATTGAATTTATAATAATATAAGCCAACTTGGGCCCTTTTAAGGAGAAAGGCAGGATACAAATATTTTAAATAAATAAATAATAAGAAATATTTTTCCCCCAAAGATTTATTTATACTTGTTTTGAAAGTATAACAGAATGGAGAATGTAATAATAACTGTTGACACCTGTAAAACATGGCAGAATCCTCAAAGTGAAGTTGGTGGAAGTGAAATAAGAACTCATGCTTCTTAGAGACTTCTGGAAATATTTTTCTCTTCTAAAACAAGGCTCATGCTTGTTTTAATGTTCAGTCATACAGTGGGTTTTTATAGGTGGTGCATCATCAAATCTAAGGGGGTGGGCAGACTGCTCGACTTCAAAAATGGCCATGGGTCCCATGTTTTCTCCCTCTGGTAAAGAATGAGTAGGGCGAGGCCTTTACATTCCTTTTCTTATTCTATGAACTGTTTAAAAAGCTGTTATGATAAAACATCAGTGTTAATTTGTGGAAGGATAATTTACTGTCCTGACGCTTGTTCATGAGTGTCCAAGTTTACTTTAACTGTTTGGGAAAGGTTATGTGTTCTTTAAATGAGTAGGGGAAGTGACTTGTCTGCTTTGCAGAGTTGCAAGACACAGCATCTTGAAAATCCCTATGCTGCCTGTTTATTGCTTTGTATTGGAACAGGTTTAAGTACCTGATGTCCGATCCAGATCTGCTGTGTCTGGCACAATTGTTGGGGAATTAGAGCTTTTTTGTCAGCGTAAATCACTCTGTCTGCTATACCTCCACACCAGCAAAAGACTGAGCATTTTAAGTTGTCCAAAAACATATACATATACTGTATATACAACTTTCCTATGTAAAACATGACTTCCATGCAGACAAATAAACAGAGCAGTTAGAAATAAGTATTTCGTTTGTCAGTATCCCATTTCAGCATAATCAGTCTTCCACTGCTTTCAGTCCCAATCAGCAATTGTTCCTTCTGCTCCCGTAATAAGGCTATTTGCATGCTGAGCATTTGTCTCTACAGTAATTTACCATAATATTGCAATGCACTGCTGTTATGCTGAGATGGGGTCTAAATCAACATTGTTACCGGTTAGGTGTTATGCAATAACATTATTTGGAATTATGCAAATCTCTACAGTCATCAAAATCATCTGAAATAAAATCAATAAGCTTTGTTTTCTTTACGAAGATGCCGGATCACGAATATGTATGTCATTATTCATGCTTTTTACCAATCGCTTTTGGTGCTGAAAGGCATTCAGAATGACTGCAATAAAAGTTTAAATGATATAGTCTAACCATCAAAGCATGACGATAGTAATAATGAAGTTTCAGGAAAGTTATTAACTCTTTGTAGCAAAAGCCTGCACTGCCTCCCTGGATCACGTTAAAGTGATATTTTGCAATGTTATTTGTTCCATTGCTTTGAATACTTGTGTCTAGAAACCAACAACCAGAGTGCATTGTTACCACATATACAAATACTGTAAGTGCAAGCCTCACTTCATACTTTCTAGCACTTAGGATCTAATTGTTTGTTAATTTGAGTGGGATGTAATGACAATGATATATAACTTTAAGACATTAAAACAATAATCTCAGACCTTTCCCATTCTGCTCTGAAATCCAAGGTGTCATTATATAGCTCATCAATTAACAGTTTCTAAATTGTTGAGACCGTCTCTTTTTGTCCATTATCATCCAGAAGTAGCAATTCCTCCATTAGAATGAGAGCTTTAGTGTTCTTGAACTGCAGTGTGGGGGAAAGGAGGCAAACTATCTCACTTGGTATATTTCTTCTCTTGAGAAAATTTTTGGCAAGAGCATATGTCCGTGGCGGAACTATAAAGTGTGAAGTGGCATAAGATCAGGATGTTTAAAATGCAATCACTCCTCCTATAGTCCTGCTTCTAATCTGAAATCTTCTGCAATTTTTTTGTTGTATAATTTATGAGCAGGAGATAATATATATTAAATTGGGGACAGTGGTGGGAGCAGAGTATGTGAATCCCTGATTTGGATGACATCATTACATCCTCTAAAAGGGGAGACAGAGTAGACAAGCTGAGGCTGCCACAGGGCCTAGTTTCTAAGTGTGTATCCGTTATGTGGTGGTCTTTCTGATAATTAGCCGTTTGAGGTTGCTGCCTGTTCATGAAAAGGAAGATCTTGGAAGAAGAAAGTGATCCTTCTCTAGCATGGGTTGCAGTGCAATATTAGAGCAGTTTTAGCTGGGAACTCTAGGTGGTAAGTGGTGTCGTGTTGCTTTTTCTTTTGAGTTTGTGCTTCAGTAGATAGACATAAGTGAGAAATTGACTTTAGAGAGGGCTTTTTAGAAACGAGTTTACCCAATTTACACTTCCCAGAACAGAAAGTAGGCTTACATGCACTCTGCACTTTGAAATCCATTTATTTAATTTTTCCTATATTTCTCCCTAACATTACAAGTAAAATCACAGTAAATTATTGTCTTAGAATGTGATCAAACATATGCCAATGTTCAGATATTCACTCACTCAATAGAACCAGTTAAAAATTCATCATATAACAGTAAAGTGTACTGCACCTCTCAGAGAGAGGTAGACAAGACAAGCAGGCAGAAAACCATCAGGCAATGTGCTCACAGTGTCTTTCCTGTCTGTTTTTGGCAGATACTTTGTCTGGCATGCTAGCAACGTGTGATCTAAAGTTTTAAATATATTCAACAACTACAGTATATTAAAAAAATGCTGGGGGGAAATTGTTGTTCTAAAATACACAGAAACAGGTTTTAATTGATGGATACATGCATAAAATGCATACCTTTGAAAACTGCATGTGAAATGCATACATATAGCAAATATATTACACATATAAAGAAAGCTCATTCAAAACAAGGGATAGGGCATGCACAGTATGGGGGGGATGGAATCAACAGAAATCGCTCCCCAGATCTACTCATCTCTAATTGGAGATTTCCAGTTGCTGGTCTGGTCTTATTGATCTGGTTTTAAAGAAAATAAAGAATGATAAATAATTCTGTATGGAAATAGCAAGGAGAATTCCACTACCAGGGCATATTCATAAATGCACTTACTATATCTGCAGCCACAAGTCTCTCAGCACAGTTTTCTCTTTTCACTTCGATATTGGCAAGCAGCTTTTCTGTATTGTGGTATGCTTTATTCTGCATTAGAGTTTTATGCAATATGATGGGTGCACCTGTGTTCCTTTCCTGGTAATACATATGAACATCAGGTGCAGAAATGTACGAGATAAACCTTAAGATAATTATAGCAATTGTTACAATGTAATTTGCTCAGTGGCAAATCACCTCTGAAGGGATTTGAAAAAAATCTCTCAATTCATCTCAGAAACAGTCTGGATTTAAACACTAAAATAGCCAAAGAATTAGGACAAACTCTGGATTATGTTCTAGACTGAGTCTCTCTCTGTATATTGATAGCATTGGCCAGAAGCATCTGAGCTTTGACATAACAACAATATCATGCCTACATAAGTAGATGTCAACTTTTAGAGAGGTCCTGGGACTGAGTATGTTCGTAACCAGTTCTTTCTCACTGCAAAAGGTTGCAGTGGCGAGGTTGCCCCTAATGGTATGTGCCCACAGGGTAGCCCAAACAAATATGTGGTGATCTCAAGAGTCGGCTCTGTTTGAGAATAGCTACCCACTTAGTCCAAGTTTCTTTCCACATGACTGCACTCAACGTAGGTGTCAAGAAACTAGGCTAATGCAGGAAGTCAGGTTGATTGTGCAGCCCTTGGTCGTGGTGTGGCAGCAGCGGCATGGTAGGAGCAGGTGGGCCGCCTGGGCATGAACTGAAAACTGAGCCAGTTCGGTTTTCCAGTTGGTTCGGGGTAGTTCATGATTTGTGGTTCATGACTAACCATGAACCATCATGAACCATCATTTTTCAGGTTCATGCCCATCTCTAGTCATATCCTGCTGTGGCTTTAATGTATTCAAGAAGGGACAGGCCTCCAATATTCGTTTCTTATGGACAAAGTGCAGTAGCTACTCCCAATCAGGACAAAATTCAGGATATTTTAATAGTCAGTAGCATCTCTATTCCAGTCTTGCCATTATTATTGGTGAAAATTGTACTGGATAGTTATGGGTGCAAGAGAGGAACACTTGGATAAGTGACAAGGTCCCAGTTTCATAACAGCCATGCACCTGGTATGCGATTAGCACTTTGTATATTATGAACAGCAGCTTCCACATTTCTTCTTACCCATCTGAAAATATCCCATAGGATTTTGAGTATGAAGAAGGTGATGTTCTAAATACATTTCTGAGTTGTTATTCCTTCCTTTGGTATGCAACTTGTATTGTCAAAATAGCAACTGGTCATTTTCTCAGACTATTTTATTTACATATTTTTTAGAACCTGAACCTCACTGTATGACTACCAGGAGACCATTTGATTGTAAGTTCATGGTAAGTTATCAGTTGATTTAGCCTGTTTCACAGTCCTGATGTTATTGCTTCCATGCATTCAGTGCCACTTTTACTAATCTATAAACATTATTTTGAAAATACCTGCTACTGATACAACACAGCATAATTTACCTGATTAAAACATATTTGGTTTAGGGGTCATGGCACCTCATATCTAACCTCCAGCTCCCACCTAGTGCCAACTTTTATTTCTTTATGGCAACAAGCAAAGACTTACTTGTTTTATCGGCTGGTTCAGCATCTCAGCTGGTTTTGTTGCTTTACTGGTTCATCCATTTTATTTTGTTGTCTTTCTGTCTCTTTACTGCTTTGATTGCTATGTCATATTGTACTGGTGCATTCTTTTAATAATATAATTTCATTGTCATTTTGTTATAACTTTAACAGTCGTAATTGCAATTCTATCTAAATATGTATTACTGCTACACAGACATTATATTTTGCCTTCATAGAGGTGGTAAGAAATCATACAGCCACAAAATATCCCTGCACACATAGGATCTTGGTAAGCTCAGTCAAGCTGTCTTCCTTGCTAATAATCATCTTAGAACTACAAAGGTGGAACGGACCAGGTGGAACATCAAGTCCAGTCCCTCTCAGGGAGGCACAGTGGAGAATTTAACTCCCAGTCTTTGACTCCATACCTAAAGCACCGGGGGGGGGGGGAGTCTTATTATACTGAATTAGGATGTCATTTTTATCCCTCATCCACTTTATGCTCCACGGTTTTCACTGGCATGCAGTGAGATGGTGCAGCCTGCTTTGCACGGTTCCATAAAGAAGGAACATATGAAAACAAGGACTCATATCTAAATGGGGCAGTAAGTCTTTTAGAGATACTGACTTCCTGTTGACATTTACTGGAAGGTCCATCATTTGGCCTCTGTGCTTCTAAATGATTTTGGCTATCATTTTCTGGAGCACACAGCTTCTCCTGAGCAGGTAGGGACTGTTACATACAGCACTGATGTTACCTGTCTGTCATGGGTTTGGAGGGAAAGTTCCATCCTATGGGGAGTGGAAGGCGGGACATCAGGAGGAGGGGCTGTACTGTATAAATATGTGATGCCTGTGTGGTGAGAGAGAGATGCTGTGAGACACTGAGAGAGACACTGGGATGTGACGAAGCAGCAGCTGGGAAGAAGAAGCTGTTGTGGGAGTCTGTGTGTCAGACAGGGTACTGCTGTGTGTCAGAGTACCAACCTGATAGGTTCAGGTGTCTGTTGGTTAGCCAGAACTGATAGGTTCAGGGTCTGTGCTTTAAGTTAAGGGTTCTGTGTGAACCAAACTGTATGCTTGTATGAGTGAGAATAAGCCACGTTACTTTATCCTATTCACCTGATTGTTTATTTTTCCCTGTGTGTATTTAAAATAAACCTTATTCTTTTTATTGTTTAAAAATCCATCCCTGGTCTGTGTGACTTCTTAAAGGGAATGGTTGGTGGCAGCTTAGTGTAACTGTGTGACAGATCCCAGTAGGTCTGGGTTTGTCACATTGATTGGTGTCCAGCGTGTGGGATACGACTGGTCCAGTTGTCCAGTGGTCCAGCAAAGCCTTGGCAAGTGTGCCCAGAGCAAGGGGGGTCTAGTCAGGGACAGTCTGAGGCGCGTAGGTAATCTTCTAGGTGTACCTCACGGGGAGGTGCACTAGTGGAAGAACGTGCCAACTGGGGAGACTTAGATTAAGGTGCTCTGAGGCAGCCTAGTTTTGGCGGGAAAAAGCTGAGGCAAAACTGCGTAGTAACAGTGAGCTAGCTTGCCAGCTGAGAGGCCCAGCAGAGGGGGGTAGGCTCTGACTCGATACTGTTGCAAGTTAGTGCTGAAGAACAGCAGCAATCTCTAGGGAGAGCTGGTTCTGAGGCAAGAAGGAAAAAAGTGGTCGTTTTATTTTGAGGCTTGACTTTTTAAAGCAGCCTGTTCTGAGGGGGGATTATGCCCTTGACTCGAAGCCAGATGGCCGAAATGAGTGAAGTGAAAGACCCCCAGATTGACCAAGGTTCTGAGGATGAATTTGGCTCAGTGCAAGGTGACAGCACAGGAGAGCAGGACCCGGAACTCAGAAAAATACTCCTAGCCCAACAGCATGAACTGAGGGTGAGGGAAATGGAGGAAAGATTAGAGAGAGAAAGAAGGGAGGAAAGGGAAAGGCAATTTGAAATGGAGCAAAGGGAAAGGGAGAAACAAAGGCAATTTGAGATAGAGAGATTGGAAAGAGAAGAAAGATTGGAGAGAGAGAAAATGGCGTTTGAATTAAGAAAACTGGAACTGATGAACCAGAACAATAATAACAATAGGGATTCTGAGGGAGGCCAATTGTCTAAGGCTGACCTGAAGAAATTCCCTGTGTACCACAAGGGAGATTGTCCTGAGGTGTTCTTTTCCTTAGTGGAAAGAGCGTTTGTGGACTTCTCAGTGAGGGAAACTGAGAAGATGACCATCATGCGGTCTTTAATCAGTGGTAGCCTGGCTGAGGTTTATGCCGAGATGCCTGAGGAACTGATGAAAGATTTTGCAGAGTTTAAAAAACTGGTGTTTGCCAGACATGGGATAAATGCGGAGCAGCTGAGACAAAGATTCAGGTCCCTCACCAAAAAACCAGAACAGACTTTTACCCAAGTGGGGGCCCAATTGGTGAGGCTGCTTGAGAAATGGCTATCGCAGGAGGGGACAGAGACCTATGAGCAGCTTAAAGACTTGATAGCACTGGAACAGTTCTATTCAGTCCTGCATGGGGAATTGAAATTCCAGGTGAGGGAAAGGAAACCGAAATCTGTGGCAGCAGCCGCAGAGATCGCAGATTTTATTTCCCAAATAAGAAAGCCCTTGGGTGAGGGGAAATCTGTAGGTAAACCCAAAGAAACCTACAGCAAGTACTCTCAGGGACCAGGGAAAAGCCAGCAAGGGGGAGGGGCCCATGGTGAAGGGAAGCCCTCAGACATGAAACCAAGACCTCAGATTTTGGAGGGAAAACCAAAACAAGATGAGAGAGAATCGAAATACACCAGAAAATGTTATTTCTGTCAGGGAAAGGGTCATCTAATCTCAGAGTGTGAGAAATTAAAGCAGCTAAAAGGAATGGTGCCTCAGAATGCTAGTGGGACCAAGCCAAAAGCTGTGTTCTGTGTCCAGAAAGAGCAAGGCTCAGTGTCACTGAGGGAGCCTGTTGCCATGGCTGCTCAGTCTGGAACGGCTGCATCTGCTGATCAGGCTGAGGAAAATGGTCCTCTTGTGGAGGTAAAGCGCTGCTTGCTGATAAAAACAGATTCTCAGTTGTTTGAGACAGCAGGGGTGGACGTAGGAATACTTGACCGTCAGTATAGGGGACTGCGGGACACTTGTTCCCAGGTAACCCTGTGCCATCCAGATATCATTCCTAGGGAGTTTATAATCCCAAATGAGAGCATAAAGGTGGCAGGGATTGAGGGGCAGGTAATCTCTCTGCCAGTAGCAGAGGTACCTGTCAACTTTCAAGGCTGGAGGGGAGATTGGAGGCTAGCGATTTTATCAACTCTGCCAGCAGCCGTGCTCGTGGGAAATGACCTGGCTGAACATGTGAAACGGGTGCTAGTGATTACACGCTCACAAGCCACCACAGGGACAGTTCAGGGGGGTAATGATGAGCCAGAGACGGAAGCAGAGGGGAGTTCAGAAGCTGTGGTGGAAACCTTAACCACAGACAGCAGATTTGGACAGGAGCAAAAGGCAGACGCCACTCTCCAAAAGTGTTTTGAACAGGTGACTGACGCCCAGCTAACACCTGAAACCCCAGTGAGATTTCTGGAGAAAAAGGGGATTTTATATAGAGAAACCCTGAGGAATATCTCAAAAGGGGGAGATGGGATCAGAAGTCAGCTGGTGGTACCTGAAAAGTATCGCCCCATGATCTTACAAAGGGGTCACTCTGACATGGTTGCTGCACACTTAGGGGTGAAAGGGCCCCTTGATTTGATCAAACAAAATTGGGAGCAGATCACCCAGGATGACCCACAAGACGTTGTGACATACATAGACACCTTGATGAATGACCTAAGGAGAAATCTAGAGCTGGCAGCGGAAAACCTGCAAGCTCAGAAGGTCAGACAGAAAACATGGTATGACCACAAAGCTAGAGAGAGGCACTTTGACCCAGGGGAGGAAGTGCTTTGGCTTAGGCCCTGCAGAGAGAATAAACTGCAGCTCAAATGGGCAGGACCATATAGGGTCATTTCCAAGATGTCAGACCTGAACTACCTAATAGAGCAGGAGGAGAACCAAGCAAGGAGGGTGGTTCATGTGAATGCCCTAAAACCCTACTACAGAGGGGAACAGAGGGTGTTATTTGCGATAAAAGCAGCTGAGAGTGAGGAAGCTGAATTACCCTTCTGGGAGGGTAGAGGGGAAGTAAAATACAACCCAGAGGAGGTACAGATCAGTCCTGCACTCACCCAAGACCAGCAGCAAGAACTAAAAATGCTGCTTAGTAAATATCAACAGGTGTTTTCCAACAAGCCGGGGATAGTGAAGGGAGTGATGCATCGGATCCACACAGGGGATGCACCCCCGCAGACAGTATCCCCATACCGAGTAACGGGACCCTATAGGGACAAGGTGCGGAAGGAGCTGGACGAGATGCTGAGGGAGAACATAATCGTCCCCTCTTCTAGTCCTTGGTCCTCTCCGATAGTCCTTGTGGACAAGCCTGATGGGAGCATTAGGTTTTGTGTTGATTACAGGAAATTAAACCGTGTAACCACTCCTGATGCCTACCCAATGCCCAGGCTAGACAACCTGATTGAAACCATAGGGGGTTGTCGGTTCATCTCATCATTGGACCTGGTAAAGGGATATTGGCAATTAAGAATTGATCCCAGGGATCAAGAAAAGACTGCCTTTTGCAGCCCTTTTGGTCTCTATGAGTTTCGAGTCCTGAGCTTTGGTCTCAGAAATGCACCAGCCACATTCCAAAGGCTGATGGACCAGACCTTGGCAGGGCTCAGTGACTTTACAGTGGCCTACATTGACGACATAGGGATCTTCAGTAATACCTGGGAAGATCACCTGATACACCTGGAGTTAGTGCTGCAGAGGTTAAGTGCAGCAGGGCTAACAGTAAAGGCCAGCAAGTGTCAGCTGGGTAGCCCAGAAATAAAATACTTGGGTCACATGGTAGGGGGAGGAATGATAAAACCCCTGGAGGCCAAAATAGAAGCTGTTCGTGATTGGCCTAGACCCAACACCAAGAAAAAAGTCAAATCATTTCTTGGGTTGGTGGGCTACTACAGAAAGTTCATCCCGAGGTTTAGCGAGATTGCGGCTCCGCTGACCGATCTGACGAGGAAGACGGCTGATGACCGCATCCCGTGGACCAGCGACTGTGAGGCGGCGTTCCAGAGGTTGAAGGAGGCGTTAATCAACTATCCTGTGCTGCGCGCTCCAGACTTCGACCGGGAGTTCATCATCTACACCGATGCGTCTAACAGCGGGGTAGGAGCAGTTCTGTGCCAGGAGGATGAGAATGGTGACCAGCATCCAGTGTCCTACCTGAGTAGGAAACTTCAAAAAGGTGAGAGACATTTGGCAACCGTGGAGAAGGAGTGTTTGGCCATAGTCTACGCGATCCAGAAGGCCAAGCCTTACATCTGGGGAAGACATTTTATTCTGTGTACTGACCATTCACCATTGCAATGGTTAAAGACAATGAAAACCCACAATAGCAAACTTATGAGGTGGGCTTTAAACCTACAGGACTATGACTTTGAAGTGAAGGTGGTCAGAGGGTCAGTGAACTGTGTTGCTGACGCCTTATCAAGAAGACCTGAAGAATGAAGACGGCGAAAGAACATGGACTATGTGTATATAATGATGACAAAAGTTAAATGTACCTGGTTTTGAATTTGGTTTGTATGAATAAAGGTAAATTGATGTAATGTATATGTTAAATGTTTAAATGCCTATTTGCTATGGTTAACTTAGGATGTAAGGATAAGTAAGTATTATATGGTATGTATAACTGTTTTTGTGTATTTTATTCAGGTTGTTTTTTGGTGAAAAGCACGTTAGCTTTCCCCCTACAAAACAACTTATAAAGAGGGGAGGTGTTACATACAGCACTGATGTTACCTGTCTGTCATGGGTTTGGAGGGAAAGTTCCATCCTATGGGGAGTGGAAGGTGGGACATCAGGAGGAGGGGCTGTACTGTATAAATATGTGATGCCTGTGTGGTGAGAGAGAGATGCTGTGAGACACTGAGAGAGACACTGGGATGTGACGAAGCAGCAGCTGGGAAGAAGAAGCTGTTGTGGGAGTCTGTGTGTCAGACAGGGTACTGCTGTGTGTCAGAGTACCAACCTGATAGGTTCAGGTGTCTGTTGGTTAGCCAGAACTGATAGGTTCAGGGTCTGTGCTTTAAGTTAAGGGTTCTGTGTGAACCAAACTGTATGCTTGTATGAGTGAGAATAAGCCACGTTACTTTATCCTATTCACCTGATTGTTTATTTTTCCCTGTGTGTATTTAAAATAAACCTTATTCTTTTTATTGTTTAAAAATCCATCCCTGGTCTGTGTGACTTCTTAAAGGGAATGGTTGGTGGCAGCTTAGTGTAACTGTGTGACAGATCCCAGTAGGTCTGGGTTTGTCACAGGGACAAAGACTGTAGGAGAATATGTGAGGTGTATATAAACCTTTCATTCCTTCTCCGGTGACCCTACATACTGCCTGCATGCACATCTGCAGATGGAGGAATGGAAGAACAGGGCATTGTGGATAATGTCTAGGGTTTTGCTGCAATGATGTATTTTACTTCAGTTGTGAAAAAATAATCTTTTCAGAAAAAAAGTGGAAGCAACAATGTACAAAGATTTTAGAAAAAAGTATTTTTAATATTAGTTTCTATTGTATTCCACTTCTTAAAATTTTAAAACTAAAATTAACAGTAACATCAGTGAAGAAGTCATCGTTTGTTCGTTTGTTTGTTTGTTTGTTTGTTTGTTTGTTTGTTTGTTTGTTTGTTTGTTTGTTTGTTCCTTCCTTCCTTCCTTCCTTCCTTCCTTCCTTCCTTCCTTCCTTCCTTCCTTCCTTCCTTCCTTCCTTCCTTCCTTCCTTCCTTTAGAATGTTGCATGATCTAAGATTATGGACGAATATGAAATATAGATAAAATTAAAAACAAATTAAATAGATAAATTTTGAACAGAAGTCGGCTGTTTTAATAGTGTTATCTCAGCCATTTTCTCGATCTTTTTTATATGTGGTGGGTCATAAATTGTATACATGTAAGTGCTGCATTCTTTGAATTTCTACACAGTCACAGAAAATGTGTCCTGTATCTAAGTAGTCCCATTTTACCTGATTATTCTTTGATTTTCTTAATACACTTCGAAGACTCTTGAGTGACTTCCAGATGGTCCAGTTAGAGTCTTGTCCTGGTGGGAGGACACTCTTCAGCATTAATCCATTTGGTGAGGTGTGTTGATTTTGTTCTCTATAGATTTAGTCTGGCCTGGTTTAATATTTAGAGTCTGAGAAGTTTGCAGAAAAATTCTTCTAAATTTTATACATGATCTGGGGGGGGGTTGGTTTCTATGAAGTGGATGAGTTTTGTGCTGTATTACCATATTTTGTTCATCATTTGCTAGCACCTCTCAATGTACTTCTGGAGGGGCAATGCCAACCAAACAATGAACTTTTTCAATGTGGCTAGGTTTCCAGCAGCCAGTAATAATCCTGCATGATTCATTAAGATTACATCAGTTTGTTTGATATACAGTATGCTGATTTATACCATACAGCAGTAGCATATTCGGCTGTGCTGTAGCACAGGAACAAAACTGTTTTTATTTTGGTGCGTGTGCATCCCAGCCTGACACAGCCAGTTTCCTAAGTATGTTATTTATGGTAGTAATTTTCTGTTTGGTATTTAGACAGTGTTTTTTGTAGGTCAAGGTTCAATCCAGAATGAGGTCCAAATATTTTGCGATAGGGCAATGTTCAAAAATCTTGCCTTCCCAACTAACTCACAGCACCCTCTCTGGTTCTCTGTTCTTTAAGTGGAAGGCACAGATGTGTATTTTTAAAGGGTTTGTTGCAGCAGGTTGTTTTTATAATATAGGGAAAGATCTTCTAATGCAGAGATTAGCTGATGCTTGATGGTCAAAGGTTTGTTCCTCTGGACTGTGAAGGCAGTCGCTGTATTCAAGAAGCCTCAAACTAAATCATATTAAATGGACATTAAACTATCTAGTTAAATTTGTCACATCTATAAATAAGACTAAAGCCAAAATTTAGTACGTAATAATTTGACAGATAATATTCATACTTGCTATTGTAGTTTATTTATTTATTTATTGGACTTTTACCCCGCCCCACCCAGACAAAGTCTACTCGGGGCGGCTGATATGGATAATAAAAACACAACAATATAACAAATATAAAAATCATCCAAAGACACAAGTTGATATTTCAAAAACATAAAAACAAATTTCACCCTTACAAATAAGTCCTGGAGAAGTGATTCACACTTTCAATAGCAACTGTTGTATATCTCTGCCTGAACAACAGGACTGACTTCACTGACAGTGGCAGGTTGTCACTAATTAAACAGCTCCTTCTTTAACTTGGTGATATGCAACTTTGTATCACTGTGTGCAGATCACACCTATCTCAAAAATGAAAACAGAACTGTTTCATTAGTAACAAGCTTCCAGTGCCAGTGATATCTGAGGCAGAGTTGCACAGCAGGATAATAACCACTGAGTTTTCCAGTTTTTAGTACATGTTTCCCACATATCTCCATAATGTTTTAGGGTGAGATGTAATGCATAAAAACATGGTCATTCTGTGTATAAAAACATTGCCATACATTGCAGTGAGCCACAATGATTCTCTGCTGTCCAGCAAAGGTCCGTCAGGTATCCATTGAATGTTCCATGATCCCATTAATATTTAGGATTTTTATTGGCAGGTACAAATAGATAAACAGCATCTCAATGTGATTTAAATTGTGAAATGAGCATCCTAAACATCTGTGGATATAACCCAATGTAATGCTACTGCCACCCTGTATCACACTCTTTCCACTGTCCTCTTCCATTACTTGGTGTAATGAATTGATGTGAAAATTCTAGTCAAGAATTGTGTTGTTGTTGTTGTTATGTGCAATTAAGTTGTCTCTGACTTATGGTGACCATGAATGGGTGATCTCCAGAATGTCCAGTTTTCAGCTGCCCTGCTCAGCTATTGTAAGCTCAAACCTGTGGTTCCTTTAGGGCAGTGGTTCTTAACCTTTCTGAAAGAAACGCCCCCTTGACCCATTGAGGAAGTTATCATCGCCTCCCTCCCCGTGGTGATGATATATTTTATTTATTTATTTATTTATTTATTTATTTATTTATTTATTTATTTATTCATTCATTCATTCATTCATTCATTCATTCATTCATTCATTCATTCATTCATTCATTCATTCATTCATTCATTTAAGACACTTAAATCCAATGCCCCCTGAAAACAAAATTAAATTCCAAGAAAATGAAATGCCCCCCCAAAAGTAACATTTAATGATTTAGTTGCAAGTGAATTTTAAGACGCAAGATGAAATATAAAAAGGGCCTAAAAACAAATGCAGGAACTAAAAATTTCAAGACAAAAAGTCTGAAACTAAATTAAAATTGTAGGAAAATATATATTCATGCACACTGTAAAAAGGCTGCAGCCATCTTCACAGGTTTGGCTTGCTCCAGCGCCCCCTACCACCCCCTTCTGCTCCAGCGCCCCCATGCCGTCCCTTTTCATTCTACCGCCCCCCTGAAAAATGAAATCGCCCCCTGGGGGGCATTATCGCCCACATTAAGAACCACTGCTTTAGGGAGTCAATCCATCGGTCTGTCCTCTTTTCCTGCTGCCTTCCATCTTTCCCAGCATTATTGTCTTTTCCAGAGAATCTAGGGTTCTCGTTATGTGCCCAAAGTAGGGCAACCTCATTTTCAACATTTTTGCCACCTGAGATCAGGCTTAAATAGCAAAACTATATATGCTAGCCATTGGCCTCTTTTCCTGAAGCTTGTAAAGAATAAACAGCTTCATCCGGGTGATACAGTAAGTGCAGTTGGCAGAAAGGAAAGGTAACGGTTTTATGGTGAGCATAGCTATGGTCTTATAATCTTGTCTGGTTCACTTTATATTCAATCAGTGATTGAAAATCTGACAAGACTGGTAGGTTAATTAGTGAACTTAGCCAATGAAATTCCTTCGTGCTCTTTTCAGCAAGAGCAATGCCCAATAACATCGTTTTCATCAGCAGGAGTAGAGAGGAATTAGATAACAGAACATATAATCTTAAAGAATCATGAAACAAATTGAACAGGTCTTCTTTTATAATGTAATGCCATTATTGAAAAACATTGGTGTCTTAATTAGAGGGAAGAAAGTACAGGAAGTAACAGATCATCAGAAAGAAGGCAAGGTGAGGAAGGAAGGGGATTGTTGTTTCTTGCACTAGAATGGATGTCCTGTGTGTGTCTCAGCTGGAGCAAAAAGAACTCAGCAGGAATAAAATACATAAATACAGGAGTACAGAAGAGGAGACATGGAGAGAACAAGCAATGAAAACTAAGATACAGAAAAACCTTAAACATAGCTTCTCTGTGAAAGATAAGCAGTGAAAATAGGCCCTCATTTAATTGAACAATATTGTATGTTTGTTCCACACAACTTTTATCTGTCCTAAGAGCTATGCCTTCCACAACCCAGGGTTCAGACAAGTACCGTAGTTATCAGTGGACTGGTCTCTTGGAGGAGTACAACCAATTTTTCCCAAAACAATTTTCTCCAGATTTAAAATAAATGACTAAAAATAGTGGTGTTTTTAGTGTTTTTCTCATACAGATGATTAGGGGATGAGTCAAGCAGTGGACTAAAATGCTGCCAGCTGAATTCATGCCTGCCTTCTTTGTTTCCAAGACTGAAATGCAGAACCAAATAAACTTTGCTAGGCTATTATTCAGTTTGATCCTGAAAGGATAATTCATTTTACCTTGCTACTTTTTCTGTAGTAATTTTTAAAGAGCAACTAAAAAGGGTATTAAATGGTTGGCAAAGATGGGTTGGTTTGTGTTGTGTGTGTGTTTTTTTAATTTTGCTCAAAGGCAATTCTGAACCAGAGAATTGGATTCCTGCATAATCACATCACAACACTTGAATGCTTTCTTCATTGTCCTCCCATAGCACACTTCACAAATTATGACATCAAGAGCACTAACTAACAC
The DNA here is from genome assembly GCF_051106095.1 of Pogona vitticeps. NCBI lineage: Eukaryota > Metazoa > Chordata > Lepidosauria > Squamata > Agamidae > Pogona > Pogona vitticeps. The sequence continues at coordinate 74,520,150 of NC_135784.1, read as the reverse complement.
AACAAACTCATTTCAGGAAAGTTCCAAGGGCTGAAATCCAATAAAAACATGCTTGAAGACAATCATATTCATGGCTTTAGCTTTCTGAGAAATTTCCATTGATGCTGAGGAGACAGAAGCCCTTGACAAGTTACTAAAACTGCTGTTCTGAAGAAACCTAAAGTGGAGCAGTTAGCCCAGACCCTTTGCCAACATTTTTCTGGATACTTTCAGCACCAAGTCTTAATAGGACAGATTCCTGTTCACATGTAGATTTTTCCAGGGCCACTGTTCACCTATAGAGCTTACATATGAATAGAAACCTCTTATTTTCAGACTCAGTGATGAAAGCACACACACACAGACACACACACACACACACACACACAAACACAATGGCAGAGGAGGTGCAGTTGGACACTCCCCTCTAGGCATGTTTGGAATGCCAGCTCTAGTAATGCCCGAATAGCGCTAGTCTATAAAAGGGTGTACTTCTTCGGCATGATCGTATATGACTTTGTTGGCTTCCAAACCTTGGGGCATACTGATGATATGTGATGACATATTCTAACTATCTCAAACACGTGCCAAATAGATAGACATACACCTCTTCATTTTTTACCTGCAAGTATTTTATATATCATGAAACACAGAACATTTTTGTGAAACTTTCTCTCATTACATAGATATCTAGACTAGTTTAAGGAAACAGTTGATACTGATAAATGAGTTAGATTTATACTACCAGTTAGTAGTATAATTGTTGGGAGAAATGTGGCATATAAATAAAACTAATAACTAATAATAATAATAATAATTAAGAATCTCCAATAATTATGGGATTGTCTTTTTAAAAAAACATATATACTTTCCTTGTTGGAATATTATTTGTTTATATTTTATTATAATTATTCAAAAATACCAGGCACAGTCAATCAAAATAATAGAGACATGGTATTATATAGCAGATCAAAGTCTTAACAAAAAAAAACACTAAGAATTTGTTACATATCAGAACAGTATGTATGCTGTCCCTAATATTGCTGTTTTTTTGTAGCTCTGATGGTGTGATTTCTGAACTACTTATAATATATTTCTTGATATTGTTCCCAAAGCTCCGATGACTACGGGAATCACTGAAGTGTGTTTCTTTCAGAGTGAGAAGTTTCAATTGCCAGGTCTCTGTACTTTATTAGTTTTTCCAATTCTTTATTTTCAACTCTGACAACGTTGATGATCTGTATATTTCTTCATGCGATTACCACTATGTCTGGTGTGTTATGTTCAAAGTGTCTATCCCTTTGGATCCGGAAATCAAACAAGATCTTGATTGACTTCCTTATTTTCTGGCACCTTCTCTACCTGATGTTCCCATGGGTTTTTGGAGGCGGGCAAATTATATTTTTTACATCATGACCAGTGTACTAATTTTGCCACTCTATCATGTCTAATTTTGTAATCTGGTTGTGCATTCTTTGAATATTGATAGATGAGATATGACATAGTTTTATCTCTTTTTTTGGCAGAGTAGGCATTTGTTTTTAGCACTAATTCCTTGAATCTTAGCTTTTATAAAAATTAGTTTGGAGTGCTTGTTCTTGTACATAAAGCCTTTGGTTTTTTCTTAATGGTCCCCAGTTTAAGCCATGCCCATGTTGAATTATTGTCATGCTTACCATCAATATTTCTCAGGTGTTGTCCATGTAGTGGTTTATTTTTTCCAACTGTTTAATTTATTTTAAAATTGTTGTTTCATTTATTGAGCCTTATATCTGTTTTCAAAGTACTCTCTATTTTCACCACCTTAAATAATTACTCTCTACTTGTATTGATATAAACATTTAGGCTAGTTTTTCCTCCTCTACTACCTGTTGTATTTACAGTAATTCACAACCTGCAATTTTTTGTGGTAAATATAATCTGTCCATATCATTTCTTGGATGTAGTGCATGATACATCTTCATTAGTTTCCATGTTTTTGATCCAATTCTTCTAATTAGTTTGGGGTTCAATCTATTATTCCAGCTGGGTATCTAATTACTGGAACTGCCTATGTGTGGCTCTGACTGTATTTCCACCATTTAATTTTGATTTTAAGATTTTCTGTGTTTTTTAAATATATTCCCTTTCAGTCAGTTCTTTAACTTTTGTGTGCAGGACGTTATCTGCTTCCAGTATTTCAAGGTACCATAGTTTCCCGAGTATAAGATGATACTTTTCTCTAAAACGTTTAGATTAAAAAATTAGGGTTGTCTTCTACACAGAAGTAAGGAGGGGGAGCGATCAAAGCCATTTGTTTCCTGCTTCCCCCCTCCACTTTCTTGCCAAGGAGGTGGAGGGGGAAATCAGGAGTGATCCTCACAAGAAAGCACTTTGTTGCAGGGAAGGTGGAGGGGTGTCTTGTACATGGAAAAATACGGTATTTATAATTTTCATCACTTATTAGTGATTTTATGATATTGCTATATTTTTAACTCAACCACAACCACAACCACAACCACAACATCAACAACAACAACAAATGAAATTTCACACAGTACTATAAGCAGTTACAGATCTCAGAAATAATACCATCTGAGTTACAAAAATGGCTATATTAGGAACAGCATACATTCTGTGCCCATATTTGATAGATATCTAGGTTTTTGGTTTAAACTTTTATCTGTTATATAATACCAGCCAATGTTTTTATAATTTTGATTGACTGTGCCTCATGTTTTTGAATAATAATAATAATTTGTAATTACAGATTACATTCAATTATTATGTTTAGAGCCCCAACAAAGCCAAATGCATATTTAGGTATTGATAATTAGTTAAAAGGCAGTAATGAAGGCAAGTATGGCCCTTCATATGTTTTTATGCCTTCTATCAGACCTAATCAGGACTCAGTGGTGAGGAAATGCAGAGTCTGAAGTCCCAAACTGTCTGGAGAGTAACATTTACCCATATCTGAACTAGTCTTTTCTTGCACCCTCAACACTCCAACATCTCTTTAGTCTGTGTGAAGATTCTCAGTCATCCAGCTGTGGTTATCTGGAAGTTGAGTCATGGCAACTGGATTTCTTTCTTGTTAGGTGGATGTATCCTCATGGGGTCCCATACCAACTCTCCTCAGACTGAAGAAGCTACTTGGTTGAGTAGTGAAATGTTTCAACCTAACAAGAAAGAAGTCCAGTTGTTGTGACTCAACTTCCAGATCTCTTTGGTCTGTTATAAATAAAGTCCCCTATATGTGGGACAGGAAGCAACAGAACTGGATATGGAACAACTGATTGGTTCAAAATTGGGAAAGGAGTACGACAAGGCTGTATATTGTCCCCCAGCTTATTTAACTTATATGCAGAATACATCATGCGGAAGGCTGGACTGGAGGAATCCCAAGCCAGAATTAAGATTGCCGGAAGAAATATCAACAACCTCCAATATGCAGATGATACCACTCTGATGGCAGAAAGTGAGGAGGAATTAAAGAACCTTGTAATGCGGGTCAAAGAGAAGAGTGCAAAAAACGGCCTGAAACTCAACATCAAAAAAACTAAGATCATGGCCACTGGTTCCATCACCTCCTGGGAAATTGAAGGGGAAGATATGGAGGCTGTGACAGATTTTACTTTCTTGGGCTCCATGATTACTGCAGATGGAGACAGCAGCCACAAAATTAAAAGACACCTGCTTCTTGGGAGGAAAGCAATGACAAACCTCGATAGCATCTTAAAAAGCAGAGACATCACCTTGCTAACAAAAGTCCGAATAGTCAAAGCTATGGTTTTTCCTGTCGTGATGTATGGAAGTGAGAGCTGGACCATAAAGAAGGCTGACCACCAAAGAACTGATGCTTTTGAATTTTGGTGCTGGAGGAGACTCTTGCAAGGTCCCCTGGACTGCAAGGAGAACAAACCTATCAATTCTAAAGGAAATCAACCCTGAATGCTCACTGGAAGGACAGATCCTGAAGCTGAGGCTCCAGTACTTTGGCCATCTCATGAGAAGAGAAGACTCCTTGGAAAAGACCTTGATGTTAGGAAAGTGTGACGGCAAGAGGAGAAGGGGACGACCGAGGATGAGATGGCTGGACAATGTCTGCGAAGCAACCAAGATGAATTTGACACAACTACGGGAAGCAGTGGAAGATAGGAGGGCCTGGCATCCTCTGGTTCATGGGGTCACGAAGAGTCGGACACGACTAAACGACTAAACGAACGAACGAAATAAAGTGAAAGCCTAAAAGCAAAACTGCAACAAAGATTGTTGCAATAAATTGCATCCCTATTCTAGTGACTGCATATTCCATTCTGTGAGATTTCAGCAGCAACCACTGTGCATAATCAACTAAATGACTCTGAAAGGAAATAAAATTATTAATTGGCATTTTAACGTCTCATTTATTCTCATAGATTTGTTGTTTTCAAAGCTCAGCCAGGTGTTATAATTCACCTTCTGAATTATGAGTTATGGGATTTGGAGATTCCAATTATCTGAAGCCATTTCCCTTATTTTTAATTTGCTGTAATGCAATTTCAATTAGATGTGGTGTTGAAAAAGTGACTCCAATTTATGTATCTGATGGAGGAAAGCAATAAAACCTACTTCCACTTCATGATATAATAATTATCAAGAGCTCATTGTTCTCATGACTGGGCTCACAAATTAGACTGTTGTGTAGCGCTATGGTATTTTGTTAGGGCTTCTCTTAAAGTACACATATGGTTTGAGAGTATTTTCAAGTCCACAGTACTTTGTAGCTATATAAAAATAAACACTGTAACAAAGATATCCATCACAGAAATGGAATCAACATTTGACTACTGGGATTTATTTTTTTATCTTGCACAATCCTGAACCATTACCCAGTAGGATCTCCATCAAGATAATCTGTAAGAAAGCTTCTGCAGTTGCCACTGTCCATGTGCTCTCAGCAGGAGCACTGATTGTCTCTACATTTGAGGTTAGGGTTATGTTCTCAAGTTATAAAGCCCTGGGAGACCGGGCAGTGGTACTAACGGCATAGACACCTACTCTGGGAGCTTTTGGGTACTTTCACACTGCTTTCCCCCCCCCCCCCAAGGATCCAGAGATCTGGAAAACACTATGTGCTATGTGACCAGTGAGAAATAGTTGTGTCCTCACATTACAGTGGTGCCTCGCTTAACGAGCGCACCGTTTAACGAAGAATCCGTATAGCGATCCCTTTTTGGGATCGCTTTGCGACGATTGGGGCGTCCGGCGGCCATTTTGGAGCCGCCGAACAGCTGATCAGCGGCTCCAAAATGGCCGCCGGATGGCCCGAAATGCCCCCCCCACAGCGTTTTCGCGACCTCCGTAAGCAAGGGGAGGGCGCGAAAACACTGATAGGGGCCATTTCGGGTCATCCGGTGGCCATTTTGGAGCCGCCGATCAGCTGATCGGCGGCTCCAAAATGGCCACCGGACGCGAAAACATCGCTGGAGGGGTAAGTTTGCACACTTATTGGAACGCATTAAACTAAGTTTAATGCATTCCAATAGGCTTTCCTTACCCGCACAGCGATGTTTTCGTATAGCGAAGGTTAATCCGGAACGGATTAACCTCGCTATACGGGGCACCACTGTAATTAGAATTTAAAAGTGGTGTTTGAAAAGTCAGCTCCAGGGTGACTTTATTGAGGCTCTAAACATAATAACTGAATGTAATCTGTAATTACAAATTATTATTTTTCAAAACATGAGGCACAGTCAATCAAAATTATTAAAACATTGGCTGGTATTATATAACAGATATATGTTTAAACCAAAAACCCAGGTATCTACTAAAAGTTAGGCTCAGAATGCTGAATGTGTAGCTACTGGTCATAATGGTTCTATGCTTCTTCTCACATCAGAGGTAATATGTCTCTGAGTACTGGTTTCTGAGGAATATGAGTGAGAAACATGCATACATGTTTTTGCACATTAGTTGGCTCCTGAGCCCAGCACATAAGTGTTGGTTCTGATCCACTAGGGTATTCTTATTTGTTTTATGTCCAATGAAGTGGACATGTCCACAAAAGCTCACATTAAAAAAACCCATAAACATTAGTCTTTAAGGTGCCACCACGTTTTTGTCTTTTTTTAACATTTTATTTCTCTTTTGCTTTTACCTATAATGCTTGCACAGCCAACCCTTCTACAATTACACTGAGTTTTCTGCATTCACCTTCATGTCTTGTTAGCATGCCCACATACCTTACTTTACAAAGGACCGTTCTTATTTTAAGGGCTCATGCATTTGATAATCTGTACAGTCTGAGCCCAGTTTAAAGAATTATACAGTATAGGGAAAAATGGAGGGGAGTTATGTGATCCTTGCACATATTCCAAGAGCAAAGGTGGCTGATACCTTAATTGGTCCCCTAGAATATTGGAAAAGGGTAAGCTTTTGAGTCCACAAGGATCTTAATCAGGCTGTCACTGTAGAGCTTGAGGAGGTGGAACTAGAAGGAGAACAATCCAAAAGTAATGCTAACTAAATGCTGCAGTGTCATGATCTGAGTTACAGTAATTTTACAAGATGAAAAATGCAAGCTTGTTACCTTAGTGTGAAGTGTGTGGTTTCACCTCAGGTAATGTGTGATGCATTTTCCCCTTCTCATGGACAATACGGTATCTATCACCTGACACATTCTCCATTGCTTTATGTCCAGGTATATTGCTCCTGTTTAGCTGGGAGTAGAGGCAAAAGGAGCTACACATCTATTTCCACAGCAGTTACTGCTGTATAGTTTTTATTTATTTTTTTTTAAAAAAGAGGATGTTTTGGAAAGGAAGGTCAGAATGAAATACTGTAGTATAGTTTCTAGATCATAGCTAGTATAAAGCTTTCAAAACAGAACGAGTAGAATAGATTTTCCCTATATTTTTTTTTCTAATCCTGTATGTGTCTAGTTACAAATAAGTCCCATGTAAATGTAGACATGAATGCAGCTTTTTTTTCCTTACTTATTTAAAGGACCAACTTATGTATTACTTTTAGCTTGTTGGAAAAATATGCATATCATGGGACTTGACAGGGTTGATATCTGTAAGATCCATACAGATAAAAACATACCCCAGGCCTTTTCTGTGCCTCGTCTGAGGCCACTGCTGATACTAATAATGATAGTACATCAGCACATTTTGATACTTTGGTGGCAAGGCAGTATTAAAAAATTAAAATTAATTACATGCCAAAAAGCATTCACTGGGAGGATGCATCTTGTTTCAGAGGAGAACTACCCTCTCAGAAGTCTCAAAGGAACACATTTCTTCTCTATATGAGGTTTGATGAAGGAATTTAGAACAGAAAAGAGGGTGGGGTGGTATTTAAAGGTTTTATTTTCTGAACACAACATACTAGTACACATCAAGAATTTTAACACTGTCTGAAAACAAGCTAAAAGAGTAATTGGAGCATTAAGGAATTAATACAGATTCTGTTTCAAAAAATGGCAGACTGTCAAAATGTTAAACCAGATAGTTAGGGCCATATGGTCCCCTCATTTCTCACAGCATGGAGAAATCTTAACAGCCCAAATACTGTAGAGAAACACTGGGAGAGGGAAGGGAAGGCAAGTGAGCAGATGGAAAGCCTGTGAGATGACCCCTCCCCATTGCTTAGGTCCCCATCTCTCCTGCTTATCTCACAAAACAACACCCAAAAATGAGGGAAGAGGGAGAAAACTGTACTCCTAATATTTCTTTGGAGTCTCTACTAGGCGCATGCCTTTTAAGGAAGGTACAGTATATATTTAAAACAACGAACAATTATTTAAGCTTGACTAATGAACTGCTTTATTTATATACTTCCCTAGGGTTTTACAAATAGTTTAGCAATAAACTCAGGCTTTTGCTTGAGCTGTATGGATGAAAGAGGTGTGAGAGTGAGCAAGTACTGGTAATAGTTAGCTTCACCACCTATCACTTGCTCTCTCTCTCTCTCTCTCTCTCTCTCTCTCTCTCTCAGACAATTTATAGGATTTATAGGCTGGTAGTGATGCATGACAGGGTGAAAAAGAAATCTTGAATGCACATGCTCTCATGAATTTGGTCAGTGGGTGTTCCTTTTGGGAGAAGGGGTTGGGGAAATAACCATTCTTCCTCCCTGTTGGCCCTGAAAACTGAGGATTGGAAGGCTCTCCCAATAGTGGAGGGAGATGTCAATGGATGTTTTGAGGGAAAACAGAAGGAGGCTCAGCTGGATCAGATTCCCTTGTGTTAGTAAAATAAGCCCACCTGTTTGCAGGAGGCATAGTTAGGAGCCAAACCATTGTGTGCATGTATGTTCAGTAAATATTACCAGTAATTCATTAGTCTTAAGGAAACGGTCAGAAAATTCTGAGGGTTACTAATATTATAGCTGTCTTAGTATCACTTAGTATCACAAGTTGTCTAATGTCCAACATTTTACTGGTAAGACTGGAGGACATTTAATACAATCCATTAAAAAGATAAATAAATTTGTTGCAGTGAAGCAAATTTTACGACAGGCGTATTTCAGCTGGTTCCTAGTATAACATCATACTGTGCCTAGCTTTCTTCACAGTAGCATTAATTGCATAGACTGGAATATGCTTATCAACATAAGAAGAGCCCTGTTGGATCAGGCTAAGGGACCATCATGGCTTGTAACCTATGATGGGCTTCTCATCCAGAAATCTGTCCAATCCCCTTTTAAAGACATCTAGGCAGATCCATCACCACATCATGTGGCAAGGAGTTCCACAGACTAACCACACACTGGGGAAAGAAATATTTGTTTTTGTCTGTTCTCACTCTCACAACACTCAATTTGTGTGGATGTTCCCTGGTACTGGGATTGTGTGAGAGGGAAAAGAGCTTCCCTCTATCCAGTTTATCCATTCCCTGCATCATTTTATATGTCTCAGTCATGTCTCAATCATGTCCCCCCTCAGGCACCTTTTCTCTAGACTAAAGAACCCTAAACGCTGTAGCCTTTCCTCATAAGGGAGGCGCCCCAGCCCAGTCATCATTTTAGTCACTTTCTTCTGCATCTTTTCCAATTCCACTATGTCTTTTTTGAGATGCAGTGACCACACCTGGCATTATAATGTTGACTGTTTTATTTTTAATCCCCTTTTTAATGCTTCTAAGGAGTTATTGGGGAAGGTATTGATTTTTTTAATCTAATAAATTAAAATAGTATTTGAGTGTCATGAAGGCACTGAATTGTCAATATATAAAGTGCTAAACAAGTTGCTTGGGATTTGGTCTCCTCTAATGCCTAAAGACACATCCTTAACACTAAGTATTTTCCCATCACTCTACAATTTTAGCCAAAGACTTTCAGTTTCATCATAATATGAATAATACAGGAACATTGACAACTAACTCCATATAAGGGACATCTATCAAATTTCAAACAAATGGTTACAGGCTGTACAGTGAATTAGGAGCTTTTGTTTATTTTGATAAAAGCATTGCCTGCTCTTCCCTACATGTTCTGCATAAGCATAACATTAAAAAGTGAGCACCGACGGACGGACGGACGGACGGACGGACGGACGGACGGATTTAAAGTCCTAACCTACACTTCATACCCAAGTTTAGGATAACAACGATGTGAAAACAAGAGTAACAAAAAAAATCTAATAAAACGATCAACAGTGGTATTGCACCAACAATTAGATTAATTCCTAAAAAATCAGGATGCATGCAGGGTCTAGGAAGTTATGGAAAAACAAGTTTAATTTACTTCCACACTACAAACACAGAAGCTGCGAAGGGGATAAAGACAGAGATGGATGCCGCTGTCTGGAAAAAGTCAGGGAGAAGGGCAACAAAGAACTGATCTTCATGCTTCTGCTGCTTCCTGAAAGAATATTAAAGTATACCCTGGTGCATGGTACATACTGACATTCTCTGTACATAAACAGTTATGCAACATTCAAAACAAACAAATTCATAGATAGGAAAAGAAATAAACTATATTAATAACATAGAAGTTATATTTCAAAAAAATAAGGTACTAATAACTTATATTCAAAATAGCCATAAACATGGGTAAAGAGAAACTTGCAAATGTTCCTGCTTCTAAGAGAATAAATTGCAGGAGAAATTATTCTGAATGACTGCTGATAAGTTGCTTCTCCAAGAGCACTTCAACTGAAGAACACATAAACCCGTTCATTTACCACATACTGTACTACAACTGCAGTTCACCTTTGCAAGTAAATCTTTCCTTTTCTCCATAGTAACTGAAATAATTGCTTTTTATTTAAATTTTAGTTCCAAATGTTGCACACTACTCATCTGCAATACCAAAAAAAACAAAAAACAAACAAACAAACAAACCAAAATCCTCCCTCATTCTCTCTGCTTTCAAGGATTTTTTAAACAGTCAACAACTGTAATTTTCAGCTTGCTGTCACATTATTTCCATGAACATTTGTGGCTTGCCCTGAATTTTACTGGCTGCAAAGTGGCAACTTTGTCTGGCTTGCTCCTTACAGAAATTTTACAGCCATTGTTAACTGATGAATTATTTCTAAAATATTATGGACATGTTTCGGATATCAACACAAGAACTAAATCAACAAGAATAAAACATTGGATCAATTCTTGTTCCCCCTCCCCCCAAAAACACAGAAGTTTCATAAATGTACAGGTTTTTTTCCTAAACAATAATTTCACTTTTGACTGTGTGGTTATTTGATAGGGTGTTATACAAAGCTCTGATTAAACTGTGATAACAATTAGATACTGCAATGTTAAGAAATGTGTGTTTAGTCGTTTAGTCGTGTCCGACTCTTCGTGACCCCATGGACCAGAGCACGCCAGGCCCTCCTGTCTTCTACTGCCTCCCGGAGTTGTGTCAGGTTCATGTTGGTTGCTTCGCAGACACTGTCCAGCCATCTCATCCTCGGTCGTCCCCTTCTCCTCTTGCCATCACACCTATGTTAAGAAATAGCTTTGTGGAATCTACTGCGTAAATAAATTTATTTTGTGTTATCTACATGAGTGTTCCAGTAAAGGCATTTAGGATTGTGGTTGTGACTGGATAATATATTAACGACAGGAAATTACCTTTGTCTTAAGGCCTGTTGCCTTGGAATATTTATTTTCGTGCACATGCTTGCAGGAAGTGGTATTCCTAATTTGGGAACAGGTCACCCCCCCAAAAAAAGAAAAGAGATTTCAAATAAACATTTGGAGGGTGGTGGATTCTCCTTCATTTTAAGAGGTTGAATAGCCACCTGTCAAGGATGCTTAGATGTGGATTCCTGCATTGGCAGGGGGCTGGACTCAATGGTCCATGGAGTCTCTATGATTCTGTGATCCTGTTGGTTACTTCTTATGGTTCACAGACCTTTCACAAATTCTGCTTCTGTGAATAGTTGTGTTGTAGATCTCTGAGGGAATGTTACTTGGGCTTGCCTTAGGGCAAAATACTGTGTAGGGATCAATAATATTTGTTGACATGTTTAAATACAGTTCATTGTTTAGAACTGACACTATGAGTAATTAAAAAAACATTCAAATGCATAACCTAAATACATTACCTACCATCTTTCTTCTCAAGTTTCTTTTGTTTCTGCATAATAATGTCAGTACAAGTTTATTTCCACATGCTATCTTCAACCGTAAAGAATATTGTCAAATTTGTTCTAGCAGCCCAGAGCTGGGATTTTCACCCTGCACAAACTTAAGGCAGTGTCTGGTCTTTTCTTTTATTTCTAAGGAAATATGAACACACTTCAACACACACCGGAATTATCTTACAGGAGGGACACTGTGGGTAGTAGGTAAAAAGGGCTATTTTGTTCAGTGGTAGAATGGGATCTGCTAGCATAAATCCACTCTTCTGCTTGTTCAGCTGGAAAATCCAACGGAACAGTGCTGGCACACTACTCTCTCTGTTCTATGGGCAAATGCAAAATCATTGTTCATATAAGTTCTGCATATAAAATTATTTTTCAAGGATATGAAATGTTAAATCAGATAACAAAAGCAGGAATAACACAAACATAACCCAAACTATAAATAGATGCCTTCTGACGTCCATGCAAGAACAAGATGCCACAGTTGGAATTGGATACAGGAAAGTCCTACAAGGTCTCTTTAGTCCAGAAAGTCAGAAAACTTCAGGACATCCCTACTTCTCCGTGTTCTTTTTTTGTGCAATGATCTAAGCACAAGGACAAATAGTTCCAAAGTCTTTCAGAGGCTTAAAATAAAATACAATATCACTATATAAGGATTTTGACCTTTCACATCTTCTCTAGCACACATACATTGACAATTGGTTACAAAAAATCAAGTGATAAATGTCTAATTCTTACTTGCAGCAGAATATAAGCTCCAAGCATCTCCAGGACTCTTTCGAAACTGAAACTTCCAAGCAGAGCCCTTTCCTAAGGATTTCTTGGCCTCATGGGCTAAACGAAACAGTCCACAGAAAGCTTGGAACACATGTGAGGGAAACAGCATTAGTGAAGGTAACCTGTTTTTAAATTCTCATGCTCACATATTTTGATAACAGTGTATCCTAGACGGTGCTGTCTTAAGATAACGGGGTGGAAGACGGCATCATGACCTTGACTGAGGGCAGGATGGAGTCATGTTGATGGATCCTGGCTACACCTGAAGCTGAGCTAATTAACAGAAATTGGCTGGACATAACCCATCCAGACAGACAAAGGGCTGTGTGACTGAGTGGTGAGAGGACCCTTCTATGTAACCTGGGTGAAAAACTCTCACAATACGATACTGGCCAGGTAAAACACTTTGTAGTTGTCTGACTAAAAATCTGACATTGCCAGATAGCCAGTACAGAACTAAAATAAACTACATAATTGGTAGCAGCAGATGGAGAAGCTGTATTCTCTGTGCCAGAAGAAGACAAAGAACAGATTGTAGTACTGATAATAAACTGTTACTATCAAACATTAGTTGGAGAATATTTCTGATGAATTAAAGTCCACGCGAGCTTATGTGAACAGAAAAGTGTGGATTGAAACTAGGAATGTTATTAGGGAAGAATGCAAAAGGACAATTCCTGTAACAAAAAAGGAAATAAAAATCTTGATGGATGATGGAAGAAGCACTTGATATCCCCAAGGACAGGTGAGAAGCAAAAGTAAAAGGTAACAGAAATAGAGTCAGAATCCCAAAATGAGCTGTAATAAAGAGAACTATTATAATGTCCAGTGCAAAGAAAATAGAAGAGAACAACAACAGAGGAAAAGTGCTTGGAGTGCTATGGGGCGGTATATAATCAGCACACTTAGCTTTGCTTTGAAAAGAACAAGAGATTTCTTGCAGAAGATCCAAGAAATCAAAGGGAAATTTACTAGATTAGGAATGCTAAATGACCAACAGGGAAATGCACTATCTGATCAGGATTAAATAAAGGAAAGGTAGAAACAGTATACTGAAAAGATAAAAGAATGTCAGACTCCTATGATAAAGTACCTGCAATTATAGAAAGTGAAATGAAAGCTGCTGAAAGCACTAGGAATAAATCACTAGAAGTAGATGGGATACCAATAGAAGTATTTCAAACTACAGAGGCTGAATGTGTCAAAATTTTGACAAGAACATGCCAACAAATAAGCCAACAAAAACAGAACAATGGCCAATAGACTGGAAACGTTGAATATACATTTCAATCCCCAAGAAAGGAGGTGCCAAGGAATGCAGTAAACGTAGGACCATTTTTGTAATTTCTCATTCAAGCAAATTGATTGATACTCAAGGTGTCAAAAGCTTTTTACATTATATGGAGTGAGAAATGCCTGATGTTCAAGCTGGATTCTGAAAAGAAAGAGGCACTTGAGATCATATTGCAAGTATCTGCTGGCTAATGGAGCACACCAAGTAATTTCAGAAGAAGATCAGTCTATGGTTTATAGCCTAGGGCAAAATCTTTGACTATTTGGATCATGAGAAACTATGGATTGTTCTGAAAGAAATGGGTGTGTCTCAGCACTTGATCATCCAGATGTCTAACCTCTTGGGGCAGAATGTGTGAGGAAATTGACTGTGGCTTAACAAATAAATGTAAGGAGACAGTGACAGATTTTACTTTCTTGGGCTCCGTGATCACTTCAGATGGTGACAGCAGCCATGAAATTAAAAGTCGCCTCTTTCTTGGAAGGAAAGCGATGACAAACCTAGACAGCATCTTAAAAAGCAGAGATATCACCTTGTCGACAAACGGCCGCATAGTCAAAGCTATGGTTTTTCCAGTAGCGCTATATGGAAATGAGAGCTGGACCATAAAGAAGGCTGACCACCGAAGAATTGATGCTTTTGAGTTGTGGTGCTGGAGGAGAGTCTTGAGAGTCCCCTGGACTGCAAAGAGAACAAACCTATCCATGTTGAAGGAAATTAACCCCAAGTGCTCACTGGAAGGACAGATCCTGAAGCTGAGGCTCCAGTACTTTGGCCATCTCATGAGAAGAGAAGACTCCCTGGAAAAGCCTCTGATGTTAGGAAAGTGTGACGGCAAGAGGAGAAGGGGACGACAGAGGGTGAGATGGTTGGACAGTGTCACCGAAGCGACCAACATGAATTTGACCAAACTCCGGGAGGCAGTGGAAGACAGGAGGGCCTGGCATGCTCTGGTCCATGGGGTCATGAAGGGTTGGACACGACTTAACGACTAAACAACAACAAATTCATATTCATATATAAATATGAATACCTCCGCTTAATGAAGGTCCGGCACTGCCTCTGGTGGCGGTGGCAGCCTCGGTCAGCCTTCCAATTGCTCCTGGAGCGCAGCTCTCCTTCTGCTCCTCTAGCCATTTAGCAGCCATACAGGGAGATTCATCCTCCCTCCCTTTGCCTGGAGTTGGCTAGATGCATGAGTGGTGGCAGATGTGTAAGTTGACGGTCTGGCCCCAGGGGCTGGACCCTCGTTACGTCCAGCCGTGTGTGGGTATTCATATTTGTATATGAATACAAATACCCCCATCTCTAGTTTTGATTAATATTTTGTCCCACCTCTGGCCCTGCGATTGTAATCAGCCTTGGGGATAAAGCTAGAGTGGTGCTTTTACTAATTCCATAGGGGCTGCAGAGAATATATAAAAGCTATAAAAGCCTAAACTTTGGCTAATTCAAATCAAAGACTTTTCCAAAACTTGCATATAGAGAGGGAACTTGCTCCCAAGCTTCACGTATTTTCACATATTTTCTTGAGCTGTGCCGTAGTTCAATATGGTGTGATTCTCCTGAATCCTAGAAAACCTTTGCAAGCTTTTGTATAGTGCCGCCTGAGCTCTCAGTGGTAAGAACTTAAAATGAAAAAATAAATTATATTTTGAGAAGAGCCTGAAAATTGAAGGCAGCTTTTGATGATAACACAAGTTAAACAAGACAAAACTGAAGCGACAGTTTGGGTTCAGCTCTACTATTTGGGTTACTTCTTTTGATTGATTGTTTGCTATCTACCATCTGGATCTAAAATCCAATATTCTGAGCTCGGAGAGGGCTCTTGGAAGGGAGATTAGATTTTTCCAAATGCCCACAGAAAAAGCCAATTCCGAATTGAACTGAAGAAAGGTTGCTCTTGCTAATTTTGATCAATTTCCACCAAGAGTGCATTACAATGTGGAAGGATTTAAAAATAAAGTATTTTATTTATAACATTACACTCTGGTGCTGATCTCAGTTGACAGAAGGTACTAGAAATCTGCATTATTTATTTGGAATATCAAGGTATTATTCAAATACACACCAGCTTATTCTGCATTTTTCATGATTATATGTTTATTTAATTGCTTAATAATCTTGTCCACAAGGACATAATGGGAATTATTTTAATACACAACTTCTACACTCTCTCTCTCTCTCTCTCTCTCTCTCTCTCTCTCTCACACACACACACACACACACACACACACACACACACACACACACACACACAACAGGTTGGAGAGAGAGAGTGGGAATGAGTGATTGAAAAGTTGACTATGTAATCCCTGGTTCTGATTTAAAGAGGCCACTGAAATCATTGTGCCATGCAGGAGGATACTCGTTATTCCGGTGTCCTCTATTTTGCTGGGTAGAGCAATATATATTGAATAGAGACAGACTGAAAGGCCATAATCTTTCATTTATGGCTGTTTTAATCTTCTTTGATTTTTTTTCCCTACTGCTTTTCTCACTCATATTTTCTCTCTCTCTCCACTCTTCATTGTTGTTACTGTAGAATGCTTCTTAGTACCTTACTGCAGAGACCATAAGATAGCATCACTCCAGTTAGTTAGGCATCCTTCAGTCTCGAAAGACTATCCAGTACCACAGTATTTAATTATTTAAAAAGCTTTATACTGGTTTTCAAGCCTCTTAACTCCTCAACGCCTGCATGTACTCTTCTGACTAGTGGCATAGTCTTGCTGTCTCGTGTGTGTGTGTGTGTGTGTGTGTGTGTGTGTGTGTGTGTGTGTGTGTGTGTGTGTGTGTGTGCGCGCGCGCGCGCGCGTGCATGCGTGCGTGCGTGCTGTTTGAAGTGCTAGGACTTGTCCTGAAGCCAGGATCATGCTGGGTCCCTTCCTATTCACTCTGTCAGGTCTCCACCTCCATTCTCGCTCTTCAGACAGCTGCAGGATTTTTGGAATGGCTCCTCCTTCAGAACCGCCTCCCTTCACATCTCATAGAGATATACATACATATTTCGTTCCTTTCAGACTGCTGTACCCTTTAGATGAGGAAGGGATCTTGTCTCACCTCAAGCTTCATCCAAGGCAGTGGGAGATGGCTCTCCCTTTCACTTGTCTGCCAGCCTGCCTGCTTGCCTGCTTGGCTTCCTGCACCCTAATCTTTTTTTTGGGGGGGGGATAGTGCACAAATTGTCAGTGAAAACCCAGAAAGGAGGGGCAGGGTAGAAGTGTTGATAAAGGTGCTAGTTTAAAACCATCATCTGCTGCTGTTGCCCCTGCATTTCATTGGGTGTGTAAGAAGCCTCAGTTCTGTGTGGTCCCAGCAACAAAGGATAAATCAAAATGGTACTTTAAGAACAAGAGGCAACAGAGGAACAGTGACAGGTACATACTCATATAGTGCCCATGTATGGAAGGTACCCCTGAATGCACAGCAACAAATTACAAGCAGAACAAAATTAGGCAGATTAAAAGACACAACACCTTTATTGCTTGTACAGATAGCTGTCAGAAAATGAGCACAAGCCACCCAGAATTCCACATATATAGGGGTTTGATGCACATGATAACAGAAATATAAAGAACTTGGTGTTTTGTTATTTTTTTTGGCCAGATACTAACATTAACATTTCCATCACAGCAGCCAGCCAGCTCAATAGTTCACTAGTGTTCTAGGAGGAGGCCCATCAGGAGAAGAAATATAATGTGCCACACAGGAACTTATCACAACATACGGTAGTTATATTAGTGCCTCAGTGAGGGAAGGAGAGGTTTGTTTTGTTCTGTTATTTTGCAAAAGGATTTCTCATGCACAAGGAGGGTTTGACATCACAAGATAATAGGAATGCAAACCTGCAAGAGCAACCATCCCAGTACACAACACAACTATGCACAGGCTCCTTTGGAATATTCAGGGCAAACTTAGATTACCTTATCAGTTCTTACAAGAATCCATTCTCCTCCTCCTCCTCCTCCTCATACTACAGTGGAGGATCGGTCTGGCAAAGCAGATACCTAGCTCTCTACTAGTCCCAAATTTTTGTTGTTCTCTTGCCTCTCGTGTCCACACTTGATGATTCATGCATCAGTGCAGTAATAGGGAGAATACTCTTCCGTCTCATGTGGGAAGTTTTAATGGACTACAGCATTTAGTATGGAAGGAGTGGAGCTAAAGGAGCTATTCCACACACTAGTCTTCATACATTCAGTCTACAGCAGTGGTTCTTAACTTTGGGTTACTCAGGTGCTTTTGGACTGCAACTCCCAGAAGTCTTCACCACCAGCTGTGCTGGCTGGGGTTTCTGGGAGCTGCAGTTCAAAAACACCTGAGTAACCAAAGTTTAAGAACCACTGGTCTACAGTATTTTAGATTAAAGCGATATCATATTTAACATCTCACTGAAGCTTAGATCCACGTAGAATGATGGGTGATAGTGGAAGCCCATGTTTTCAAGAGGCAACTTCATAGTTTCAGACGTTTCAGGTCAGCAAAGCAAAGTCTTTATGTGCATGTCTGAAACTGTTTATTGCCATCTGTATTATTTCTTTTGTTACTCAACTCTATAAATTAGTCTCTTTAATCCCTGACTTTAGGCTCACTTTCTTCCATGATGTGGGAAATCAATCGATTTGGCTATCAGCTATCTTCTGATTCTTGCATTTGTTCTTAGATTATGAAGCTTGCCTAGGCAGTGCATACTGTGCATTCTATGGTTTTTCCTTTTGATGTGCCAAATGAATTGCAATGTGACATTTAGTTGTACGAAACCAATGCAAATTGCACTGTGTGTTATCACGCTATACTAGTAATTCAGAAAAGGTTCAGAGGCTAAGTGGAAATTTACTGTTATCATATAGGTCAAGCATCAGTAAAACATCATATGTATTCAGTTCAAAAAGTAGAATACCTTTAATAAACAAAGCTCCAAGAGACATATTAGAAGATTGAAGTATGCACATGACTCTGACTAGTTTTCTTGGAAGCCACTTTGCATCAGTGATAGGGCATCTGTAAATATATTCCATGGCATTTGAGTAAATGCTTAGCTAAGTTTTATTATAAATAAATCCTACTATTTCATATGTCAGTGACATTTGTCTTTATTTAGAACACAGATGGGTAAAGTTTAACATGTACTGTTTGTCTGCAGTAAGCAGAATAAGTAAGTGGATTAAGTCTTGTATTTAATGAAGTAATCACAGTTTTGCCTCTCTGTAAGAAAATTATTTCAGAAAAAAAAATTAATGCCTGCTTCTACTTCAACCAAACTTTGATTCTCATCAACCCAGTACTCATCCTTCTAAGTTCCTCCCTCTGATAAACTTGGGGAACATAAGATTTGCTGAACCTGCCATTATTGTTCAGGCTAATTTCACTCACAATGTTGATGTAATGATAAAAAGGGGAAAAGAGGAAAAACATGTAGGTCACCCTGAAGGAAAGGCGGGATATGCATGTCAAATAATACCCAAAGCAACGTGTGTTAGATCTTGAAAGTTAAATATTTGTTTTCTGGGTCTGTCTGAGGACAAGGGTTTGCCATGTTGCTTACACTTTGCCTTTTCATAGAATGTAAGAAATTGCCATATCTCCAGAGGTGGAGAAAGTTACTTTTTGGAACTTGAAATGGCCAGAACAGCCCAGCCAACATGGTCATTTTCCTGCATATATAAAGCCACTGCTTCATCTATGTTTGTCTGCACTAAATGAGAATAACTTAATTTGAAGAGTTTTCGAGACCAAGTCTAGTTTAATTATACTGGGCTGAATCTAACTGATAGTCCAACTAAAGTTGATCTTAGAGATCTCAGTCTTTCGTGACAAATGCCCTGCATGAACAATTCGCAGGTTTCCAGTCATGTCAGTACATGTTTATTTTTTGATGGTAATATCCTGCACCATCGCAGGATATTGCCAAACCTTGGACTATTTAAATAATGAATGTGTATTGACATTCCACATTGGAAACCTGTGAGCTGTTTATGTAAAGTAGACCTATTGGATCTTTGGGATTTGCATACATGTTAACAGTTGATTCATTAGGTCTACTGTAGCTGGACATAGACATTGGATTTAGGCCAAAAAAGAAACAAATGGTTTTACTGGTTGTTGTGGGTTTTTCGGGCTCTTTGGTCATGTTCTGAAGGTTGTTCTTCCCTAACGTTTCGCCAGTCTCTGTGGCCGGCATCTTCAGAGGACAGCGCTCTGTGCTCTGGTGTAGTTGCTTGGGAGTGGAGTATTTATGGCTGTGAGATAGGCTTTTGTCCTTTTCAGGAGATGGGTGATTAGTGTGTCTTGTTGTGGGTGTATTGTTGTGATAGGGAGGAGAGATGATCTGTCATTGTGATTGATGGGTGTCATTACCTGGTCTTGTGTGTGTAATGATCCCCGGTCCTTGTGGCTGGGTAGAGTTCGTTGACCTTTTGCATGCTGTATTTTTTAGAGCTGGGAGCCAAGTTTTGTTGAGTTTCAAACTTTCCTCTTTTATGTTGAAGTTTTGCTGGTGCTTGTGGATGTCAGTGGTTTCTCTGTGCAGTCTGACGTAATGATTGCTGGTGTTGTCCAATATTTTAGTATTTTGAAATAGAATTTCATGTCCAGCTTCTTTTAGGGCACGTTCTCTATCACAACAACACACCCACAACAAGACAGACTAATCACCCATCTCCTGAAAAGGACAAAAGCCTATCTCACAGCCATAAATACTCCACTCCCAAGCAAACTACACCAGAGCACAGAGTGCTGTCCTCTGAAGATGCTGGCCACAAAGACTGATGAAACATTAGGAAGAACAACCTTCAGAACATCGCCAAAGAGCCCAAAAAACCCACAACAACCATTAGATCCTGGCCGGGTAAGCCTTCGCGAATACAAAAATGGTTTTATGTTGCCCCTTACTATTAGCACTTGGACAGCAGACTGAGGAAGAGCCTGGGCAATGCGGTCTCAGTCTTCCTGACTGTGGTGAGATGTGGTGGCCTACTTAAAAAAAGAAACGTGGCACCGCCTTTAAAATCTAACAGAAATATTTAGCATGAATTCATGTGGATCACAATCCACTTCTTCATGATGCCTTGAAAATATTGATATGTAAATTAGCAAACCTATATTTTAGACAAAACTATGTCCTTTTTCTTGGAGATACATCCTTCTTTGGGGAAAGTTTGCAAGTGGACAAATATATCCCTCTTTTCAACAAAGGGATTTGTGCTTGTTGTCAGTCATCCTCACAAGATAGAGAGATAGTTTACTAACAGTATTCCAGTAATAACAACAGCTGTTTGTTATGGTGGCCAGTGAGCTAGGTAGAAATATAGGGTGGGGTTTTTTTTGCATGGGAGTTATTATGTATAATTTGCAGTAGAGGGATAAGATTTCCAACTTTGCACAGAGCATCCTTAAGCTCTGGACTTGGTTTTGACTAGGGGGCAGATATACAATTTATTTTATTTCCTGCTATTTGATAGCAAAGAGAGCTGATTTACTATCTTCTTCATGAATAAAATCAACAGACTTAACAAACAGTGCATTCTTTAGCTATGGACATAAGCAATGTGTTTCCTCTGTATGAACAGGAATGAGATATGAAGTGCTCTGAGTCATTTTCATGCACTGGCTATCTAGCCTATTTGAAAATGCAAAGATCCCTAGAATAATAGGGATTTCTGTATAAACCTCTCTCTGCGGTGCTACTGCCACACAAAAGTTTTAGCTGATGCAGACTAGTTTTAATATTTATGTACTGTATAAGGTCTGTGTATTTTTTTAAAAAACAGAGAGGCTCATAGTGTTGTAAAGCTATTCCTAGAAAAAGCATTTTACACTGACATATGGAAGATTATAGGTTATTTGTCTAAAGCTGAAGACTGTAACAACAGTTTGAGAAGTGTCTTTGATGTATTAAATTTAGATTTCCTTTTGATGGGGAAGATCTAGAGAATTACATTGACAAAGCCATGTCCCACAAAATATGAGTTCCTGAGCTGAAATAAATTGAATGCCCTGGATGAGGTTTTATTAGCCTTACTTTGGGAAGACAAAGTATGACTTTCTTTTCTTTTCCTTAAAATACATTCACCGGTGAAAATGGGTCATTCCTTTTCAGCAATATAGGCTAGCAAATTTGCATACATATATTTGTCGGTCCTATTTTCTGCATTATTGTAATTTAAAATATTTAACAGCTTTTTCTCTATTAAAGCAGTGTCCAAAGAAATTGGCAGTCAGAACTCCACTGTGATCTATAAAAGAGCAGCAACAAGGAATAAACAAAAATCAAAATACTTTGCTACATATTTTATGATTGATAAAAGACAAAAACAGCTATTTAAAAAGACAAAAATCAAAGTAATAGGTGTGTGTTTAGTCGTTTAGTCGTGTCCGACTCTTCGTGACCCCATGGACCAGAGCACGCCAGGCCCTCCTGTCTTCTACTGCCTCCCGGAGTTGTGTCAGGTTCATGTTGGTTGCTTCGCAGACACTGTCCAGCCATCTCATCCTCGGTCGTCCCCTTCTCCTCTTGCCATCACACCTTCCTAACATCAAGGTTTTTTCCAAGGACTCTTTTCTTCTCATGAGATGGCCAAAGTACTGGAGCCTCAGCTTCAGGATCTGTCCTTCAAGTGAGCATTCAGGGTTGATTTCCTTTAGAACTGATAGGTTTGTTCTCCTTGCAGTCCAGGGGATTCTCAAGAGCCTCCTCCAGCACCACAATTCAAAGGCATCAATTCTTCGGCGGTCTGCTTTCTTTATGGTCCAGCTCTCACTTCCATACATCATGACAGGAAAAACCATAGCTTTGACTATTCGGACTTTTGTTGGCAAGGTGATGTCTCTGCTTTTTAAGATGCTGTCAAGGTTTGTCATTGCTTTCCTCCCAAGAAGAATGCACCTTTTAATTTCAGGGCTGCTGTCTCCATCTGCAGTGATCATGGAGCCCAGGAAGATAAAATTTGACACTGCCTCCATATCTTCCCCTTCTATTTCCCAGGAGGTGATGGGACCAGTGGCCATGATCTTAGTTTTTTTGATGCTGAGTTTCAGACCGTTTTTTGCACTCTCCTCTTTCACTCTCATTACAAGGTTCTTTAATTCCTCCTCACTTTCTGCCATCAGAGTGGTATCATCTGCATATCGGAGGTTGTTGATATTTCTTCCGGCAATCTTAATTCCGGCTTGGGTTTCTTCCAATCCAGCCTTCCGCATGATGTATTCTGCATATAAGTTAAATAAGCTGGGGGACAATATACAGCCTTGCCGTACTCCTTTCCCAATTTTGAACCACTCAGTTGTTCCATGACCAGTTCTAACTGTTGCTTCCTGTCCCACATATAGGTTTCTCAGGAGACAGATAAAGTGGTCAGGCACTCCCATTTCTTTAAGAACTTGCCATAGTTTGCTGTGGTCCACACAGTCAAAGGCTTTTGCATAGTCAATGAAGCAGAAGTAGATATTTTTCTGGAACTCTCTGGCTTTCTCCATAATCCAGCGCAAGTTAGCAATTTGGTCTCGAGTTCCTCTGCCTCTTCGGAATCCAGCTTGTACTTCTGGGAGTTCTCGGTCCACATACTGCTGAAGCCTACCTTGTAGGATTTTGAGCATAACCTTGCTAGCATGTGAAATGAGTGCAATTGTACGGTAGTTGGAGCATTCTTTGGCACTGCCTTTCTTTGGGATTGGGATGTAGACTGATCTTTTCCAATCCTCTGGCCAATGTTGAGTTTTCCAAACTTGCTGGCATATTGAATGTAGCACCTTAACAGCATCATCTTTCAAGATTTTAAATAGTTCAACTGGAATGCCATCACCTCCACTGGCCTTGTTGTTAGCCAGGCTTTCTAAGGCCCACTTGACTTCACTCTCCAGGATGTCTGGCTCAAGGTCAGCAGCTGCATTGTCTGGGTTGTCCAGGATAGCCACATCTTTCTGATATAATTCCTCTGTGTATTCTTGCCACCTCTTCTTGATGTCTTCTGCTTCTGTTAGGTCCCTCCCATTTTTGTCCTTTATCATGTCCATCTTTGCGCGAAATGTTCCTCTAATATCTCCAATTTTCCTGAACAGATCTCTGGTTTTTCCTTTTCTGTTATTTTCCTCTATTTCTTTGCATTGTTCGTTTAAGAAGGCCCTCTTGTCTCTCCTTGCTATTCTTTGGAAGTCTGCATTCAACTTTCTGTAACTTTCTCTATCTCCCTTGCATTTTGCTTCCCTTCTCCTCTCTGCTATTTCTAAGGCCTCGTTGGACAGCCACTTTGCTTTCTTGCATTTCCTTTTCTTTGGGATGGTTTTTGTTGCTGCCTCCTGGACAATGTTACGAGCCTCTATCCAAAGTTCTTCAGGCATTCTGTCCACCAAATCTAGTTCCTTAAATCTGTTCTTTACTTCCACTGTGTACTCATAGGGGATTTGGTTTAGATTATACCTGAGTGGCCCAGTGGTTTTTCCTAATCTCTTCAGTCTAAGTTTGAATTTTGCTATGAGAAGCTGATGATCAGAATCGCAGTCAGCTCCAGGTCTTGTTTTTGCTGACTGTATAGAGCTTCTCCATCTTTGGCTGCAGAGAATATAATCAATCTGATTTCGATATTGCCCATCTGGTGATTTCCATGTATAGAGTCGCCTCTTGTGTTGTTGGAAAAGAGTGTTTGTGATGACCAGCTTATTCTCTTGACAAAACTCTATTAGCCTTTGTCCTGCTTCGTTCTGAACTCCAAGGCCAAACTTCCCTGTTGTTCCTTTTATCTCTTGGCTCCCCACTTTAGCATTCCAGTCCCCTAGAATGAGAAGTAATAGGTAGGAAACTACAATAAAAATAAGCCAATAAAGCATGTCTCATCTGTTTGTGAAACTGTAAACAGAACATATGTATCCTAACCATGTAATCTAGAGGAACAGGTGAGAGGAATCTTAGAAATATAGAGCTGGAAGGGATCTTAAGGGTTACCGAGTCCAGCTCCCCAGTGAGAAAGCAGGTTGGGATTTACTGCTGATGTTTGAGTGACTTGCAGCGTGTCAGCAAAGATTCCAAGCTCTCAATTGTCACTGGAAGAATTGTAAACGTCCCCAAGTTTCAGCCACTTTCCTCATGCATGTTGTCATTATATTGGTCATGGTCAGAGAAGAGGGGTTCTCCAGGGTTCAAGAAATATATGATGTATCAATTTAACCCTTTGACTAACTCTACCTCTGCTGCTAACACTGGGCTTCCCTTGGGGTCAGATGATACTGAAGGACTGCAAGTTTTGAATCCATCTAGACTGTGGGTAGAGATTCCATATGTTTACAGCTCCTCTTTATTCTTCCTTATTTATTATCCCTTAGTAACATGCACATTTATTGTGTACATTGTTGGGAATCTTTTACTATTCGAATACAGTAATTCTGATACTGCTTTTATGCTGGAGGGTTGAATTTTGAGGGTGAGCTTCCATTCAGCAAGAGACTGATGTCTACTACTTATGTCTACCAGGCAAATACAAAAGAAAAATTAGAGAAAAGAAGAAAAAAAAATGTTGTGGCACCTTAAAAACAAACTGCTATTTCTTAATGTGAGCTTTTGTGGACAAATTCACTTCCTCAGGGGGGTTCTGCCTGATATGCTAGTGCAGACTAACATGGCTATCTCTTCTAAAATTGCTTATATTTGTTCCACTTAACTATAATTGTGTTATTTTGAGGAGCTTCATGGCGCAGTGGTTAAAACTGCAGTACTGACATCGAGACTATACACACAACCTGAGTTCAGTCCCAATGGGGTAAGGTAGCCAACTCAAGGTTGACTCAGCTTCCACCATTCTATTTATTTATTTATTTATTAGACTTCTATCCCGCACATTTACACTAAAGGTCTACTCTGGGTGGCAGAGACCTTTGGTTGATAAATTGAGTACCCAGCTCGTTAGACTGAGGGTAATGTGCAGTCTGAATAATTAAATAGTAAACCTCCTAAAGAGTGTATATGGGGCGGTATGTAAGCAGCGCACATTGCTTCGTTTCATCCAATGCATCCTCTTTTAGTACTTTTCAGTGGATTATCCTTGATGGGTTTTAAATTGGCTGTGAAACGTCATGTAGGAAACATTTACAACTTGACTAGATAGCTCAGTAGGAATATGTAACCTTTGCGGGACAACAGTGAAAATAATTAAATGTGGGCTTCTCTCCTCTTCTCTGTCTGTCTTTCTATAACTTCATTTCTTTCTGTGTCTGTAGATGCTATTGCATAATCATTTTTCTTTGTTTCAAAATATGCACGTTGCTGAGGTGACATAAAAGATAAGAATTATTTACATTTGCAAGCTAACTTTCCTCTTCTGAAAATAGATTAGTTCTGCAGTGCTGTAGACCAGCTGTGAATATATTTTGAGGGGATATAAATTTGAGAGAATCCCATATTTGGGAAACAGACTGGAATTCTGGGATCATGCTATTGTGTGACTTATCAGCTTTTCTGGATGCTGTTTTTGAAATTGATAGTCTAAGAGTAAGGGTATATATTTGAAAAAAAAACTGTTAAACTGTTAACATAAAGTTAGTAAGCATCCTTCATTCTCGAGAGACTATGGTAACGTGCTCTGTATGGAGGAATTAGAACAACTTCTAGTGTGGCTGAGGAGGCTGATTCGAGAGTGGAAATCCCTTCCACACTGAAGGCAAATACAATCTGTCCCCTGTACCACTCCCTGATTTTGATTGTTTCTGGACTGCCTCTTTGCCTCGACCTGCTGGGCAGGGGTCTCTTCAAATTGGGAGAGGCCATGATACACCGCCTGCCTCCACGCTGAATGCTCAGACATCAAGGTTTTCCATCTGTTGAGGTCCATTCCCAAGGCCTTCAGATCCTGCTTGTAGATATTCTTGCATCACAGCTGTGGTCTCCCTCTGGGGCGATTTCCCTGAACTAATTCTCCATACAGGAGATCTTTTGGAATCTGACCATCAGCCATTCTCACAACATGCCCGAGCCAGTGTAGACATAAATTTAACACCAATGTAAACTGGATCTGGTAGTGGAAATATTTAATTTAAAGGAACTGAAAGCTTCCTATTTCCTGTTTTCTGGTTGAGAGGCTCCCTGAGGTTCCCTTTTTGCCAGGGAATGTAGGGGAAGACCTGCCCCAATTTGCCAGCTGAGGTCATAGAAGAGAACAAAGAGTGAATCTTAGTAATAGAAGGATAAACTTTATTACTTTCAAAAGTAGAACAGCTAATACGCACAGAGAGAATATGTGTAAAGTGATCCTCTCTAAATAATCACACAGCTTTTCTTTTATACCTCTATTTAATTACCCCAAATAACCACTAGCACTCCCAAGACTGGCACTAGCCCTGTCTACAATTAGTCTTGTGTAGCCACGTTAATGAATTTCTACTTTGTGAACTAACTAGAATCTCTGCATATGAAGTTTTTAGTTTGTTACATTAGCTAAATGAGCATGCATTTATGTAGGAAGTTGCAACTAATTGCAATACAGGGAGTATATTGTCCCTTTGAAAGACCTCCTGAAGAATTTTTCCTTGTTCTGCAGTAGACTGTATTTTTCTCTGAATGTTAAGCAACCTGGAAATGTTAATAGCCTGTCGGAGACAGAGAAAAGTACAAGTGATAAATTAATTGAAAAATTTAAAATCTTGAACTGTGCAAATTAATAAACAAAATAAGTTGATTTTTGCCCTTTCCAATGCTTCCTCCTTTCTGTCTATTTAGGTGAAAGAGAATACAGTAGATTGCTGTTTTATTACTTTGTATGATATAACACTTTCCCTCTAGCATACTTAGATATAAATTGTTCATTCTTCTTCCTAATGTGTCGAGAATGGAACAGAATGCTACCTTTACAGAAACGGGGACAGAAACATTAAAGCCAGACAGGAACATTGTGGGTCAGAGCAGAGGAGAAATGAAGACAAGGAGAAATCAATGGTTGAGTGCCAGGAGACCATAATTAAGGCATATTCAGGAGGTAGGGATGGAGGCAGAGAGTAGAAGAGAAGTAAATAGGCACCACACTCTCAAATACCAAGCCATATTGCTCTGACAGCAACAAAGAAAGAAATTTCATAGAACAAGTGCCCCTGACATGTATGTAGTTGCAGGGCTAGCTAATGAGTCAACAACAAGGCTCATACATGATGAACTCATACTTAATCATACTTAATTGTTCTTTCCAAAGAGTTTCCCCAAGTAGTGAAGCATGTCACTTTGTCATAGCATGTGAGTTTTGTCACCCCGTATTTTGAATTTCATTTGCTTTGTTTTAGGATTGGTCATTGGAAAGTAAATACCATCTGGATTTGTCACTGGTTGTGGCATGTAACTATATGGAAATCCCATTATGCTAGAGAAAACACTGCAAACACTCTGGCTGGTACAAACAATATTTCTAATGTTTCTTATACTTCATATATGTCAATGTGAGAAAACAGTGTCACCATCATTATATTTGTATTATATGCTTACTTTCTTGTTGAGAGCATGCTAGAATAATTTTGTAATTCCTTGTCTTCATCTCCAAAAATGAGACAAGTGAGGATTTCCTTCCTACTGTTTTATCATGTGGAGGTTGTGGAAGATGATACGGCAACTCCTGCAATTGGCCGCTGAAGAAAATAAAAAAGGACGATGAAATATATAAGGAATGCCAAGAAATGTTTAAGAATAGGAGTAATCCTTTTCACATCTTGTAGCATTCTATTTAATGTTTCATCCAAACGTTAACAAAAGAAGAATTTTATGGAATTTAATTTAAAGTACTAGTTTTTGTCATTCCTATATAAACAATGCTATTTGTATGAGATTACTAGAGAATGTTCACTGTGTACCCTCAGCATGAAATGAAACAAATAGTACATTTTCTTCTCAAAAGTATTAACTACATTGAGACTGCAAGGTCGTACTCTATGATAATGTGTAAGTGCTTACCCTCCTACATATGCCTCCACAGAAATGCAAATTCAACAACTCACATTAGCATTACAAAGCTTCAGGGGATTTGAAAGTTTTTTCCCTCACTATGCAGCAAAAATTAATTTAACTTTAAGTTCCAGAACTTTAAAATCATCATGAAAACTAAAATCAGTTGGTAGTGCCATAATAAAGATGAGAATAACTGCAGAATAATCCATACCGAATCTACTAAAAAATTGTTCTAGATTAATGAATTTAGTTCGGTTCCTGTCCCAAACCCTTGGTTTTTTTTCATGTTATGGTTTCCCAGTTTAGCACTTTTTACCAGAATACCACTGAGTAGGACCTGAGAGAAGCTATGACTATACAGGAAAAAAATGTGGAAAATACTACAGATATCAGGTGGGCTATTTCTCATTTTTGCCCATTGAGCATCTAACCCAAAGAGAAGTGCGAATCAACCCAGAGTTCAAACCCCTTTTTTCCATGATTTTCCCCCTTTGCCATTGGGGCATTTATTTTTGGAAATATAGATTCATTTGCATCAGTTGAGACATGTAATTACCTGAACCAATGCAGAAAAGGGAGGAAAAGCTGGGTTTGCACACACTCCCTTTCCCCCTTGATTCTTACCTGATGATGGAGGATGAGTCGTGTGCATAAAACCTCTCCAAGACCGGCCAAAAAGACCTTGCCATCCTCAGGCAAAGAAAACTTTATTTTGTCTAATGTATAGAGTGTGGGTAAACATCCGAAGCAGAGTGAAACAGGGCTGTGTCCTCGCACCAACCCTTTTTGGGATATTTTTGCTGTCATGCTGAAGCACACCTTTGGAACTGCAACAGAAGGTGTCTATCTCTGGACTAGATAAAATGGAAAGCTCTTTAATCTCTCTAGATTGAGAGCAAAGACCAAAGTCCAGCTGAAGTGCATGCGGGACTTCCTATTTGCCGATGTTGCAGCCATTGTTCCCCACTCTGTTGAAGACCTCCAACAACTCATGAATCGAAAATGCATAAAGACTGCCAAGACTTTGGACTAACAATCAGCCTGAAGAAAACACAAGTCATGGGCCAGGGCGTGGACTCACTTCCCTCTAGTGCCATTTCCACACAAGAATTGAAGGTTGTTCATGACTTTGTGTAAAGGTAAAGGTTCCCCTTGACAATTTTTGTCCACTTGTGTTCGACTCTAGGGGGCGGTGCTCATCCCCGTTTCCAAGCCATAGAGTCAGCATTTTGTCCGAAGACAATCTTCCGTGGTCACATGGCCAGTGCGACTTAGACACGGAACGCTGTTACCTTCCCACCGAGATGGTCCCTATTTATCTACTTGCATTTGCATGCTTTCGAACTGCTAGGTTGGCGGGAGCTGGGACAAGCAACGAGAGCTCACTCTGTCACGTGGATTTGATCTTATGACTGCTGGTCTTCTGACCCTGCAGCACAGGCTGCAGCATCACCACGTCCCTATGACTTTGTGTACCTTGGCTCAACGATCTCTGACACTCTCTCCCTAGATGTCGAGCTGAGTAAACGCATTGGCAAAGCAGCTACCATGTTCTATAGACTCACAAAGAGAGTATGGCTTAATAAGAAGCTGACAGCATATACCAAGATCCAGGTCTATAGAGCCTGTGTTCTGAGCACACTCCTCTACTGCAGTGAGTCCTGGACCCTTTGTGCACACCAGGAGAGGAAGCTGAACACCTTCCATATGTGTTGTCTCCAATGCATTTTTGGTATCACCTGGCAGGACAAACTCCCAAATAGAGTAATCCTAGAACAAGCTGGAATTTTTAGCATGAATACATTACTGAAACAGTGACGTCTACGTTGGCTTGGACATGTTGTGAGAATGGCTGACGGTCTGTGTGTATTCTCTCTGTGTGTATTAGCTGTTCTACTTTTGAAAGTAATAAAGTTTACCCTTCTATTACTAAGATTCACTCTGTGTTCTCTTCTATGACCTCAGCTGGCAAATTGGGGCAGGTCTTCCCCTACATTCCCTGACAAAAAGGGAGCCCCAGGGAGCCTCACAACCAGAAAACAGGAGATGGGAAGCTTTCAGTTCCTTTAAATTAAATATTTCCACTTCCAGATCCAGTTTACATTGGTGTTAACTTTATGTCTACACTGGCTCGGGCATGTTGTGAGAATGACTGATGGTCAGATTCCAAAAGATCTCCTGTATGGAGAATTAGTTCAGGGAAATCGCCCCAGAGGGAGACCACAGCTGTGATACATCTGCAAGCAGATTCTGTAGGAATGGACCTCAACAGATGGAAAACCTTGACATCTAAGAGTTCAGCCTGGAGGCAGGTGGTGCATCATGGCCTCTCCCAATTTTTAGAGACACTTGTCCAGCAGGTTGAGGCAAAGAGGAAGTCTAGAAACCATCAAAATCAGGAAGCTGGACAGGGAACTGATTGTATTTGTCTTCTGTGTGGAAGGGATTGTCATTCTCCAATTGGCCTTCTCAGCCACACTAGACACTGTTCCAAGTCCTCCATACAGAGCACATATTACCTCTTGAGACTGAAGGATGCCTAGTCTAGGGTGAAAGAAGTCTGCATTGAAATCCCAATTCTGGGATGCTGGAGAGAGAGTGTTTGCTCAATTTCTGAACAAGGATGAATTATCTACTCCTGATGCTTTTTAAAAATTTTCCATGCCTCTTCAGTAAGTTAGATTCATGATGAAATCATGTTTTGTGCTCTCCCCCCCTCCCTTGTGGTTGTATATTGCAGAATTTATTTTTTATTGATTGTTTTTTCTCCAATGCCATCTAAGAGAAAATACGTCTGCTCTTCTGTAGTTTGGAACAGAGACGGTGTCGCAGATGCCAAAGATACTGTTAAGAAGCCATTTTCTAGTCTTCCATAGGCTACTCATGTGACACTCAAGCTGGCATGAGAGGTCTTCTGGAATGTTTTATCTACAGAAAGGGCTACAGTTAAGAGAATCCTACGCCTCTTCAGTTGCCAGAAATGGAAATGCATCAAACTGTAATTTACCATCTTACTTGGAGAAAATAGCTGCTGTGCAGGCTGAGCATCACCCTTTTTGCTAACACCTCTCTTTTGCTTCTGCCTACAATCTCTCTCTCTCTCCCTGGTGCTAGGTCCACATTTAGCTTTCAGGTCAGAAAGAACGTCATGTGTCACATGATGTCTTTCATATTGTCCTGCACTTCATTTTCCCCGAGACCCACTTTATAGTTCAGTTTCCCAGTGGGGAAAATCCTCTACTTCTTATATAATAGATCTTCTATGTACTGGCTTGAACACATGAAGAATGGTTTTCTCATACTACCACCAGTCATTACCAGTAATGAAGAACTAACAGTGTTAATGGCAGTTAAGGCAGCATAATCACCAAAAGAACTACAAAAGTAATATACCCTGTATGGAGCATTGCCATTTGGAAGCCATATTTGGTGTTTGTTTATTGGCTGTTTATATAGTGGACGCTAATGTTTTCAGCCTTCATACCACACAAATCTGCTTACTCATGAAACATTTTCACACAGATTCCTTAGCAGACAAGTGAATGGGACATGAGTTCCTTGGAATGAGAAAGCCTGAAAACAGTTTAATGAGCCACATAATGAAACTGTTTCTTTCTTTCCCCCTTTTAAATAGTTTTGCATACATTGTGTTGATTTTAGACTATTAGTTTTCAGCTGCTGGAAATATAATGCTTCTGTATATATTTTATGATCTATTGGGCAGATGTTTTCTGATATCATCGTCCAAAGTAAGTAAAATATTTACAACTGAAGAATGAAATTGGATTAATTCCGTTAATCCTTGTACCACAGAAGAAGTTCAGTTAACCATTGTGCCACAGCATCACCCTAATGGCAGTGATCTGCAGTGAACACCAATGAATATCAACATCATTCTAATGATGGCAGTTTGCCCAAATGTTGACTTGCCACATTCCTTTGGACTGCTCCAGGCAACAAACTTTCAGTCATGGACCGGACAATTGCACTTCAAGCACTTTACTGAAATGGTAGCCTGCGCTAGGAAATCATATTGCTGGAATTATATTAGCTGCCTGATCCAAGTAACTACTCACCATTGTAGAATTCTGTTGTACCACCATCAAGTTTAATTCTCATAATTTTCCTTCACAACCACCCCATTTCAAAATGTGTCTCTGAAATTAATTAGATTTTCTAAGGTAAAATACAGTAGACTCATGTTTTCATAAACATAACATTTGTTGAAGGAAGGGGGTGAAGCATGATGTTGTGCAGTGGTCTGACTGCAAAACTGGGATTTAGGTGACCCCGATTATAGGCCCAGTGAGCTATGAAACTAACCCCATGATCTTGGCCCACTCGTTCTCTTCCAGCCTGACCTCCTTCATAGGGTTGTTTTGTGGGAAAAGTGGTGAGGACAAGAATCATGTGCACCAGCTCTTCAGACTCATAAGAGAAAAGGCAGCATATGCATTTACAGTGGACCCTTGACTTACAGACGGCTTGACTTACAGACTTTTTGAGTTACAGACTTCTCTGGCTGCAAAATTTAGGTTTGACTTGCAGACTGAGATTTGACATACAGACCAGAAAAAAAACAAAATGGAACAAAAACGGCCTGTTACGGGATTAATCGGTTTTCAATGCACTGTAGGTCAATGGAGACTTGACTTACAGACTTTTTGACTTGAGAACCGCCTTCCAATACGGATTAAGTTCTCAAGTCAAGACCCCACTGTAATATGTTGATTATGACTGAGTAAATAATACAAATATGAAAATAGGACCAAGCACTGTATAATGTGTTCCACATTTAAAATAATATATATGCATGAATTATTATTATTGCTGGTAGCAGTATTAGTATTTAGATTTCCACCCCACCTTCCAACTACTAGTTAGTGCTCCAGGCAGCTTACAATCAGCATAAAACAATAAAATCAAGGGAAAACAAATTAATATCAAGTGAAAACTTTAACATTATTGGAACCAAACAAAATGAAACATGATCATAAAAACCATGAAAATCTGTAGTTAAAAAAAAATCACACCACTTTAAACATTATAAGCCAGCTCAAAAAGATGTGCATTTGAACCATTCCTAAAAGTGGCAAGAGTGGAAACAAAACTGCAGCATTGAGAAGAAAGCCCACATGCTCCTTGCAGTGGCTGGTTCTACCAAAATAACTACTCCTGAAAATTTGAACAGATCTGGAAATCTGGGACAGGGTGAGAACTAGCAAAGAAACTGAGGCAATGTCTGGCCCTGCCAAGGAGGACCAAGTCCATCTATGAGACAGCGAAAGTTTGATGGATGAAGAACCTGCTGGCCCTAGAGAATGCTAGCAATTCTGAGTGTTACAGTGAAGGAAACAGTGAAGTTGGGTGTTTTCAAGGCGAGTCACCAGCAGTAACTAACTAGAGCCAGCAGAAGCAAAGAGGCAGAACAAGTGTGATAAATGCAACAATTCTAGGCATATCCAGACTGCTGGTAACAATGTATTTAATCACTTAAGTTCCATTCTACCTCTCCTTGCATTGCATCCTGCCTATCAATTTGGACTGTTTGTACCTTTGTAGGATGCACAGTACAGTACAAAGCAGAGAATGAAAGATTTTTAATTCTTCTGGAAAATGTGTTCCTAAGGAATATGCCTCAAAATGGAGCATTGTGCAACAAATGCTTTTTGGAGAAATCCTATATTTATATTCTATGGGGCCAGAGATGAACCACTGCTATGCTGATGAAATAGTTACCACATCCAGCACTGGCTCAATGATGCAGATAAAGGGAAAGACAAACAAATCCCAAATGCAAAAGCAACAGGAAAATAAGATCATGCATACACCATCAGTGGAAACACTGCCAGTAACATTCAACCAGGGCTTTGTCAATGCCCACATGCCACCTGCACATGGACTACTTGTATTACTATAAAATATTGTAAGTGCAGCTGTCTTTCTAAAGGGCCCAGAAACTTCAGCCAATTCTAAAAGCTGTCACCAGATAAGGGTTTGCAGCCAGTTTACAAGGAGAACAAACATTTCTTGTTGCAATAGTTTCATGATCTACCCATCCATTTCTTAGCACAGTTCAAAGCACTAGTTAACTTATGTCCTCCAAAGCTCTTTAAGATGCTGGTTCAGCCTATTTAAAGGACTACATTTCCTCATACGAGCCTACCTAGGTTCTGAGCTCTTGAGGGCTATATTTCTCTTCGCTCTGCCCCCACCCCTCACTGTTATGTCTGATGAAGGCTGTGAAACTCTTTTCCAAGGCTGGTTTGGTTCCCTTTCGTAATGTGGATGTGGACTCCTGCCATCCTTCCTCCAGTCAGGAAAGACTTTTCTTTTGGGGAGCAACTTTATGACAATGGAAGGGGGGGGCTGAGAAATGACCAGTGGAAATGTACTTTCCACTTCAGTTGTTAATGTTGCAATATTAAAAATGTTTTCATCCAGGATAGTTTTTAATATGAAAATACGTTTAATTTTAATTTTAACATCCTAACTTACTGTGTATTTTTGCGGTATCTTTTTAAACCATTTTGTAACTTGCCTTGTGTTTTTATATTGGGGGAGAAGATAAGATATTAAACAAATGAACAAACAAACAAATAAACAGAGCCAATACGCTTAAGGGGAAAGGGACACAGCTCCCTAGCATCAATGCCCATGCCTTATTAAAACAGTGTGAGGCAGCACAGAGAAGAGGTTT
Organism: Pogona vitticeps; assembly: GCF_051106095.1. NCBI lineage: Eukaryota > Metazoa > Chordata > Lepidosauria > Squamata > Agamidae > Pogona > Pogona vitticeps. The sequence goes on along the minus strand of NC_135784.1, from coordinate 74,484,932 downwards.
AGGTCAATACTGTATGTTATGTAAAATCTTTCTCTAGTCCAGCATTATCCTCTTATTAGTACACAGTATTATATGATTTAATGGTTTTTCAGACATTTACAGCAGAGGAAACCTAAATCAGCCACAACTGGCTGGAATTTTGTATATCTCACCATGGCAGCTACTCTATTACTAGTTCTTCTGCTCTGCACAACAGATTACTTTTCACAAATAGGAATGGAACTCCTCCAACCGGAAATGAGATTTTCTGTTTTCTATTATCTGGTTTTGAGCTGGAGGACAAAGTTGAAAATTGATGTTTTCCCATACTCCTGTATTTCCCACAATGGAAAGCGTAGTGTGGATCCATAGAAATAGAACTCAATGCAGTTGTGTTAATTTCCCATAAGATTTTGTTTCCTTGGCCTATTTAGTTTTTCTAATATGAATATCAGCTATTTTACTTAGCTATTATGCACATTTGGCGTTTTAAAATAACTGAAATATTATGAGGAGCATGGTGTATTCAACTCATTCTGAAACCTAGCTCCAGTGGGCCTGAACGGGTGATGCTTCACTTTCCTAATCCAGACTCTTGTCAACAGGGATGCCTTGTAGATGTGGAGATGTTGCTGGCTGTGTCACTTGGGCTGATAGATATATGTGTATGTGTTTGTGTGTTTGTTGTAGAATTCTCTTTTGAGAAGTATGTGATGGTGCAGAGATTAGCTTCAGTGAGGGGGCAGCATGTCTACATTTCTCTAGTCCTTGAGTAGTGGCACTAGTAGTCTTTCTAGGGTCACCTCAGAATATGCCTGTTAGTTTCCTGTCATTTCTGCATTTTGTGGTTGTGTGAGTTCAACAGATAGAGGGCACAGTGGGTGCACTGCCAGCATGGCATTCATTTGCCTCCCCCATGTAGCCCAGTATAATGTGAATAGAGTATTGATGTGCCCATTAAATTAAAAATATCATAAGTTTTCTTTCCATTTTTCACATATCTGATAATGCATTTCAGCTTTGACTACTTCAGTTCAATTTGAGTTTTCATCTCAATCGGCATGAATTCTTTATATTGTAACACATAGACACACACACAAAAACACACATGCACCAAGTTAGTTCAAGGAAAATACACTTTTTTTTCATTTTAAAGTATTAAAAATTGATGGGAGTCCTTCTAAGAGACAAAAATTATATCATTTTCAGTTGTGATGATACATAGTTCCAAAGATCTGTGTGCTGATGAGAAATTAAGGGGATTTTTTTTAAATGAGGATTTTTATCTTTCCATTTAATTCTTTTTCAATATTTCAAGAGGTCAGAAGTAATACCCAGATCAATCAAAGACATACATATAGTAATTGCTAGTTAGTTAATATTTTGCTGTTTTTGTTGAAAATAATATATCAAATGCTCTGGACCTTGGTTTCAAACGTAAGATCCATTCTTATGTTACTGGATTTTACTTGGATTTTACTTGGTTGTTTACATGAGGGTGTCATGAAATCAACCACTCTTCTTCAGTCTGATGATGGATATGGGAAGAATCGAAACTTTTGAATTCCCCCTCCTTTTCTACATACTTTCCATAGTGGAAAGTAAGGGGGCGGGGAACAGCTAACTTGATTAAAGCATGCTTTAGTGATATGCATTCTGGAGTCTGGGAAAAAAACTTTTGAAAATGTAAGCCTTAAACCTGTTTTAGTCAAGCATGTTTGAGGTTCATATAAATACACAAAGTCCTGTTCCTGACATCAGGTATTGTCAGGTTGCAGATGATGACAAGAAGCCTATCTGAATATACATGTGTTAACTGCTTGCCTCTTTTGGAAAATGCCACTTTGGTTTAAAATCACTGTCCCCACTAAATTTATATACGTACACAACATTCAGCATGAACTCTTGTACATATAAACATTGGTTTATTGAAGAAAATCTACACTATAAATACCCATTTCATTAATTTTCAGCATGACTGTTAAAAAATAAACTCAACATGAACTTTTCAATTACTTTGCGAAGGCTTTCACGGCCAGGATCTAATGGTTGTTGTGGGTTTTTTGGGCTCTTTGGCGGTGTTCTGAAGGTTGTTCTTCCTAATGTTTCACCAGTCTCTGTGGCTGCATCTTCAGAGGACAGGAGTAGCGCTCTGTGCTCTGGTGCAGTTTGTTTGGGAGTTGAGTATTTATAGCTGTTGGATCAGCTTTTGTCCTTTTCAGGAGATGGGCGATTATGGTGATCAGTGTGTTTTTGTTGTGGGTGTATTGCTGTGATAAGGAGGAAAGATTGTATGTCACAAGCACTTCCTCCTTGAGCCAGGTTTAAGGATCTTCTGATGTAATCATTGGGTTAATTATGACAATAATTTTTTTAATTATTATTAAGTACATAGGATAGGGTGGAGAGTGTGCCTTGCGGCATAAATAGCAAAACTATATTGAATCTAAACAGACGTTGATATTGTACCAGAAAGTTGCGATCAGGTTTTACTGAATGTCGTTTTCGTCTAGGTGTTTTGTATATGCCAATAAAGGTTTTGATTGATTGATTGATTGATTGAACTTGTTTTTCAAATAGTACATACTATACAAAGGATGAAAGGATGAGTAGAGCTTGTTCTGAGATTTTCTGCTTCATATGACATATAACATGTCTGGCTTTGGGAATCATGTATCTTAATGGGCCATGGGCACAGTTTGTTACTCTGCCTCAGGTAGTGAAATGCCCTGGTTTGGCCTGGCCCCCAGGTTTCCCTTCTTGATACTACTTGACTGAGTGTAAGAGAATCTCCACTCCATCCCACTGGGATATAGGCATTTCTCTGCAGTATATCTTAACTTCTGTAAACAAGAATCTTCCTTTAATTTTACTAGCCTAGACTTGCATCTTCAGGGTGGCATCAATATAAAATAGTAAACAACAATCATAAAAAAACAATAAAGATTCCTAGCTCACTGAGCAGAGAAATTACTTTTGACAGCTGGAATATGAATTAAACCTGAAGCCATTTCCATCCAATATTACTGAGATATTGATGTTGTAACAACTGATGAAGAATACAGTATGATGATGAGTTGCTTCATGTTGCCTTGAGATTAACTTGTAAAGATATTAAATTATGTTCTCTGACTGTCTGTCTGTCTGTCTCTCTCTCAGGCACACATTTATAAATCGCTGGATGATAAAATTACATCTGATAACACAGGTGTGCACGGTGGCCAGGGGTGCTTTTGTACAGTTAAAACTAGTTTGCCAGCTGTGCCCATTCATGGAGATCTGATCTGATCTGGCCACAGTGACCCAAACCTTAGTTGCATCCTAGCTGGATTACTGTAACATACTCTATATTAAGCTGCCTCTGGACAGTGTTTGGAGACTGCAGCAGGTGTAAAATGCAGCAGCCAGATTGATAACTAGGGCTGAACAAAGAGATCATACAGCCACTCAGCAGCTGCACTGGCTGCCAGTGTATTTCTGGGCACAATTCAAAGTCCTGGTTTCAACTTATAAAGCCCTAAATGATTTGGGTCCAAGCTAACGACTGCATCTCCCTCTATGAGCCTGACCAGATGTTAAGATCATCTGGGGAAACCTTTCTCTCGGTAACACTGTCTTCACAGGTGCATTGGTGGTGAGACAGGAGAGGGCCTTCTGTGTCATTGCTCCCAGATTCTAGAACGTCTTTCCACAGGGGCCAAGCTGGCCCCATCTTTGCTGTCCTTCTGCAAGCAGACATTATCTTCAGGCGAGCTTTCCCTTGTATTTGCATACTTATTTTGTTTAATGATGTAAGCTGCCTTGGATCTTTTTTAAGGAGAAAGGCAGGATAAACATTTTTTAAATAAATAAATAAATAAAATATATCATCATTCATTCAACAGCTACCAATATGTCTTTTCCTTTGAAACAGTCTTAATATTCTATGCTTTCTAATTGTTCTAAGAATGCTATTCATCTCCATTAAAATAACTTAAACCCTTTATATTATTTACTTTAGTAGGAATTAAACCTCACATTTTCATGCCCATCAATTAAACCACCATTTAAAATTATTTCTTAAAGAATTCTCAATCCATTCATATAGTTGTGGTTTTGTTCTTTCCAGCTACAAAATAAGATTCAGTTTGCTTGCTTTATGTAATGGAACAGAGTTTGCACAAGCAAGGTATAGTTTGCAGTTCTGTCTCTCTCCCCTCTCTCCACTCATCATTCAAATTCCTTGGGGCTCAATCTTCTGAAAAGGCCAATGCAATATAATAGAAAACAATTATTTCAAGAAACAACATTGACTGCACAAAAAGCTATCTCCATGTAGGTAACTTGCAGATAACACTGCCAGATGAGTAGCATCCCATTGCCTGATACTTAAGAAACAAAAAACTGGGACTGGAGGTGCATTCCTGTGCATCACATGACCAGGGAGAAACCTGAACCCTGAACCTTGCTAGTTTTTGTGTAGCAATGAAAGATTTCACAGCAGTTGCCCATTTTTGCAGTAGGGTGTCTTGTGAATCCTTCCCTTCACCCAGTGATGAGCAAATCTGTAAATTTGTTATTTTATTTATTTATTTTATTTATATCCCGCCTATCTAGTCAATGTTGTATTGTATAATTAATTACTTTACTTTTGTTATTTGTGTTATTTACATTACGTTATTGGCCCTTCCCCCTTTTTCTTTCCCTTCTCTCCTCCCCCCCCTTTTTCGTCATGGAATGGAAGGCCTGCCCTCCCAGCGAGGGGCCCCAAAACATCTCCGTGATTACGGGTAGAGGGCGGTATGGCGTTGGCTCCGTCCCTACTCGTGCCAGAAGAACGGCGAACAGATGCTTAAAGGCTGTTCGTTGCTCTGAGACGGAGACCAACCCCCAGTACCGAGGTAGTCAGACCAGTCTGCCCTCCACTCTACGCCTGGTGTTGTTGAATGCCAGGTCTGTATCTAACAAGGCCCAGCTAATTTACGATCTCATTCTGGAGGAAGATGCAGACCTGGCCTGCATAACCGAAACATGGATCGGCGGAGAGGGGGATCCCCCCCTCGCTCTCATCTGTCCGCCCGGTTATGCTGTCCAACACCAGGGTAGACTGGAGGGTCGGGGGGGGGTAGCCATTGTTTATAAATCCATCTTGGAGGTAGCTAGGCGCTCCTCGGTGGTAAAGCTGGGTCTTGAGGCTCTCCACGTGTCGATTGGGGCCAGGGACGGTATTGGGATCTTGCTGGGTTACCGTGCTCCCCGCGACCCAGCCATTTCCCTACCGGAGCTGGCGGACTTTGTCTCCGCAGCACTGTTGGGTTCCCCGAAGCTATTGGTTTTGGGGGACTTTAACGTGCATGCGGGGGCAGAGGTTTCCGGGCCAGCTCTTGAGTTCTTGGAGACCATGGCCTTCTTGAACATGTCCCAGCATGTCAACGGCCCCACACACGTGGGTGGTGATACATTAGACCTGGTCTTTTCCACCAATGGGAGCGAGAGTGATCCGATGGTGACTGACCTCGAGTCGGTACCCTTGTCATGGTCGGATCACCACCTAATAAAATGTACCCTCAAAATGGCTCTCCCCCCTCGCAGGGAGCAGGGACCTACTGTTATGGTCCGCCCTCGAAGGCTGCTGGATCCGGTTGGATTCCAGGAAGCCATGAGACGGGTTACGGCTGACCTGGCTGGCGCTCCTGTCGAGGCTCTGGTCGACGGCTGGTTTACCGCCGCGACTAGTGCCGTAGACACGATCGCTCCTGAACGCCCTCTCCGCCGCAGAGATCGCCCGGCGCCCTGGTATAACCAGGATCTCCGGACATCGAAGCGGGTCAGGAGACGGCTAGAGCGCAAGTGGAGAAAGGACCCGACGGATTTCAATTGTATAGCTGTCAAGGTCGCTACTAACCTTTACCTAGCGAAAGTAAAGGCTGCTAGTCGAACATATCTCGCTAACCGGATAAGCGAGGCTGCTAACCAGCAGGCGGAATTATTCCGTATAGTACGCGACCTATCCGGAATTGGTCCGAGTGACGGGCCTCCCCCTAGTTTTTCACCTAGTTTTGCAGCATTTTTAAAATCAAAAGTGGAGGCCATCCGCCGGGACCTCTCACCTTTTTTGAATACAGTGAGTCGAGCAGAGATGTCCAGCGCTCCGTCTTGCCCGGTGACCTTTGACTCTTTTCAGCCTGTCACGCCCGATACTGTGGCCAGGGCACTTGACCGCTGTCGTGCCACCACCTCCTCTTTGGACCCTTGCCCGGCCTGGCTAATCAAGGCAGCCAGGCCTTCAACAACGGAATGGGCTACTGTAATAATTAACGGGTCTTTCCTTGAGGGCAGATTTCCTTCTGCCCTCAAGGACACACTCATTAGGCCCATTAGAAAGAAACCTAGTTTGGCGGCGGATGAAATTGGCAATTATAGGCCCGTCGCCAATGTTTCTTTCTTAAGCAAGGTAGTCGAGAGGGTGGTGGCCGATCAGCTTCAGGCGCTCCTGGATGAAACAGATGCCCTGGATCCATTCCAGTCGGGCTTCAGGCCGCGCCACGGTACAGAAACGGCATTGGTCGCCCTGTGTGATGACCTATTGAGGGAGGCCGACAGGGGCAAATTGTCTCTGCTGGTCCTCCTCGATATCTCAGCGGCCTTTGATACCATTGACCACGGTATCCTCCTGGGGAGGCTCTCTGAGTTAGGAATAGGAGGCCGGGCTCTGGCCTGGCTCCGTTCATTCTTGGAGGACCGCCCCCAGAGAGTACAGCTTGGGGAGAGTGTCTCGGCCCCGTGGAGCCTCAATTGTGGGGTTCCACAGGGGTCGATCATCTCCCCAATGCTGTTTAATATCTATATGAGGCCGCTGGGTGGGGTCATCAGGGGGTGTGGAGCACAGTGCCATCAGTATGCGGATGACACGCAGCTCTACATCTCCTTTTCACCTACTGCAGGAGATGCCGTCCTGTCCCTCCAGCGCTGCCTGGGGACCGTACTGGAATGGATGCAGGAGAACGGGCTGAGGCTGAACCCGGACAAGACGGAGGTACTAAGGGTGGGCGCCCCCACAATAGGGGATCTGGGAAACTCCCTCACTTTTGGGGGGGTGACCCTGCCCGCCAGGGACGGGGTCCGCAGCTTGGGGATCCATCTAGACCCGGCGCTCACTATGGAATCCCAGGTGGCGTCCGTGGTCCGCACCGCCTTTTTCCACCTTAGGTGGATAGCCCAGCTGCGATCCTACCTTGATGTTGGGGCGCTCACTACCTTGGTGCATGCGCTCGTAATCTCAAGATTAGACATTGGCTGCCCATCCGTTTCCGCATCAACTTCAAAGTGTTGATGCTTGCGTATAAAGCCCTAAACGGTTTAGGACCTCGATACTTGGCGGAACGCCTCCTCCCACCAAGATCTACCCGTGTCACTCGTGTGAGCCAGGAGGTGAGACTGAGGAGCCTAACGCCGAGGGAGGCCCGGAAGGAAAAGACTAGAAATCGGGCCTTCTCGGCGGTGGCTCCTCGTCTCTGGAACGACTTACCCCCTGAGATTCGCGCGGCTCCCTCGCTGGGTATTTTTAAGAAACAATTAAAAACTTGGATGTTTAGGCAGGCCTTCCCAACAGATAATTCCTGACGATTTTTCCCTATCCTATAGCTCTCCTATCTTGTTTAATAATTTTTTTCTTTCTTTTTTTTTTTGTTATGTAATATGGTTATATGTATTTTATTGTTTTATTCTTATGTTGTTAGCCGCCTAGAGTGGTCCTCACACGACCAGATAGGCGGGATATAAATGAAATAAATAAATAAATAAATAAATAAATTAAGACCACTCTAGGCGGCTTTAGAGCCCTTGGCTTCACGGTTACCACTCAGTTCTGCTTTAATTTCAATGTCAATTATAATGAATATATTATATAATATAACGTTGTACACTTTTCCTGTAAGGACCTACTCTGCTTCTTTAATATAACATGGAGGTGAACCTGGGCTCTTAATGTCAAGAAGCAAAATTTAAGTTTTGGTATATTCTACTAATATGCCCAGAGTAGTGGCATGTTCACTAAATGGGCAGGTATCAACAAACAAACAAACTGGTAAGGTTTTGAATATGCCTCTTATGGTAGTTTGTTTGAGGACCCACCTACATAAGTAAGGCAAGGCTCATTATCAGACGTTTGGCTACCGGGGCATAAATTGCTGCTGGATAGGCTCCGTGGTTTAGATATCCGTCTGCAGCGCCAGAGGCTGAGAGTTTGATTCCCCACTGTGGCTCCTTGAAAAGTGCTGGACTCAAGGATTCATAGGGTCCCTTTCAGCTCTGCAGTTCTAAGATTATTGTATTATAAGAGCACTGACAAGTAGTAATAATCTGCTTTGGTGAAGAATTATCCACATTGATGAAGAGCCCTGGTAGATCAGGCCAAGGGCCCATCTTGTCCAGCCTCCTGTATCTCACAGTGGCCCCATCAGATGCCTATGGGAGCACATGAGCCAAATAGATAGCTGTCTCCTAATACCCCTCTCCTGTATTGGCATTTGAAGGCACCTTTCTTTGAAGCCTGGAGATTATACATCCCCATCATGGCTTGTAAACTGTGATGGACCTTTCCTCCAGAAATCTATCCAATCCCCTTGGCATCTAGGCCAGATGCCATCACCACATCCTGTAGCAAGGAGTTCCACAGACTCACAACATGGTGGGGAAAGCAATATTTGCTTTTCTCTAGTTTCACTCCCCAAAACTCAATTTGAGTAGATGTCCCCTGGTTCTAGTATTGTGTGAGAGGGAAAAGAGATTCCCTCTATCCACTTTATCCACCCCTGCATCATTTTATAAGTCTCAATCATGTTGCTTCTAGGGTGCCTTTTCTCTAGACTAAAGAACCTCAAATGCTGTAGCCTTTCCTCATAAGGGAAGTGCCCCAGCCCAGTCATCATTTTAGTCACTTTCTTCTGCATTTTTTCCAGTTCCACAATGTCTTTTTGAGGTGCGGTGACCAGAACTGTACACCTGTCCAGGTGCAGCTTTACCAGTGTTTTCTACAATGGCATTATCATGTTGTCTATTTTATTTTCAGTCCGCTTTTTAATGACACCTAGCATGGAGTTGGCCTTCTTCACTGCCACCACACACTGGGCTGACACATTCATTGAGCTGTCCACCAGCACATCAATATCTCTTTCCTGATACGTCACGGACAGCTCAGAACCCACTAACTGATAACTAAAGTTTTGACTTTTCATCGCAATGTGCATTGCTTTGCATTTTCCTATTATATCATGATAACTTACTGCAATTAGTTTTATGTAAAAAATGATATATATTTAAAATAAAGAAAAATTCAATATTACAGAGAACAGAGGCTCAGTTTCTTCAAAACTGTGTACAAGTTTAGAGTGGAGTATTAATGCTAAGATCATGGCCACTGGTCCCATCACCTTCTGGCAAATAGAAGGGGGAGATATGGAGGCAGTTACAGATTTTACTTTCTTGGGCTCCATGATCACTGCAGATGGTGACAGCAGCCACAAATTTAAAAGATGCCTGCTTCTTGGGAGGAAAGTGATGACAAACTTAGACAGCATCTTAAAAAGCAGAGACATTATCTTGCCGACAAAGGTCCGCATAGTCAAAGCTATGGTTTTTCCAGTAGCTATGTATGGAAATGAGAGCTGGACCATAAAGAAGGCTGACCGCTAAAGAATTGATGCCTTTGAATTGTGGTGCTGGAGGAGGTTCTTGAGAGTCCCCTGGACTGCAAGGAGAACAAACCTATCCATTCTGAAGGAAATCAACCCTGAGTGCTCACTGGAAAGACAGATCCTGAAGCCGAGGCTCCAGTACTTAGCCATCTTGTGAGAAGAGAAGACTCCCTGGAAAAGACCCTGATGTTGGGAAAGTGTGAAGGCAAGAGGAGAAGGGGACGACAGAGGCTGAGATGGTTGGACAGTGTCATTGAAGCTAAGAACATGAATTTGACCAAATTCCGGGTGGCAGTGGAAGACAGGAGGGCCTGGCATCCTCTGGTCCACGAAGAGTCAGACATGACTTAATGACTAAACAACAAAAAAACTATTAATGCATTATTGTAGGATATACAAATGCACTAGAAGAAGTCATTGCTGTTAGCCACCTTGAGTACTTTTAAAGAAGAAAAGTGGGTTTAATAAATAAATAAATAAATGGGAAAACTGAAGATAAATTCAAATTCTTCTGTAATAATTTTCAAAATGTATTCATTTCAAAGTTTTATCTGCAACAAAGAAATTAATAAAAAAAGCTGGAAAGTAGAAGAGTTACAAATCATTTTAGTATGATTTCAACAAAAAGAAAAACTATTTTCCACATAGCAAGACTTTTTTTATTATGCTATTCCTTACCTTATTCCTGAAAGTAATACTGTACACAATAATTTTCAAAACATGCTGTTATTGTTTTCAGCTTTCTTAACCTTTATACAAAGGATTGATCTAATTGGCATGACTCTTACTTCAGCTTGTTAAAATATCATGTTGTTCTTTCAAGTGTTTTTCAATGGTAAAGCTATAGCCTGCAACTCTACTCAGCAATTGGTGATAAATCAAGATTTCTCACTGAAAAAAAAAGTATCCAATTAACATGATATCAGTTGCAGCAAAAAATAGACAATAGTAGTCATTAACTTTCTGCCTACTTGTTTTTACAACTAGCATTTGTTGCCTCAAATGCTATTTGTTTAGGAATGTAGGAAAATAAGAACAGAGACTGCAACTTAAATAAGCTATGGAAAAAATATAGACATTATCATGCAGCATTAGAAGAATACTAGAAGAATACAGATATGTTTTCTCAGAAACAAAAAAGAAAAAAAATACAATTCCATGATTCTGATGTAGTTATGAAATCCTGTTGCTACCATAGTAGTTCATAATAGAGTAAGCCTATTGAATTAATGGGGATTTGGTGCAATTCCTGTGTATGTTCCATTGCTTCAAATGGGTGCACTCTAGTTGGTACTTACTAAAGTAAATCACAACTAAAGTTGAATCAATGGAACTGATGGAAGAGTTGACTTACTAAAATAGGTCACTGATTCAGTGGACCTATTTTAGTGTGACTTACTGCACTAAGCAACAGGATTTCTGCTACCAAGAACTAAGTTTTTGCATGAAATTATTAATTGAATATCTTCCCAGTAGATAAATATTTAAATAATGAGCTGTTTCAAGATTTTTTCTGGTTTACTTAATATTTATAATAACTTATAACACATATTGTGTTTTTGCTTTTAAAATTAGTTGTTTGGAAGTCGCAGTACTTGCAGAAAAAGACATGTTTCTGTCTAATTTTTAAATTACATTTACTGACATCTTGTCAGTGTAACTATGACAGCAAAAGGGTGATGATGTCACCAGCAGGTGAATTTTTTTGATAATTAAAGACATCCTTCTTCTCTCCTACAACTTGTCCAACTTGTGAATAATCTGTTTTATCATGTGAATGTTGTGGGAGCTGCAGAATAGGACAAGGAAGTTTTTCATTCGCTGTACTGGTCACCACTGACTGGTAGAGATTTTTGGCACTGAAAGACTATCCTTCTGTCCTGTGGCTTTCACAGCTTTCAAACAATGGAACGAATTATTTCCAAGTCATAACAAGCCGTGAGGCGGAAGTGGTAAGTTTTTAATTACTAAAAATCTCCCACTGGTAGTGATGTCATATCTTTTCTGGAGGCTTAGTGATGCCAACACAATTTCAGCCATTAACTGGTATAAAATTTGTGTTAATGCTTACTATAAATGGCACTTTTTATTTGTTCTGTGCTGCACTGTATATAAATATTTGAGACTTTTATTCTGTGGAAGAAATGCCATGTTACAAATATGTCAGAAGACAAAGCAAGCCTGAGACATCTCACTGCCTGAGGTGAACAAGATTATCCTCTGCATTTTCCAAAATCCCATTTTCAGACACTGACTGGATTGATAGTTGAATCTTTCTTCAGTACTGAAATTGAAGTAGTATCTTTCATCATGCCTAAGGCAGAAGGCAAGTTTAGAGACCCCAGACAGGTTGTGTTTCATGTGCAACTCTGTACTCCAAGGGGGGAGGGAGCTGGGGAATGGAGGTCAAATATCCAACTATTTGCTATGGCTGGCCCAATCCAATGTCAGCTTCTTGAGGTAACTCTCTTGATTTGCCTGGTGGCAGCTCTGCTAAGAAGGACACAACATCTAAACAGGCATCTCCTCGATCAAGCCAAGGTTCAAATCTCAAATAAGGGTTTGTTTTTAGGATTCAGGTAGCATCAGTCATAGATTCAAGTATCAATGATTTCAAGTGGTGAAATGCAAGATTATATGCCTTTTATATCAAACTTTTAGATTAGACAGGAAACCTGATTTAATTGAACTCCTCCCCAGAACAGCACCACTGAATGAAACTTTGAATATTTCACACATTCTTAGAAGACTGAGTGTCATCTATAGCGTGTGTGTGTTTAGTCGTTTAGTCGTGTCCGACTCTTCGTGACCCCATGGACCAGAGCACACCAGGCCCTCCTGTCTTCTACTGCCTCCCGGAGTTGTGTCAGGTTCATGTTGGTTGCTTCGCAGACACTGTCCAGCCATCTCATCCTCGGTCTTCCCCTTCTCCTCTTGCCATCACACCTTCCTAACATCAAGGTTTTTTCCAAGGACTCTTTTCTTCTCATGAGATGGCCAAAGTACTGGAGCCTCAGCTTCAGGATCTGTCCTTCAAGTGAGCATTCAGGGTTGATTTCCTTTAGAACTGATAGGTTTGTTCTCCTTGCAGTCCAGGGGATTCTCAAGAGCCTCCTCCAGCACCACAATTCAAAGGCATCAATTCTTCGGCGGTCTGCTTTCTTTATGGTCCAGCTCTCACTTCCATACATCATGACAGGAAAAACCATAGCTTTGACTATTCGGACTTTTGTTGGCAAGGTGATGTCTCTGCTTTTCAAGATGCTGTCAAGATTTGTAATCGCTTTCCTCCCAAGAAGAAGGCGCCTTTTAATTTCAGGGCTGCTGTCTCCATCTGCAGTGATCATGGAGCCCAGGAAGATAAAATTTGACTCTGCCTCCATATCTTCCCCTTCTATTTGCCAGAAGGTGATGGGACCAGTGGCCATGATCTTAGTTTTTTTGATGTTGAGTTTCAGACCGTTTTTTGCACTCTCCTCTTTCACTCTCATTACAAGGTTCTTTAATTCCTCCTCACTTTCTGCCATCAGAGTGGTATCATCTGCATATCGGAGGTTGTTGATATTTCTTCCGGCAATCTTAATTCCGGCTTGGGTTTCTTCCAGTCCAGCCTTCCGCATGATGTATTCTGCATATAAGTTAAATAAGCTGGGGGACAATATACAGCCTTGCCGTACTCCTTTCCCAATTTTGAACCACTCAGTTGTTCCATGACCAGTTCTAACTGTTGCTTCCTGTCCCACATATAGGTTTCTCAGGAGATGGATAAAGTGGTCAGGCACTCCCATTTCTTTAAGAACTTGCCATAGTTTGCTGTGGTCCACACAGTCAAAGGCTTTCGCATAGTCAATGAAGCAGAAGTAGATATTTTTCTGGAACTTTCTGGCTTTCTCCATAATCCAGCGCATGTTAGCAATTTGGTCTCGAGTTCCTCTGCCTCTTCGGAATCCAGCTTGTACTTCTGGGGGTTCTCGGTGTACATACTGCTGAAGCCTACCTTGTAGGATTTTGAGCATAACCTTGGTAGCGTGTGAAATGAGTGCAATTGTACGGTAGTTGGAGCATTCTTTGGCACTGCCTTTCTTTGGGATTGGGATGTAGACTGATCTTTTCCAATCCTCTGGCCACTGTTGAGTTTTCCAAACTTGCTGGCATATATAGCAGTGCTTCCCAAACCTGGACCCTCAGATGTTCTTGGACTACAACTCTGAGAAATCCTGGCCAGCACAGCTAGTGATGAAGGCTTCTCAGGGTTTTACTCCAAGAACATCTGAGAAAACTAGGTTGGGAATTAGTGATCTATGGTAAAAACAACAGACACCATGAAATGGATCCCTTCTGATATCCCTATTGTTTTAAAAAAATGCTGCTGCCCTCATTCTCAATAACTATGAAGAGAAAGTGCCACCAGAATTCCTATAGTTGTCAGAGAGGTATCAGAGCAGAAACAGGAAGGAGCAGGACAACAAACTGTGGCTTGTCATAAGGTGTTGGTTTCTTTAACATATTGTTTGGAGATGTGCTTTATTCTGTAGTTAACGACTTGTTATTGTAAATAGTTATTTCCAATATAATTTAGAACAGCTGCCAAATAAAACAGCACTTAGAGTAACAGTAAGGACAGAGTATAGTATATAGGCATTTTATGTAATGAAATAAAAGAGATGATCCTCTCCCTCTAGGGGAGATAATTAAAATGTAAATGAGTTGGAAAGGTGACTGCTGGGAATTGAACTACAAAACCTAACAAAATGATTTCCAGAACAAACCAGATCAGAAATCTTTCCCTAGTCTCTTAAAAGTGGAAACTGATAATACTTCAGAACTCGGTGAAAGCAAAATATTTTTCATACATCACTGCCACTTTCTTTGCTCCCATATGGGTTGGCTGCAAAAGGCGCTGCTTCTCTTTATGTTGTTTCTCTCCCATGGACTATACCTTAAGAAATGGAAAGCCTTGTCTGGATAAGAGAGAACAGTATCTAACACAGAGCAATAATGTTACATTAGAAGGCAGACCTCTTCTGGGTTTGGAAATGTTGTTTCAGGATGTAGCATGCAGTAGCCATGAAAAAGAACGTGCTCCAGGTTCTGGTTCTATTGAAAGATGAACCTTTGAAATGTCTCTTCTCATATTATCCTCCCTGAACTGGAACTGCACATATAGTTTCAGACTTCACTAGAGGGTTGAGCTTGATATGACACAAGAGGGTTTTCAGAAAGAAGAATGAGTACAGTTTCAAGCCATTAACAGCAGAATCTTGGAATGGTAATTCAAGCTTTAGAGCAATAAGATCTCTTTCCTGTGGTTTTACCTGCCGGAACACACTCTTCATTTCTTCATGCACTAAACAATGTGGCAACTACATGCAGTATCTTAACTTTTAAATGAAAGCATTATGTCTTTAATATAGCTGAATATTTAGTTAATCCTTAGGTAAATAGGAATATAAAGTTTCAACACTGCTTTTATATTTAATAGTTAGCAGCTGAAATTTTATCAAATTCACTAATAAATTCTGGCTGAATATATGCATATCTTCCTGCAGTGCAGATTTAAGAAAGGGAGAAGGTATTTGTATGAGGTAAATATTTGTTTCTCTGCTTCCATGTTTCTCACTCTGTCTCCAACCTTTTGTCCCCTACCCCTTTTTCGGTTCTTCTGTGGAAACAGCAGTAGATAATATTTTCTGGAGATTTATGTCATAGCATAAGGCAAACTGGGTCAAAATATTAATGGGTAGTATAAGAGGACTCTAGCATCTCCTGAGCATCAGACCAAAATATTGGTTCTTTAATTTTGCAGTTCTCAAATTACTTACCAGGAAGAGGCTTCATTGAACAGTTAGACTTGCAACTGAGTAAACATACAGACTGCACTGTAAATAACATATATAAAGGGGGGGAAAAAGAACTAAGGACTCAGAGAAATTTATTCCATGCACATTTTAATCTAAACTTACCTAATTCATACTTTATTCATAACTTTACAGATTAAAGCAGAGCAGTTCTTCAATATTATCACTTTCCTGAATTTTGCTGTGCAGTTTCCAGTGAAAATGCATGCAAAAGTGTATGCGTTATTGACAGTGATGTCATTACTGTATACTAGGGAAAACTGCTTGAAAAAAATAGCATATATTAGGAGACAATGAATACAAATACGTGTTTGAAAACAAAATATGTACCCATTTTGGGCAGATTTTCTTCCAAAAGAATTTGGAAGCTTGTGAGAAAACAGGATGGCACAAATGTAACATTGGGGGTTGACATGAGAAGCTGAGTGAAATTGAAAATGCCAGATATACCCATCATTAGCAATTGCAATCGTTGTTATGTCACTGGTAAGATGAAGTGAGAATTTTATCATACTTTCCATACACTGCTATTGAAATGGTGACAAACATTTATGCAAGGTGTTTGTATCCTCCTTTTAAAGTGAGGCTCACAGCCATTCGGCAGAGCGGAATGTGTGGTGTTCTCCTCCAAATAAGGACTCTACCACACACAAGCTTTCTGCCTGTAGGTGCATGGGTAGTGCTGCATGATATCTAGCGAAGTGTTACTTAGTTCTGCCCAAGCTGGCTGAGGTCAGGAAACACAGACAGATCACAAGCATAAAGGAGCAGTTCTCATGCATGCTTCTTATGTGTGCTGTCTTCAGGCTAAGAAGCCTCCAATTAATTGCACCCCTTTTTTATTTGAGAGGTGAGTGTTTCTTGGACTCATTAGCTGACTAAATACTGGACTCCTACTTTCTAGACAAACAATAATAGTAGTTGGAAAAAATTCAGAATATTTAGGTGTTGGCAGAGGGAAATACTGGATATTTCATTACCAATATTATCTTTCAAACATTTGTTTGCACTTTCTCTGTTTGGAACCTATTTGCCAAGCGATGTAGGGAGCAAGATGCTTGGCCTTCACTCTCAGAGCCCCTGCTTCGAAACCACAAGTTCCTTAGAACCCTCAAGACATCACCTCTGAGAACACCTACTTCCAGGTTTATGATGTTACTAGGATTGTGTGGAAGTTACATTTTGTATTAAGCATGCATTGGTTATTTCACTGGCACTGCCTATGCTATTATTCAGTTTACAAGACTGGCAGCCATTGTGGTATCTTTGAATGGTTAAGTAGACACCAGGAAACAGGTTGTCTGATGTCCAAGGTCACATTGATAGAATGTAGTTCCAGAAACCTCACTTCCCCACCTTATCGATCTATCTATCTATCTATCTATCTATCTATCTATCTATCTATCTATCTATCTATCTATCTATCTATCTATCTATCTATCTATCTATCTATCTATCTATCTATCTATCTATCTATCTATCTATCTATCTATCTATCGCTTCCCCCATTCCACAAACCGCACCATTCAGTGTGTCTCACAGCCTTCTAATAGCATTTTCATGGGCCTTTGAGCACTATCAAGGTAAGAGGAAACTGGGAAATTTAGTTTTCTGTAATTCCCTTTCACATTTGTTGTACACAGCTTGTAGATTATCAGCCAAATTCAGACAGTCAAGAGGCACTTTGACATTCAATCCAAATTTTTTTTAGCTTGTTTTTAAAATAAAGTTGTAAGAGTAACAAGTTCATATTTGGTCCATCTGCTAATCTACAGAAAGACAAACGGTCCGTCTTTTCTGCACAGATGGTGAAGACAGGCTGTCTTTCAGCATGTTACAATTATAGCTTCCGCATTTTCCAACTATCATGAAGGGTCAGGACTTTTCTAAGAACTCTGAACGTGTCTTAGCACCTCAGAGGCACAGAGCTTAAGACAGAATTGGGTGCAACAATCTAAATTGATCAGTAGTAAAGTGGTGTTTTCATACTTCTTTTTCTCAGGATTCAGTGATGGTGGCACCAATATCTGAATAGTGAATACAAATTTGAAGGCTGAGCTCCAATTGAGAGTCCTTGCTGTTCAAAGTGCTAGCACAGCAGATTTTGCCCAAGCAAAAGCTGAAAAATAGCAGGTTGCAACTCTAGTACTTATATGGTTCTAGACAACCAGAAACTTCATAAGCTAGAAATCATGCTTTGGCTGGTATTTGAGTTTTTAGCAGAGAGAATTCCAGGCAGCTAATTAGACTAGGTCTTAGCATTGGGGCACAAGATTTCCTGGAGAAACCTGGACAGCTCTGGAGACTTGTAGGGAGTTTCTTTTTATCTCATACATTTCTTGATCCTTTTCAGAACACCCTGTATTAAAATTAAAATTGTTCTAACTCGTAATTTGGTTTGCAGCTGTCTAACTTGATTTGCCAAGGAGTTGATTAAACTCCAGGGCTCAGACCTGGGTCCAGTGCTCTTCAACATTTTTATTAATGAGTTGGATGAGGGAGTGCAGGGAATGCTTGTCAGGATTGCCGATGACACAAAATTGGGTGGAATTGCTAATACCATGGAAGACAGTGAAGGCTGCCCATTCTGGGGTTAACAAATAAGCATTTTATTATTATTGTATCTCACTCCATGCACCGCTTTTATTCCCATTGCTTCTTCCACAACGCAGCAATTGTATTTAGTTTCAATACAACTTAATTATTGTAACGTCTTGCACATGAATACTTGTGTAACTTTATGTATCTGAATGTATCTGTATTTGTATTAGAAACTGCTTTTACTGTAGACTGACCCTGACTTAGATCTCTTCTGACTCTTGCCACAATCACACCAGGGTGCTAACTTTACAAACACACCCTTGCATATCAAAACACATAGTGCCTCAATGGCCTTCCATCTGCTAGCTGAGAGATATCGCCCCAAGGAGCAGAACACAATACTTTCACTTCCCAAAACAACAGGCCTGCTCAGAGGGCAATTAAGGAGATAATTGGCACCCTTGGTATGCGTAGGGAGGAAGCTAAGGCACTTCCATCTTGACACCAAGGGAAAAGCTGTTACTTGAAGGCCACCATATACAATGCAACAATAAACAAAAAGACAGAGATAAAACGAATATCTGGGTACTGTCAAATCAGACACATAGTCGCCATCTGAGTAATTCATAACCTTAAGGCCAAGGGGGCATGCGTATCATATGCACATTCAAGTATAGCCAATAAGTCAGACCCACAGAACATTTAGGGCCAATGGGCATAGAGATCCAAAGTTTCAGGTTCAGGACACCAATCAGAATCTAACTGTTTACGGCCCTTTGTGTGTATCCCTATAAAACATCCATGCACCCTTGTTTCGGGGCTCTTCTCTGCTTTTAAGAGATTGGGCCCTAGCTGTGTAATTTAATAAATAATTGGCATTCTATACAGCTGGTTGTCTCGTGTCTTAGTCTGCTGTCTCTGCCGGAGAATCAACCCGATTTTCAGGGTTAACAACAGAAACAAAATTCAAAAATGATCTTGATAGACCAGGCCGAAAGGAACAGAATGAAATTCAACAGGGATAAATTCAAAGTACTGCACTTGGGAAAAAGAAACCACGTGCACAGTTACAGGATGGGAGACCCATGGCTCAGCAATACTATGAGTGAGAAAGATCTTGGAATCTTTGTAGATTGCAAGCTGAATATGAGCCAACAGAGTGATGTGGCTACTAAAAGGGCAAATGCTATTTTAGGCTGCATTAACAGAAGTATAGTTTCCAAATCCCACGAGGTACTAGGCTGCCTCTATTCAGCACTGGTTAGGCCTCACCTTGAGTATTGTGTCCAGTTCTGGACGCCACACTTCAAGAAGGATGCTAACAAACTGGAAGAAGTTCAGAGGAGGGTGACAAGGATTATCAGAGGGCTGGAAACCAAACCCTATGAGGAAAGGCTGAAAAGAATTGGGCATGTTTATTTAGTTTTGAGAAAAGAAGACAGAGGGTTGATACAATAACACTTTTCAAGGGACAGGATCTGTTCTCGATCATCCCCGAGTGCAGGAAATGCAACAAAGTTACAGGAAGCCAGATTTTGGTTGAATATCAGGAAAATCTACCTAACTGTTAGAGCAGTACGACAGTGGAACCAATCACTTTGAGAGGTAGCGAGTGCTCCAAGACTGGAGGCATTCGAGAAAAACTTAGACAACCACCTGGCAGATATCCTTTGATTTGTATTCCTGCATCGAGCAGGAGGTTGGACTTGATGGCCTTAGAGGCCCCTTCCAACTTCACTTTTCTATGATTCTATTTTGTTTGGTATGGCAAACAGAAAGTGTGGTAAATTAATCTCAAGTGCTTAGAGATCTTATGAATTTTTACACCCTGTCTGTTCTTCCTAGAATGGCTATGCCACCATGGTTCCTCCCTGCTAGGTTACGTGCTTCAGAAATGCATTCTTATACATTAGATTTTTATTGTTGTTGGAACACAAAATTCTTATTTTTTCAGTCTGGCATCAGTTCAGGGTAAATGACAGAAGGACACATATGTTATCTTAAAAGTCTTCAGGATCCAGTATTCTTCAGTTAATTTGCAAGAGAACAGTACATTTTCTATTTTTATTCCTTCAAGTTTGCATGCTATTTCAGAAGCCACAGAGGGAAAAGCCAGCATTCTTACTCACTGAATCCTACAATGTTCTTTTAAGTGACTGCTATTAATACTCTCTGTAATTTGTTTTTTCCCCTCCCTTGCAGATAAGTTTGCATTAGGAAGACTAGATTTAAGTTGGCACAGTAATAATGGGCCTATTCAGTTGTTAAGGGAAAAGGGCTTGTTATCAAGTGCTAAACTGTTGCTAGAGCCTTTGATTTATTTGTTAATCCTTTGTAGTAAATACTTGTTGTCCTAGTTCTGAAAATGGCTGTGAAGTGAATAGCTCTACTTTCAGGTTTGATTATTTGCATCAATGAATTGGAATGCAACCCAATAATAAAAGGATTAAGAAATGTTGATTATCTGAAGTTTGCCAATGACTGGGAAGAGCAGATGGAGCAGTTCAGTTAATTTATTATTAGTGGTAATAATAATAGTATTAGTAATAATAGTATTAGTATTAGGTCTGATATATTGATTATTATTGCTGATAGAAAATAGTCCCTGTAAAACAATCTCTTTAGTCATAGGTTTTGGAAGCTGGCAAAATACGTGCCACATCAGAACAACTAAAACAGGCCAATATCAATCTGACCTCCCCAAAAAAATAATCAGCAAAAGCCCAGGACTGCTGCTTCTCATTCAATGTTTGTTCACTGACGATCATCATAGAGCTTTCATTTCTTTTTTCCAAATGTCCAGGAGTGCTTTAAGATTATTCACTGGGCTGTACCTGGCTACCATTTTTATTTGTCAAAACAGGACCATGAGGCCCTTGTGAAGCTAATTTATTGGAAATATAAATTGTCGTGAGAGCTAGCGTTTATCCTTAAATTTGTGTGGTATGCCAATTTGTTACAGATAAAATATATGAAATATAAGGAGGGACAAAGAAGGTGGCGATCCAAACTCTAAATTTACACAGTGCTTCAGCTTTAACGTTTTTCAGGTTCTGTTACTTTTAGTGTTGCAGAGTTTTGAATCATGATTCAGTTCCTCTAGTTGTGCAGCAGAGGTGCAGGGATTCACAGAGCAGAATAGCATCAGGTTCCTCAGAATAGTCCACCCCTTATTTCATTAACTAGCATTTACAGTCTTAGAAACTCACTGAGACATTAGTAGTAGAATTTTTTAAAAAACAATATTTACTTAAAGTTAAGAACATAAGAAGAGCCCTGCTGGATCAGGCTAAGGGCCCATCTAGTCCAGCTTCCTGTATCTCACAGTGGCCCCACCAGAGGCCTCTGGGAACACACAAGACAACTAGATACCTGCCTCCTGTTATGAACAGCTCAAACAATAAACTGACAAACATGACTTCTTTCAGCAAGAGACTTCAACATAGTATAGAGTGAGGAAAAGCATAGAGCAGAGAGGCCGGGCTTTTTTGAATTCAGAGGTAGGAGAGAAAGATTGCTTAGTGCTGGATAGATTGGCAGTCACAGTAATTCAAAAAAGTCCCTCCCAGTCAAATAAACTGCAGTTAGCATGCAGAGTTGCAAAAACCAACATTTAGAGTACCTACAAATCCCTACTTTTTAAAGAATGTCCCTTAGACATTACAATGCATAACAATGCTGAAGAATGCAATTTCTTTGTTCAGTTTTGGGAATTCCTCCTATGAGGCAACAGTGTTATCAGAGTCTCGATTTGCATCAATGCACCAATTCAAGTGCTTTAGTTTAACTTTAAATAGACAATCATATTAAACAAAGTTAGGGCTAACCAGAAGCACCTTTGCACAAAAACTAGACTAACCGCAGCAGCATTGTATTGGTTGATCTGAGGGCTGATTTGCATAACTGTTTACAATGACAGAGATGAGAATAGAGTGCATCCATGTTTTCTAAGGACTTCGTTAGGTGGGATTATGTGTCCACATCTAGAAGCAGTGTATCCTTAAGAGGAAAAGGTTGTCTGTTCTAACACAAGTTTACCTTAATCTGCAACTAGTAAATTAGCTCACCTTTTGTTTGCAATTGGTCAATCAGGAGATAGCACACTGAGCTTTGAAAGATTTGTGTGGGTAAGTGGGATAAAATTATATGAGGGGAAAATTTACATTTGCTTTAATATATTAACTAGGCCTTAAGTCAAGGCCCCGGTAAAGTTTTTATGGGTTTGCTTCATTGTATTTCCCAGTTCTATCCAATAGTAATATTGCAGCAAGGACATAAAATTTATATCGCTTTGGTGACTCCAGAAAACAATCTTGTTTAAAGGATAAAAAAATACTCTTAGAACTCTTGGTCACTTTTGTTTGAGAAGTGACAGTATGTTGCAACAATTCTGCCAAGTGAAAATGGTTGTGGAACTTTTTTGTTGTTCAGTCGTTGTGTCAGACACTTTGTGAACCTCCTGTCTTCCACTACATCCTGGGGTTTGGTCAAATTCATGTTGGTGGCTTCGATGACACTGTCCAACCATCTTGTCCTCTGTCATCCCGTTCTACTCTTGCCTTCACACTTTACCAACATCAGAGTTTTTTCCAGAGAGATTTCTCTTCTCATGAGATGGCCAAAGTATTGAAGCCTCAGCCTCAGGATCTGTCCTTCCAGTGAGCACTCAGGGTTGATTTCCTTCAGAATAGATAGGTTTGTTCCCCTTGCAGTCCAGGGGACTCTCGAGAGTCTCCTCCAGCACCACAATTCAAAAGCATCAATTCAGCCTTCTTTGTAGTCCAGCTCTCACTTTCATACATCACTACTAGAAAAACCATAGCTTTGAATATGTGGACCTTTGTTGGCAAGGTGAGCCTCTGCTTTTTAAGATGCTGTCTAGGTAAGTCATCACTTTCCTCCCAAGAAGCAGGCTTCTTTTAATTTCTTGGCTGCTGTCACCATCTGCAGTGATCATGGAGCCCAAGAAAGTAAAATCTGTCTCTGCCTCCATATCTTCCCCCTCTGTTTTGGAGCTCTCCTCTTTCACCCTCATTAATAGGTTCTTTAATTCCTTCTGACTGTCTGCCATCAGAGTGGTATTGTCTGCATATCTGAGCTTGTTGATATTTCTTCTGGCAATCTTAATTCTGGTTTGGGATTCATCCAGTCCAGCCTTTCGCATGATGTATTCTGCGTATAAGTTAAATAAGCAGGGAGACAATATACAGCCTTGTTGTACTCCTTTCCCAATTTTGAACCAATCAATTGTTCTGTATCCAGTTCTGTTGCTTCCACATATAGATTTCTCAGGAGATGGATAAGGTGATCAGGCACTCCCATTTCTTTAAGAATTTGCCATAGTTTGCTATGGTCAGCAGAGTCAAAGCCTTTTTTTAGTCAATGAAGCAGAAGTAGATGTTTTTCTGAAACTCTCTGGCTCTCTCCATAATCCAGTGCATGTTAGGAATTTGGTCTCTAGTTCCTCTACCCCTTCGAAAGCCAGCTTGTACTTCTGGGAGTTCTCGGTCCACATACTGCTGAAGCCTGCCTTGTAGGATTTTGAGCATAACCTTGCTAGTGTGTGAGATGAGTGCAATTGTATGGTAGTTGGAGCATTCTTTGGCATTGCCCTTCTTTAGGATTGGGATGTAGACTGATCTTTTCCAGTCCTCTGGCCACTGCTAGGTTTTCCAAACTTGCTGCCATATTGAATGTAGCGCCTTAAAAGCATCATCTTTTAAGATTTTAAATAGTTCCACTGGAATGCCATCACCTCCATTGGCTTTATTGTTAGCCATGCTTTCTAAGGTCCACTTTATTTCCATCCTTGAGCTAGGATGTCTGGCTCAAGGTCAGCAACCACACTATCTGGGTGGTCCGCGACATCCAGATCTTTCTGGTATAATTCCTCTGTGTATTCTTGCCACCTCTTCTTAATGTCTTCTTCTGTTGGGTCCCTCCCATTTTTGTCCTTTATCATGTCCATCTTTGCACAAAATGTTCCTTTAATATCTCCAATTTTTTGAACAGATCTCTGTTTTCCCCCCCTTTCTATTATTTTCCTCTATTTCTTTACACTGTTCACTTAAAGCAAAAGCAAAGCTTGCTGCTTATATACCGCCCCATAGTGCTTCAAGCACTCTCTGGGCAGTTTACAAGTTAGTTATGCAGGCTACACATTGCCCCCCACCAGCGAACTGGGTACTCATTTTACTGACCTTGGAAGGATAGAAGGCTGAGTCAACCTTGAGCTGCCAATCTGGGATTGAACCCCAGGTTGTGATCAGATTTTTGGCTGCAGTACAGCAAGTTAACCACTGCACCATGAGGCACAATTGCACTCTTGTCTCTCCTTGCTATTCTTTGGAAGTCTCGTTCAATTTTCTGTAACTTTCCCTATCTCGTTTGCTTTTTGTTTCCCTTCTCTTCTCTGCTATTTGAAAAGTCTCGTTCGACAGCCACTTTGCTTTCTTGCATTTCCTTTTCTTTGGGATGTTTTTGTTGCTGCCTCCTGTACAATGTTGCAAGCCCCCATCCATAGTTCTTCAGGCACTCTCTCCAGCAAATCTAGTTCCTTAAATCCATTCTTCACTTCCACTGTGTATTCATAAGGGATTTGATTTAGATTATACCTGACTAGCACAGCAGTTTCTCCTAATTTCTTCAGTTTAAGCTTGAGTTTTGCTATAAGAAGCTGATGATCAGAGCCACAATCAGCTCCAGGTCTTGTTTTTGCTCTCTGTATAGAGCTTCTCCATCTTTGGCTGTGGTGAACATAATCAATCTGATTTCGGCATTACCCATCTGGTGATGACTATGTATAGAGTCACCTCTTGAACATGGATACACGCCTTCTTTAACATGTTCTGGAACATGGCCAAACAGCTCCCAAAAATACGACAACCATTTAAAACTTTATTTTGGCATTATTAAACCTGGCACAGTGAATATACTGAGAGTGCAACATATAACTCCACCTACTCTCTCATCACACTCTTCATGGTTATAGCACTGGGCTAGAAGATGAGTATGGTCCTTATCTAGAGGATCTATACATGAACAGAACTACTGTACATATTTTCAAGGATTCTTGTTCCTGTGAAGAGCCTATATAGGCAGGCATGAGTCTTTCCAAATGTTGTTGGCTTATACTTCCCACCTGAATAAGAATGCTCATTAACTGTACAGTTTTTCCAATAGAAGGAATGTTTGCCATTCTGAGCTGATTCAGGACAATGAATATAAGTAGAATGCCAAATTGTTCCATGTAACCTGTGCTTATCAAAGCAAAACAAAAGCAACACAAAATCAAAGTGTGTTACTTATATACCACCCATAGCACTTAATGTACTCTATGGCAATTTAGAATTTAATTGTGCAGGCTACACATTTTCCCCACAGCAAGCTGAATATTCAATTTACCAACCTTAGAAGGATGGAAAGCTTAGTCAACGTTGAGACAGCTACTAGAGCCCACTGGGAATGAACCCAGACCATGAGCATAGTCTTGACTGCAGTACTGTACTTGGACTACTGCATCACAAGGCTTGTTATCATGTAGTATGCAGTGATGCAGGAGGAGGATTTATTGACAACATAACACAAGTTGTTATGTGCTGTCAAGTGAGATATTTAAGAAGTGGTTTTACCTCTCTCTCTCTCTCTCTCTCTCTCTCTCTCTCTCTCTCTCTCTCTCTCTTTCTCACGCACAAGTTTCTATGGCTGAGCACATCTGTCACTCAGTCTACTACATCACATTAGGTGGAAGGGGGATAATTGTGTGTCAAGGTAGTTAGATCTTAGGACCACACTGTGCTGGTGGCCGCATAGTTCCAACTACAGTGGTGCCTCGCTAGACAATGATTGTCTAGTGAAAAGCCTTTCCCCATTGGAATGCATTGAAACCTGTTTAATGTGTTCCAATGCGGAAGAATCGTCGTTGTCTAGCAAAGATCGGCCATAGGAAAGCCGCTTTGCGAACTGCCAATCAGCTGTTTAAATCACTGTCTTCCTAAGCTTAGGTCCCGAAAACACCTGTTTGCGAGCGCGGAGGGAGCTGACAAAATCGTCGTCTAGCGAAAATCGGTTTGCGAAGCAGGGACCAAACATTGTCCAGCAAAATTCCCCCATAAGAACCACTGTTTTGCGAATTGCTATAGCGATCGCAAAAAGCCAATGTCTAGCGAAAAACTGTCATGTGGGGTAACTGTCTAGTGAGGCACCACTGTAATCTGGAGGCAAGGGTGATGTACTTTAATTACATAGTTGTGCACACTCAGCATTAGCACACATCAAAATTTATTTATTTATTTATTTATTTATTTATTTGATTTTTACCCCGCCCCTCTAGACCAAGTAATAGGACAAAGAAGAGCCAATGTGGCAAGACCCTTTGGAGGAGGGAGAACCCATGAACTTCCAAATGTTGCTGGATTATGTTTCCCATCAACCCCAGTCAGCACGGGCAGTGGTAAATAAGGGGAGTTTCGAGTCCCTCATTGTCTGAAGGGCCACACCTTGCCTAACCCTGACTAAAGCTCATGATGCCGCCACTTTTCAGAAGCTAAGCAGTTTCTGGGTTGGGACAGGTTTGGAGACTGCTTGGGAGTCCCATGCAAAGTCCCTTGACTTTGTGATCTAAGAGAGGCAGGATGGAAGTGCCCCGGATAATAGACATGAATTGAGAAAGAAGAGAGAAAAGAAGAAGTGACACTGGCTGCTGCCCTCGCTGAAGACACCATCTGCAGTCTGCACCTGAATGTCTTCTGCTTCAGGTCTTGAACAACCGTCTACTGCATAGCAGGAAGAGAAACTAAATGATCCATTAAACCTTACAGTACAAGCTCTTTGGTGATGCTGGTAGCATTCGGCTATTTTATTATGGTTTTGGTGGATGTGCTCCTTTCATTTCATTTGAATATAAATTTAAACTGTTGTTTAAAAACCCCTGTATAAAGTGTATATGCTTTAAAACAAAGAAACAAAATCATCAGTAATGCTGAAATATAGAAAGTAATGAATTAGCAACAAGTAATGCCAGTCACTCAATTGGATCTGATGAATAATTGACTGGTTGAATAAAAGTGCCACCAGTGTGTGCTCTTCCAGTCCTTGTGTTCCATCCCTTAGTATTGGTTCACTGAGACACACACATACACACCTTGCCATTATTGTTGCAGAAGCAGCAATCCCACCTGCTTCCAGTTCACCGTGGGCAGGAAGGATCCTTTAGATCTCATCAAAGATCACTGCTTGAACACCACCATGATGAGCAGAATGATACCAATTCCAGTTACTCTCTTGGTGGGAGGATTGCATATCAGGCTTAGAGTTATTGTATGCAGCTTACACCATGTAGGTTTTGCTCCCCTGGTCCAGAAGAACCATTGAGTAAAATTATATGGTTGCTGTTCACTTATAAAGGTGGCTGTTCCCACTACTGTCATGAGTACATGGTCTAGAACCTCTTTGTGTCAGAAGCAATCCAATGGTGCTTCTGGAGCAGAAGGATCAGCCAATAGGGTGCAGGAGATGCCTGAAAGCCTCCTTCACTCAACTACAGCCTGTTGAGTGAAGGAGGCTTGTTCAGGCAGCTACCACACACCACATTCCAAGCATTTTGTCCTCTTACGGAAGCTAAATTTCACTGTTGGCTTCATGGCTGCATACATTGGCGTCATGTAAGGCTGAAACAACTGTTACCAGTATACCAATTGTATGCATGTATCTTCTAGAGCAGTATGCTGGTATTATGATACTTTAGAGTTCAAATAGCCCTGTGAATGCCATTATCTGAATATGCTTTTAATCATATTTTAATCTTTATTTTTACAATCTTGCCACCTTGTGGTGGGCTTTGGCAATGAATGTTTGATTACCATTCCTCTTAAAAGTATGATGCATTTCAAGAGAATATCTAACTGTCAGTAATGTTCACTGGATCACAGATTCATCTGACTGTGAATAATATAATACAGTGTGGTCTGTTCTATTTTTAGTATACCGTTAAGTAAAACTGAAAGCCATATTTAAAATACTTGGGGAGAAAAAAAGAACCTATAAGTGAGTTCCTTTGTAGTGGATTTGTGCTTGTTTTTTGGGAAGTGAAGAGTGAAACAGCAGTTCCTTCCTTCCTTCTGCACGGTGCTGACCAACTAAATGAGCTGATGCATGATGTGGTGGCAACTGCCAGATGTTCTCACCGTTGATTGACATTGGTATCACCAATAAAAACGAAATCAAGTATTGATTTATCTGCTTTCTTCTTTCCTGGAAGAAGGCAAGTACTGAGGAGGGCACTTGGGATTTGACTGGGCTCCTATTTGCAATAGGAATTACAAAGAACATACTGATATCTCCAGGGGCTGGTTTAGGCTGATAATGTCCTCAACGTGCTTCAGGAGCAGAACTTTGAAAACTTAATGGCACTGAACCTTTTTGGGTTACCATCAGATTTGATTTTAAAATGCATCAGTGGGAAGCAGACTGCATAAATCCAATTAGTACATCAATAACAGAAACAAAACTTACAAAGGTTCAGACTTGGCAACGTTCACTAGCATCTCCAGTTGCTTTATTATTCAATATTTATATGCCTCATCTCCATTCTATTTGTATCTGTTACTCTTTTAAAAACTTATATCCTATGCTTTATTTGCCGATTGCCATTCCCATGCCAGCTTGAGAAAAAAAGTAAAAACAAACATTACCGTACTATTTTTTTAAAAAAATGAACAAAATAGCAATAGAAGGAACATTATAGTTACTGTAGAACGACGCCATTATGCAAATTTAAAGAAGGATTCAAATTCTTAGAAGAACTGTGAATACTGGTTGCAAAATCTGTGTTGCTATCATTTGTGTTGTTATCATTTGTAAAGAACAGCAGCTGTTCGTTCATGACATTTTCCCAATTTTCATCTTTACTTTTCATTTTTATTCCCATTATTTTCAATGGGATACCCAGCCATTCACCTGTATTTTCCATCCCGTTGTCATGATCTTTTCCGGCACTGCCAAGCAGTCCCACTATATTTTACACAGACAAATAGCAGAAGAATCTCTGTTTTATATGCAGTTAAAAGGATTTGCAGGCACTCCCTGACTTCTATTGAAATTAATAGGCCAATGGGGTGAGAATAAGGGAGCCCTATATATAGCTGATGAATGGATCTGAGTGACAAGCCTATGGCAGCAGCTTTTAGGACAGGCACAAGAAAGCAGGGAGACCTTGATGCTCAACTAAAAATGCCAAGAGTCTGTAAAGGGAAGAAAAGCCAGTAGACTTCCACATCTGGGCACCAAGCTAACAAGACATTGTGTGCCATAGTAAAGCAATCAGGCAGGCACGCAGGTAGGCAGACATGGTGGTTTAGGCAGACGTGGTTTAATTAAATTAGTTTTCAGAGCTGGCCGTATGCCATTATAGCCATGGGCACTCATGTCATTGCATATTGTGCCACTAAAGGCAAAACTAGTTCAAGACGAATCACAGTGGTACCTGTGGTTTAACTTGATTTGAATAAAAACAGCAGACTGAGGTTACAAGCTTTAAAATTCTTGGAAACTGAATGAAAATAAGAATGCCAAGGACAGAGGATTGTACTTGCAATGAGACGATAACCCTCCCTGGAGAAAACTATAACACTACAAAAGTAGAAATAGGAAAAAAAAAGAAAGATCTAAGATAGACCCAATAAAGGAAACCACACACTTTAGCTTGCAAGACCTGAGCAGTACTGTTAATGATAGGATCTTTTTAGAAGTCATTAAGGGACAGGATTAACATATGTCAGAAGTAACTTGAAGACCCATAAGGGCAGAGCTGAAGCGCTTGAGCAAAAACTAGACCTGGTGGTGAGGCACTACTAGATAAAAGATCGAGAGCATGGGATCAAGAAACTAATTTGTCTAGAATTTGCATAGGCCAATTTAAATTCCTAGAATTAATGTAAGTTTCACAAGTCTAAGTGTAATCCTCATGGACTATTTGATTGAATGGGTGTGGAAATTCAAGGAATAGGTTGTGATCCAAGATTTCAATTAAGAAAGAGCAGAGAGCTGAAGAGGGAGGAGGTTCTGTTCTCCTGGTGAGTGGCAAGGACACCTTGGTTTAGGTAGTAGAATTTCATTTATATTTGAGCAGGAGGGGCACTGGGAGGGAGAATCCATGTACTGTAGTGATCTTATGTGTTTGCCTTTTTACTTTATTTTAGGTTTTTAGAGACTATATACTTGGAGCTGATTTCTTTATGTCGTGGATATCCTAATTTGGTTAATAAATATACCTGAGACTGTGTCCTCATTTGACTTCAAAGATATATTTGAATGTTTTATTTCTTAAAGCAATTCCCAATCTGGTGCTAGTGAAAAAAACTTGAGGTGTACAAATTGTAGCATCCAGTTTGTTATATCACTATTGTTGTTTTGTTATATGTATGTGTGTGTGTGTGTGTGTGTGTGTGTGTGTGTGTGTGTGTCTGTGTGCATGTGTGTAACATTTTGTAAAGTTTGTGTTTGCAATGCTCATTTAAAAGACAGACAGACAGACAGACAGACAGACAGACAGATAGATAGATAGATAGATAGATAGATAGATAGATAGATAGATAGATAGATAGATAGATAGATAGATAGATAGATAGATAGATAGATAGATAGATAGATAGATAGAACCAGAGAGTGTTACAAAAGCAGAAATAAATAAAAGGTGCTTCTAATAATATGCAGAATGTATTTACCTGAACATTGAGCAGTTATAAAGTCCCCTGCTACCAACATGTTTAAGCACTGTACATTTCCCCACAAAGATGCGGAAGCCCCTCGGATCTTGGCATCAACTGT
This sequence comes from Pogona vitticeps, assembly GCF_051106095.1. Classification (NCBI taxonomy): domain Eukaryota; kingdom Metazoa; phylum Chordata; class Lepidosauria; order Squamata; family Agamidae; genus Pogona; species Pogona vitticeps. The sequence continues at coordinate 74,454,055 of NC_135784.1, read as the reverse complement.
TGTGGTAAAATGCACAGGCCAAATCCATTGCAAGAAAACTACAAGAAGACCATAGGTACAGTTAATGTATGACTGGATGATAGGTGACAGGAATCTTTCTCTAGGATCCATATAAAGGGGACAAAATAATAAACTATATTTTAAATTTGATTACGACAGAAAACACACTACATTCTATAACTAGAATTCCTATCCCTTCAAGATATGCAGAAGGCATCCGTTAAAATGTAAGTTCAGAAAAAACTCTGAGGAGGTGTGGAAAGGTTGGTGCCTTAAAATAATATGGCCTTATATGATTAACTTGAAGTTGAGGATACCAAATAGAGAATTGTAGCCCAAAATGGCAGTAGCACCTGAATCAAAGATCTAATTCCTAAGAGCATAAGAACTGAGACAGAAAAACTTTTCCATTAGAAGACATATCAGGGCACTGCTGTGCAGAGCCTCCAGTCTGCAGTTGCTCCAGCCAGCAACACTTAGTAAGGGAATGGTCCTTCAAATCATTTTGTCTATGCCAGTATCTTCCTGCCAACCTAGCAGTTCGAAAGGATACAAATGCAAGTAGATAAATAGATACCACCATGGTGGGAAGGTAACAGCGTTCTGTGTCTAAGTCACACTGGCCATGTGACCATGGAAGATTGTCTTCGGACAAAAACGCTGGCTCTATGGCTTGGAGACGGGGATGAGCACTGCGCCCTAGAGTCGGACATGACTGGACTAAATATCAAGGGGAACCTTTACCTCTGACAGTATCTAAGACAGGCCAAATCAGTTCTGGAAGCAATTGAAGGAAAACCCTGCTCAGTCCAAAGATAAGCCAAAGGAATCCCTGGACAGAACCCCAATATCTACCTCATGAATTTACTCTGCAGAAGCTTGACTCTCTCTCCCCATATTTCTGTCCAATATAGTGTTTGAGCCAAAATTTTAGCAATTAAAATCTTAAGAGAAGGTTTTATTAGCTGGTCTCCTCTAGTATTAAAAACAAAACAAAACAAATCTCTCAGCTGCCCAATAGTTTTGGTACTCAGTACCTTGGCATTCAGGTGTTCCTTGCAAGAAAGTTTCTCATCAAAGTAGAGGCCCAGATAGTTAAATGGATGCACTTCTTCAAGGGCAGGTCCATTGAGCAACACTGTCTACAGCAGGGCATGTTGACTGCAGAAGGGGCTAATCTTAACCTCTATAGCAAGAAATTCTTTGAATTAGCATTGCACTATTAAGATTGACCAATTCTAAGAAGAGTTACAACACCTTCTAGAACTGACACCAAAGAAAGATGTTCTTCTCATTATAGGGGACTGAAATGCTTAAGTAGGGAGTCAAGAGATAAAAGGAACAACATGAAAGTTTGGCCTTGGAGTTCAAAATGAAGCAGGGCAAAAGCTAACAGAGTTTTGTCAAGACAACAAGCTGGTCATCACAAACACTCTTTTCCAACAAAACGAGAGGCGACTCAACACATGGACATCACGAGATGGGCAATACTGAAATCAGATTGATTATGTTCTTTGCAGCCAAAGATAGAGAAGCTCTATATCATCAGCAAAAACAAGACCTGGAGCTGATTGTGGCTCTGAACATCAGCTTCTTATAGCAAAACTCAAGCTTAAACTGAAGAAAGTAGGAAAAACCACTAGGCTAGTCAGGTATAATCTAAACCAAATCCCTTATGAATACACAGTGGAAGTGAAGAACAGATTTCAGGAACTAGATTTGGTGGCCAGAGTGCCACCAGAGAACTATGGATGGAGGCTCATAACATTGTTTAGTTGTGGTGCCTTGCTTGACGAGGATAATCTGTTCCAGCAAAATCGCTGTAGAACGAAATCGTCATCAAGCGAAAGTAAAAAACCCATTGAAATGCATTGAAAACCGGTTCAATGCGTTCCAATGGGTGAAATACCTCAGCGTCCAGCGAAGATCCTTCATAGGGCGGCCATTTTCCAGTGCCTGTATAGCCGGAACCTGTCCTAAAACACAGCAGATGGCCATTTTGAAACCCCGCCGATCAGCTGTTTTGATCGTCGTTAAGCAAAAAATTGGTTCCCGAACCAGGGAACTGATTGTCGTTAAACAAAAAAAAACCCCATACAAACATTGTTTTGCGATCGCTATAGCGATCACAAAACACTCATTGTAAGCGATTTCCTCGTCTAATGAGGTAATCATCAAGCGGGGCACCACTGTACAGGAGGCAGCAACAAAAACCATCTCAAAGAAGAAGAAATGCAAGAAAGCAAAGTGGCTGTCCAACGCAGCCTTACAAATAGCAGAGAAGAGAAAGGAAACAAAATGTAAAGGAGATAAGGAAAGTTACAGTAAATTGAATGCAGACTTCCAAAGAATAGCAAGGAGAGACAAGATGGCCTTCTTAAACGAACAGTGCAAAGAAATAGAGGAAAATAATAGAAGGGGAAAAACCAGAGATCTGTTCAAGAAATTTGGAGATATCAAAGGAACAATTTGTACAAAGATGGACAATAAAGGATGATAAAGGACAAAAATGGGAGGAACCTAACAGAAGCAGAAGGCATCAAGAAGAGGTGGAAAAAATACATGGAGGAATTATATCAGAAAGATCTGGATGTTGCGGACAAGCCTCATAGTGGGGCCACGAAGAGTCTGACACGACTTAAGAGTGTTCAAAAAGCATGCTGTTTATGTACTGCCGTATAGTTCTTTAAGCTCTCTCTTGGTGGTTTACAGTTTAATTATACAGGCTACATATTGCCCCTCCCCCCTCCCCCGTGAGCTTAGTACTCTGATTGCCAGGCTTAGAAACCGAGTCAAGCATGAGCAGACTATCTGAATCTGTGGGAATCGAACTCAGGACATGAGCAGTGTCTTCATTGCACTACCGCAATTTAACCACCGCACCATGAGGCTCCCAAGGGTAGATGGGAGCTGCAGATATATTAGAAGTGGTTTTTCTTTCTTTTTTTGCTGATTTGTTTCATTTGTCTATATGAAAATTGCACGTTATATGAAAATTAGGGATTTTTTTTCATGCAAACTCTGTTTGCACTCCGATCTGTAGCCCAAATATATCTCCTTGTTAGGTTATTCATGTGATTCCAGTATATTGAGCATTTACTTTAGATATTATAACATATATAATGAGAAAAAAGAGCAGAAAGGTGGGAAGTAGGAAGACAAGGAGAGATGAGACGTTAAAAATTTCCCTGGCAGTTTAAATGGATTCTGTTTTAACACTCCTTGCCCTGTCAGCCCACTAATGGCAAAAACTCTTGAGGTCTGCTACTGAACACAAGACTCCTAACCTGAGAAGAGAGCAGTAGGCCCTTCTTAAGAAAGAGCATGCCACTGGGTCAGCTCTGAAGACTCAGGCCCATACACTGGCATGTCCTTGATTGGCATAATAAGCCAATGGATCCACTGAGTATTCAGTCAGGACACCATGACTGAACCGAGAAACAAATATGCTGCAGTGTAGGATCATACATTCTGCACAATTGCCCAAGGAAACGGAAACGTAGCTTCACTTTAATGCTTTTAAGCAAAGAATCAAGAGTTTTCTTAGGAGGAAGAAAAACTTCAGGTGAAGTACCCTGGAATAGCAATGAGCTTGTGTATGGCTTGGGGGAACTTTATATATATGGATGGGGAGATACATACTTCCTCCTTTTCCAGTCTATGCTGTGCTTTCATGCAGAATGATGGACAGTTCTTTCTCCTTTGAGCTTGGTAGAATCTGCTAATTGATGGGGAGAACAGACACTGATTAATGGGTAATTAGCTTCAGGAGAACACTATTTGACCCAAAGCATCTGGAAGCCACCTTGCAATTGCACCCACCTGCAAAGGGTAGAGGAGTCACACTAATTTGCCTGACCTGATTGATTTTGTCATGTGTGTTGGTTAAGAAAAATTATTAGATGTTGATCTGCTCAGTGAAAATCTAATTCAAGAATATGGATTGCTACTGCGGCTATTATTACTTCTACCATGTCTACTTAGTATTTGTTACCAGCAGCATGCCAGGTACTGTGTAAATATAATGCTTGTCCAGAGGACTCAGCACAGTAGGTCTTGTGTGCTTGTGTCCTTTGTACAACCTCCAGTAATAGCTACTTAACTTGGGGCAAGCAAAGCGTGGCCCATATGTAGCCCCAGGTCCCCACAGAGGCCATAGACCCTCGTGTCAAACAATATTAATTTTTTCTTCTGCTCATGGAAGCCAATGTGACCTGCAGTTAATGCCCTGGGTGAAACTTTGGCATATCAAATGCTGCCCCCTTCTGTGAATAAACCCATTGTAACATACTATGCCTTCTGTGGTCAGTTGTACAAAGAAACAGAACACAAACATACCCCTCTGCTTGGGAAAGGAAAATTGTGCAGTGTGCTGTTGTGACTAATTGGGTTTGATGCTTCAGATATGAGACTGGAATTGATCTGAAATGTCCTCTGTTATGTGTGTGTGTGTTTAGTCGTTTAGTCGTGTCCGACTCTTCGTGACCCCATGGACCAGAGCACGCCAGGCCCTTCTGTCTTCTACTGCCTCCCGGAGTTGTGTCAGGTTCATGTTGATTGCTTCGCAGACACTGTCCAGCCATCTCATCCTCGGTCGTCCCCTTCTCCTCTTGCCATCACACCTTCCTAACATCAAGGTTTTTTCCAAGGACTCTTTTCTTCTCATGAGATGGCCAAAGTACTGGAGCCTCAGCTTCAGGATCTGTCCTTCCAGTGAGCACCCAGGGTTGATTTCCTTTAGTATTGATAGGTTTGTTCTCCTTGCAGTCCAGGGGATTCTCAAGAGCCTCCTCCAGCACCACAATTCAAAGGCATCAATTCTTCGGCGGTCTGCTTTCTTTATGGTCCAGCTCTCACTTCCATACATCACAACAGGAAAAACCATAGCTTTGACTATTCGGACTTTTGTTGGCAAGGTGATGTCTCTGCTTTTCAAGATGCTGTCAAGATTTGTCATCGCTTTCCTCCCAAGAAGAAGGCGTCTTTTAATTTCAGGGCTGCTGTCTCCATCTGCAGTGATCATGGAGCCCAGGAAGATAAAATTTGACACTGCCTCCATATCTTCCCCTTCTATTTCCCAGGAGGTGATGGGACCAGTGGCCATGATCTTAGTTTTTTTGATGTTGAGTTTCAGACCGTTTTTTGCACTCTCCTCTTTCACTCTCATTACAAGGTTCTTTAATTCCTCCTCACTTTCTGCCATCAGAGTGGTATCATCTGCATATCGGAGGTTGTTGATATTTCTTCCGGCAATCTTAATTCCGGCTTGGGTTTCTTCCAGTCCAGCCTTCCGCATGATGTATTCTGCATATAAGTTAAATAAGCTGGGGGACAATATACAGCCTTGCCGTACTCCTTTCCCAATTTTGAACCACTCAGTTGTTCCATGACCAGTTCTAACTGTTGCTTCCTGTCCCACATATAGGTTTCTCAGGAGACAGATAAAGTGATCAGGCACTCCCATTTCTTTAAGAACTTGCCATAGTTTGCTGTGGTCCACACAGTCAAAGGCTTTTGCATAGTCAATGAAGCAGAAGTAGATATTTTTCTGGAACTCTCTGGCTTTCTCAATAATCCAGCGCAAGTTAGCAATTTGGTCTCGAGTTCCTCTGCCTCTTCGGAATCCAGCTTGTACTTCTGGGAGTTCTCGGTCCACATACTGCTGAAGCCTACCTTGCAGGATTTTGAGCATAACCTTGCTAGCGTGTGAAATGAGTGCAATTGTACGGTAGTTGGAGCATTCTTTGGCACTGCCTTTCTTTGGGATTGGGATGTAGACTGATCTTTTCCAATCCTCTGGCCACTGTTGAGTTTTCCAAACTTGCTGGCATATTGAATGTAGCACCTTAACAGCATCATCTTTCAAGATTTTAAATAGTTCAACTGGAATGCCATCACCTCCACTGGCCTTGTTGTTAGCCAGGCTTTCTAAGGCCCACTTGACTTCGCTCTCCAGGATGTCTGGCTCAAGGTCAGCAACTACATTGTCTGGGTTGTCCGGGATATCCAAATCTTTCTGATATAATTCCTCTTTGTATTCTTGCCACCTCTTCTTGACATCTTCTGCTTCTGTTAGGTCCCTCCCATTTTTGTCTTTTATCATGTTCATCTTTGCGCAAAATGTTCCTCTAATATCTCCAATTTTCCTGAACAGATCTCTGGTCTTTCCTTTTCTGTTATCTTCCTCTATTTCTTTGCATTGTTCATTTAAGAAGGGCCTCTTGTCTCTCCTTGCTATTCTCTGGAAGTCTGCATTCAATTTTCTGTAACTTTCCCTATCTGCCTTGCATTTTGCTTCCCTTCTCCTCTCTGCTATTTCTAAGGCCTCGTTGGACAGCCACTTTGCTTTCTTGCATTTCCTTTTCTTTGGGATGGTTTTTGTTGCTGCCTCCTGGACAATGTTACGAGCCTCTATCCAAAGTTCTTCAGGCACTCTGTCCACCAAATCTAGTTCCTTAAATCTGTTCTTTACTTCCACTGCGTATTCATAGGGGATTTGGTTTAGATTATACCTGAGTGGCCCAGTGGTTTTTCCTACTCTCTTCAGTCTAAGCTTGAATTTTGCTATGAGAAGCTGATGATCAGAACCGCAGTCAGCTCCAGGTCTTGTTTTTGCTGACTGTATAGAGCTTCTCCATCTTTGGCTGCAGAGAATATAATCAATCTGATTTCGATATTGCCCATCTGGTGATTTCCATGTGTAGAGTCGCCTCTTGTGTTGTTGGAAAAGAGTGTTTGTGATGACCAGCTTATTCTCTTGACAAAACTCTATTAGCCTTTGTCCTGCTTCGTTCTGAACTCCAAGGCCAAACTTCCCTGTTGTTCCTTTTATCTCTTGGCTCCCTACTTTAGCATTCCAGTCCCCTAGAATGAGAAGAACATCTGTCTTTGGTGTCAGTTCTAGAAGGTGTTGTAAATCTTCATAAAATTGTTCAATTTCAGTCTCCTCAGCAATGCTGGTTGGTGCATAAACTTGGATTATTGTGATGTTGAATGGTCTGCCTTGGATTCGTATTGACATCATTCTATCATTTTTGAGATTATATCCCATTACAGCTTTTCCCACTCTTTTGTTGACTATGAGGGCTACTCCATTTCTTCTACGGGATTCTTGCCCACAGTAGTAGATATGATAATCATCTGAGCTGAATTCGCCCATTCCTGTCCATTTTAGTTCACTGATGCCCAGGATGTCGATGTTTATTCTTGCCATCTCCTGTTTGACCACCTCCAGCTTCCCAAGGTTCATAGATCTTACATTCCAGGTTCCTATGCAGTATTTTTCTTTACAGCATTGGACTTTCCTTTCACTTCCAGGCACGTCCACAGCTGAGCGTCCTTTCGGCTTTGGCCCAACCACTTCATTAGCTCTGGAGCTACTTGTACTTGTCCTTCACTCTTCCTCAGTAGCATGTTGGACGCCTTCCGACCTGAGGGGCCCATCTTCCAGCGTCATATCTTTTAACCTTTTGTTTCTGATCATGGGGCGTTCTTGGCAAAGATACTGGAGTGGCTTGCCATTTCCTACTCCAGGTGGATTGCGTTTAGTCGGAACTCTCCACTATGTCCTATCCGTCTTGGGTGTCCCTGCATGGCATAGCCCATAGCTTCTCTGAGTTACTCAAGCCCCTTCGCCACGACAAGGCAGCAATCCATGAAGGAGAGTCCTCTGTTATATGAAGTTATATTGCTCCTTGCAAATAGCAGCCAATGGAGTATGGTGGCATCATGTCATGTGTTTTGTGTTGCTAGACATTAGAGGTGAAAAGGAGGAGATGCAAGGATCATGTTTTCTGCAATGGATACACAACTCCTGTAAAATCTACTTCAGGTGCTATAAATAGTAATAATAAATAATTAAGGTATTGTACTGTTTTCACATGAAACTAAAAATACTTTAGCGTTCCCCTGTGCTATTTGTGTGCTTATTTATGGAAGACAGAACGAGGAAGGGAAATCAAATGTATTTTGTGGATACTAGAGATATTTTCTGCTATAATTTCTGAAATTATGAGTGTTTGAATAATGTGATACTTCAAGTCTCCAACTATAGCAAAAATACCATGTGTACCCTGAGAACCATACTTGTTGTGAAAGTTCAAAGCAATGGCAATGATAAAATGGGCAAGGCTAAACATCGTCTTGTACTTATGGCATTATTGTTTGAGACATTAGGGCAAATCTTCATGATCATAAATATATGGCTAGGAATTTATCAGGTGATGCCCCCCCCCGCTGTCTCAGTTTTATATGTTGTTGCCGTTTATTTTACGTTATTGTACTTCGCTTTTTTTGTTGCCATTCACTATCACTAATGTTTGCATGTGTGTCTTTTCCTCTCCTCAGGTTTCATGTCAAGATTGATTTACAGACATACAGTAGGTGGTGATGTGACTGCTTCCAGTTTATGAAACTCATTTTCTCAGGATCAATCAGCACTGTAAGTTTTCTATGAAGCTCTGACTTTGAAACATATTCTAAATGATAACAGAAATTCAAAGACTCTTGCTGAGAGTATCGTTCTGGCCCATATTAAGAAGCGTCATATTTCTTTCTTAAAAGATCTTTAAGATTAGACACGACAGGCATAGTTAAGTCCGTTTAAATTTTGGATTAATGATAACAGTGCAATGCCTATGAATGCCTCCTGAGAAATAAATCTGATTGAGTTTAAAAAGTTTTATTACAAAACAAATTTTACAAGACTTTAGTTACAGGCTGAAATCTTATACATACTTGCCTAGGAACAAGTCTGTTTAAATGCATGCATTTTGTTTCAGACTAGACATGTGCTGGATTGTGTTATACAAACAGAGGTGTAACTAGCTATTTTGTCACCCAAAGCAAGTGACACTGTATCTCATCCAAAATGTGAGGCATGTGTATAAGACCTCTATGAAAAAAAAAGAGGAGAAAGTGATGTTTCTGAAAGGGGAAAAATGTTCAAGCTGTCAAAATAGGATAATGAATAGGACAGGAGGTGTTGCTATTTATTTTCCTAAAACTCACTGGATGATTTATCTATAAATTTTGCTGCCCTCTAAAGTTTGGTGCCTTATGGGGCCTAGTTACAGTCCTGTGTACAAGAAATGTATTTTTTACCATGCATTTATAACTAATTATTTCAAAGTGAAGATAAGAATAGAGATGGTCATGAACTACTTTGTGCTGGGTCATCTAAGTCATTCCCTATCCCTTGTCGGCTCCCCCCACTCATCAGCCAACACATACTGCTCATTCCTTCCCCCATCGCATGATCTTCCAGAGCACAGACTTCCCCTCCTCCTGCAGCTGCCCATTCAGATGCTGAGGCAGGGCAGGGATTTCTCAGCACTGCCTGTGAGTGGGCAACTTCAGGAGGAGGTGAAGAAGGAAAGTCTGTGCTCCTGCTGAGACTGGAAGATTGTGCGATTGGGAGAGAATGAGCAGCATACGCTGGCTGATGAGTGGAGGAGCTGGTGCAGGGAGTGCCATGCCAACAACTCAGGGTGATCCAGCATGAAGTGCTTTGTGCTCATCTCTATATTAAACCAATAACTGATCCAACTGGAGGGTTCTCAGTGATCATTGCACAAAGATAGCTACTGTATCAATTTGTGCTATTTTTATTGTTTAAAAGAGTTCATGACAGTTAGCACTACATGTTCAACCTCTTTTCCAGTCACAAAGGTGGCTTGAACATAGTGGAACATTATAAGCACTTTGTGGGAAGAAGGAGGAAAGTTACTTTCCCCCCTCTTCTGCTTCTTGCACAGCCTCCTCTGCCTCAAAAAATTGAGCTGGAGATCAGGGAACTCTCAGGAAAAGTGTAAGAAGTTGTGCTGACGGTTTCAGGGGAGGGAAAAGGATTGCCATCCTCAAATGTTTCTTCCCATGGCTTGTCTCTACTAAATCCAAGTTTCCTGTCTCAATGGGAAGAGCCCTTCCAAACACAGTGGGGATAAAGATGGACTACAATGTGGCAGCAATTCCACTGTGAATATGCTGTGCCAATGTGCCTTCCGTTATTATGCCTGGTGTGTGTATAAGCATCTAAACTTCATTTTACATGGAAATATGTTCTCTGTTACAGTGATGTCATGTTAAGTCACTGTGCTTTTTTTTTTCTTATGTGAGATAAATGCTTGAGTGGGATGCCAATGTGAAGTGCATTCCTAGTTGATTAAGCTGACCATCTCTCAAGAAACTGTTATCCATGGATTTTTTTTATTTTTTATTTTTGCTTTGTTCGGGGCTGGACTGAATGATCCTTGGGGTGGCCTCCAACTCTATAATTCTATGGAATTGGAATTCTATAATTCTATAACTCTATAATTCTTATGATTTATGTTTTATATTGCTTTGTTTTTACCTATGTAATAACTGTGTATATTTTAAATTGTTTTTATTGTATATGTTGTGAGCCGCCCAGAGTAGACTATGTCTAGATGGGCGGCATATAAATGAATGAATGAATGAATGAATGAATGAATGAATGAATGAATGAATAAATAAATAAATAAATAAATAAATAAATAAATAAATAAATAAATAAATAAATAAATAAATAAATAAATAAATAAATAAAATATGGTTGCATAAATTGGCCAACCGCCATATGAACCAGCACAAGGCCAGCTGATGCTACACAGAATCCAAATCCCTCCCAGACTACGCAAGTTTACAGTCATTCTGGGATTTATTTATTTATTTTTAAACCTGGCACCATGACTGTGCCCCTGGGCTGGAGGAAATTTGGATCTGGCATAATTCAACTCCTGTCCCACCCCATTCCTCCTCTGCTCCCTATTTTGGCTTTCTTGCTGACAGATTCTGCTGGCACATCACTCTGTTGGCATATCTCTGGCCAGTTTAACCAATTAGGATTGCACTTTACATCTGCATCCAACTCACTGAAGCATACACCTGAATAATTTATCTCATGGAGTAAAAAAAAAATCCCCAACAACTTAGCATTACATCACTATAGCAGAAAATCTATTTCCATATAAAATGAAGTTTAGAATGCTTAAACACACATCTGACATATTCATGCAAGGCAGAACTTCACATAGTGCAGCATATTCACAGTGGGATTGAAATCCCTTTCTCCAGTAAAAGAGGCTTATGCCTAATCCTAACAACCACATTTAGCAGATTTTTTTTTAGTTAAGATGACACTGTCTATCCTGTTTAGAACAAATATATTGTAATGAAGAGAAAGGCTTAGTTATGACTTAAGTCTCATTGATTTCAATGGACCTTCTCTAAACATGACTAAGCAGTGATCCAGCTGACTGGAAAGCTCCATGAGTTATGTTGTGAGTTCAGTTGCCCAACTGTGCCTCCTAAGAGAAAAGTCAGCCTGTATAGCTTTGGGCAAGCTGTGCAGTCCCAGTGTCCTCTGAGAGGAAGGGAACGGTAAGCCACTTCTGAATACTTTTACCTTGGAAATTCTGGGATGGGTCACCGTAAGTCAGAACTGACTTGATGGCACATGATTATTATTAAGGCAAGATCCAACCTAATTCTTATTAAAAAGTTATAAAAGAATAAGAATTATTATAATTGCATGGCTGTGTGTTCTTGCTCACTGAAAGAGCAGTACCCCTTCTTCTATTTTAGCACAGTGGCATAAATATGACTCTTAAATTGCATGGGGTTATCCTGACATTGCCTCACACTGGACATCCTGATTAAGGGCAGTAAGAGTCTTAGTTACTTCTTATTTCAGAAATAGACAATATTTATTTGCACTTATCCTGAAGCTGAGGCTCCAATACATTGGCCATCTCATGAGAAGAGAAGACTCCCTGGAAAAGACCTTGATGTTGGGAAAGTGTGAGGGCAAGAGGAGAAGGGGACGACAGAGGGTAAGATGGCTGGATAGTGTCATCAAAGCAACCAACATGAATTTGACCAGACTCTGGGAGGCAGTGGAACACAGGAGGGCCTGGCGTGCTCTGGTCCATGGGGTCACGAAGAGTCGGACATGATTTAACAACTAAACAAATTTGCACTTATGTTGATATGAGGCATTTTTATAGAAAAATGCTTTGCTTAATTATGAATAGGACAGCTTTTTATAACAGCCATAAGTTCTTCATAAATATGATAGCCAGCAGCAGTTCTCAGAAGCAAGAATAAAAAATTAATTTAAAATGATATTTTATACATTTAGATTATAGTCCATATCTTATCAATTTAAAACAGAAGACATTTTTATACAGTATGTACTAGCAATTTCATTATAACTGTTAAATTAGTGCATAATTTTGAATATCACTGGTCATTTAATCATTACCATTGCAGCTCAGTAATCTATTAATATTATGCTAATTTATATTTTTAGTGGCTGCTATGAATTGTAAAGGGGAAAAGTCATATCTCAGATATTATTGAAGTCAAGCTTTAACATATTACAGAAAATGAGATCTCTCTCATACTTAAGTAAACAGACATAAAAATGGCTTTGGAAGATTAAGGAACACTTTAAATCGTGATTTTATAGATTTACATATAAATATCATTCCACAAGGTGACCTGGGCTGAAACAACAGCAAAATAATATTATTTGATAAGATTTGTTCTACAGTGGTGCCTCGCTTAACAATTGCCTTGTTAAATGACAAAACCGCTATACGATGACCGATGTTTTAATAGGCAAAATTCGCTTCCCGACGATTGGTTCCCTGCTTCGGGAACCGATTTTTCGCTAGACAATGTTTTTAAAACAACTGATCGGCAGCTTAAAAATAGCCGCCCTCTGTGTAAAATGGCTCCCTGCTGTGTTTTTCGACGGATTCCTCGCTTTACAGGCACCAAAAATGGCCACCCCTATGGAGGGTCTTCACTGAACGGTGAGTTTTCAGCTCATTGGAATGCATTGAATGGGTTTTCAATGTGTTTCAATGGAATTTTTTATTTCGCTTAACAAGGATTTCGCTCTACAGCTATTTCGCTGGAACAGATTATCCTTGTTAAGCGAGGCACCCCTGTACTGTGTTTCCCATCAATTAAAACTTAAAACCTTTGGTCAGATTTCACATATACAGATATGTAACTAGCTTCATGGACAAAAAGAGTACTAGTGGACTCTCAAACAACTCAGACGAAGCCTATGAGAAACTATTGGGCAGCAACTGTAGAACAAATCAGAAGAACCACAGTTTGAAATTGACTTAATATCTTGGATATTAAAAACTAGTCCTTAATTTCAGAGTCTAAATAAAAATGGAAATCATGGCTATACAGAGACTTTCTTGTGTGAATGTTTCTATTGCAAAAAGAGGAGCAAAGGAAATGTCTGTGTAGGCATAACCTTATTTACTTATTGTCTTATTAAATTGAAGTATGATAATATGAACAGTACCAGAAACTTATTCCACATGCTGTTCATGTGCTAACATTCTCCTGGCAGCAATGTTGGCTCACAGATTAGCAAAGTCACTTTTAGCGACTTTCTAGTTTTGAGCCCCTGTTGCATTGAAGAGCAAGTAAGGGAGAGATGTATGTGTCCCCTGTGCCGTGGTTAATTTAAGGAGTAAACAGAGAGTAATGAGTGAGTTACAGTAATGGGAGATTTGCAAAGAATAGGGTCTAGGACTACCCAAAATGATAAGTATCTACCCTGGGTCTCTGGACTATACACAGGCTATCATTCACTCTTTCAGTCTGTATTTCTCTTTCAGTCACAACATATAGTTTCATATACCATAAACCAAGGAAAAATTTCCTGGAAGAGAAAGTACATTTTGTGTAATTCTCCATAATTCTCCTGATGCTAAATTTACTGCATCTCAACATGATTTAACAAAATTTTCTTAGACAAGGCTATTCTATTCTATTCAGATGGTCAGTCTCATCTTGGTTTTCTCTGGCATTCTCCCATCATCCACTCTTCTTTCTTTCTTTCTTTCTTTCTTTCTTTCTTTCTTTCTTTCTTTCTTTCTTTCTTTCTTTCTTTCTTTCTTTCTTTCTTTCTTTCTTTCTTTCTTTCTTTCTTTCTTCCTTCCTTCCTTCCTTCCTTCCTTCCTTCCTTCCTTCCTTCCTTCCTTCCTTCCTTCCTTCCTTCCTTCCTTCCTTCCTTCCTTCCTTCCTTCCTTCCTTCCTTCCTTCCTTCCTTTCCTTCCTTCCTTCCTTTCCTTCCTTCCTTTCCTTCCTTTCCTTCCTTTCCTTTCCTTCCTTCCTTCCTTCCTTCCTTCCTTCCTTCCTTCCTTTCCTTCCTTCCTTCCTTCCTTCCTTCCTTCCTTCCTTCCTTCCTTCCTTCCTTCCTTCCTTCCTTCCTTCCTTCCTTCCTTCCTTCATGTGCTTAAATCCTGCAATCTGGATTGGAAACTTGGTAAGAGTGGTGTTGGAAAGAAGACATTCTTAAGTTTTCCCAACTTTTGTTTTCCTCAGTAAAAATCACCTGCTTATTCTGTACCGTTACCAAAGAGGGAAGGAGATACAGATATTCCATGTTTCACTCCTCTTGATTGTAGGAACTGAACTGGGAATATTTTACTTCCTGTTTGTGTAGAAAAGAGGGAGAGGGAAAAATGGTTAGAATCCAGTGTTAATAGTTTGGCTCCTGTTGCAAATCAATGTAGGTCCCATGGAGTCCAAGAGGCAGTTGCTACTCATATGGTTCAACATCATAATGTGTAACAGTCACAGCTCCATGTTAGTGCAATTTTGATCTCAAACATATTTGAGCATTTTGTTTGTTAAAGGTAGAGTAAAACTCACCAGTCTTGCAAGGAGTGGCTATTTTAGTTTCTTTGTATACAGTGTTTTCATAACATTGAGAACAATGGCTTAGAAGCAGTCCCATTGCAGAATTCTGCTGTTCACTGTGAAAATAAATTTCATGTTGCATTTCCTGGCTACCTAAAACTGTTCGACAGAAAGCACTACACTGTGAAATAATGTGCTAGACTTGCCTAATCTCTGCAATGTAAATTAAAACTAGATTTGCCAGATGTTGGGGCTTGACTTTTATAGAAGCTTGTCGCGTTTATCCCACACTGAAATGCTTATAGCCAGCCACTACTGTCAAGCTTGAAGAAGGACAGCCTATAATGTCAGAGGAAGGTCATTTCCTTTTATTAAATCTACCAGGAAAGTTGCCATACTTTACAGCAATGCAGTACAGTCACCAGATTCCAAGTGATGTCTGTGCCGAGAAGTATTCGTTTAGCTCCTGGTTTAGCTTTCAGCCTGCAGCATTCTCACAATCATGTCACGATTGCCATTTTCACACCACAGCTAGGTGTCACTTACTCTCTTTTGGAGCCTCATTGCTGTGTAACTGTTCACCTTGCTATTACTCTGAAAGCCTCAGGGAAACAGCATGCTGTATTGTAGGAAACGTGTGATTCACAATAGAAAAGGCTTTTTGCTGTCAATCCATCTTGAGATAATACTATAATGAAAATAAAATCAATATGACAAGAGCCTAGGTACATGCATCAAACATAATTCCCTCTACTGTTAAAACAATGCTGATTTTGCACATAAGTGCATTTGTTGGGAAATGGAAAACAGCATAGCTGTTGACTGTAAACAGATACTTAGACTTTTGCACATGGGACTTGTTCAGTTATATTTTGTTTAGAAGATTGTAAATGATACTTAATTTGTTCCCTTTTCTAATTATGATAGCATGCATGACTGACCATCCCCTACCTATGATTCATTTTTGTTTGCATTGGATGCACTGTGTTGTCTTCTCCATAGTGTTGTAAACTACAGCTCTGTTAAAAAACATACATGAGATTCAGCCCGATTCTATAGAATTTTGTAAGCAGGGTGATAGTTTCCATCCTCAGCTGGGCTTCCAAGCACGTTAAGAGCAATCATCATTTTCCTGCTACACCAGAACCAGAGAACAATGCCCTCCCAGCTTGTATATACTCACCACATGCATAAACAAGGTAACCATAATGACAAGGTCAGGCAGATTGAATATCTGTGTAGCTCTTGTGTGTGTTTTCAGTTCATCTTCAGAACTGCTGTGTGCTTTTTCACTTCATCTTCAGTCATCCTGCTGCTTTCTGCAAGCTACTGGACAAAGGCATCTCTTCTATAGTGGGAAAGTTAATGGGCTCATGTCTGCTCTTTCTGAATACCTGCCTTTCATCTCTCAGCACTCCTGCCTTTGTGTCCTCTTGCTTTGTTTAGCATTAATATTCCAACTTCATAGAATTATTACATTGCTAGCTTTTCAATTTGCTTTCCATATTTTATTCTTATGTTGGCTGGATAGCTCAGTTGTTTAGATATCTGGCTGTGGAGCCAGAGTTTGGTTCTTTGCTGTGCCTTCTGGGAGAAGAGCCAGCCTGTGTCATCTTGGGCAAGCTGCATAGTCCCAGGGCCCCTAAAAGAAGGGAATGGTAAACAATTTCTGAGTATTCTCTACTTAGAGAATCCTGAAGCGGGGTTTCATGTCAGAATTGACTTGATGGCACGTTATGATGATGGTGATGATGGTATTCTTAATAACCAATTGCAGCACATTAAAGCAGAATGTGAGTGTGAGCCTTGATGTCTTTCCAGATGGAACACAGACACTACAACCTGTTCCATTAAGATCAAAGATACATCACAAAGATTTTACCTGAGGTGTTGCAGGAAGGGCAAAAATAAGTAAAACTGTAGACTGTCCACAGAAGTCATGTATTTCATGGAAATTCATGGGACCATAAGGCTTGTTATTTATGTTTTTATTTCTAACATTTATATACTGCCCCTAATGGAGAACACTTCTCTAGGCAGTCTTAAGGTAAAGGTAAAGGTTCCACTTGACAATTTGTTCAGTTATGTCTGATTCTAGGGGGCGGTGCTCATCTCCCTTTCCAACCCATAGAGCTAGCGTTTGTCTGAAGACAATCTTCCGTGGTCACGTGGCTAGTTTGACTAGACACGGAATGCCATTACCTTCCCACCATGGTGGCACCTATTTATCTACTTGCATTTTTGCATTTTGCATGCTTTTGAACTGCTAGGTTGGCGGGAGCTGGGACAAGCGACGGGGGCTCACTCCATTGTGTGGATTTGATTTTATGACTTTAGGTCTTCTGACCTTGCAGCACAGAGGGTTCTGTGGTTTAACCTGCAGCGCCACCATGTCCCTTACAGTCTTACAATACAAAATAAAACCCTACCTCCTACCCCAGCCTACTCCAAAAACAACAACAACAATAACAACACAATAATAATAATAATAATAATAACAACAACAACAACAACAACAACAACAACAATAACAATAACAATAACAATAACAATAACAACAACAACAACAACAACAACAACAACAACAATAACAATAATAATAATAATAATAATAATAATAATAATAATAATAATAATAATAATAATAATAATAATAATAATAATAATAATAATAATAATAATAATAATAATAATAATAATAATAATAATAAAAAAAAACAACTGGCAACCGAATAAAATGCAGACAAATAAATAAGCAGACAAAACTAAGTAATGGCATCCAACTGCAACAATAAGGTGGCACATGGGTCACAAACTGGACTAACTGAGGTGAAAGATGTACTTAAAGGCTTCCTTGAAAATTTTGATTTTAAGCATTTCCCTTAAAACTCCCGAGAGAGGAGACCTTCTGGATCTCCAAAAGGCAGCCATTCCAAAGAGCTGGGGCCACCACTGAGAAAGCTCAACTTCTAGTCAAATTCTTCATTGACCACATGCAACAGTGAGGCCTGGGAGAACGAGGTAAAATGGCCAGCAGCTCTGCAGGAGTGATGCTCTGACAGGTACCAAAGTCCCAAACTGTTAAGGGCACTATATGTTAAAGTTAACACTTTGAAACTGGCCCAGGAAGCAACAGAGAAGCAATGTAGGCAGGCCAGGGCTGGGGACATACAGTCAGATTTCCTCACTGCAGTGTCACATTCTGTATCTGCTGTAACATAACATCAATTATTGTGTTGGCTGTTCCTCCTCCTTTGTGCATAAAATGTCAGTCCAGTCATATAGCTGTTTTCATCTGAAGCACTATAGCAGCTGTGGGAAAAGTACAGACCTCCAGATTTTCCTCCACTACCACTAACATTGGTAATGTTGGTTAGGCGCGGTGGGAGTTGTAGTCCAAAGCATTTGGAGGAAAACACTTTGCCTACCCTTGCACTAGTGCTTCAGCTGATTCAAAAGAAATACAGGGAACAGCCTTGTGGCACCTTAAAGGTGAATACCTTCATCAATCAATCAAACAAGATGAACACTCTTATGGCACCTTAAAGACCAGTACATTTTATTTGGCATAATTTTAAAACTCTGGAGGGAGGAGACCTGCCAGATATCCAAAGGGCAGTTATTCCGAAGTGCTGGGGCCACCACTGACATTTCATGAATTATCTGCATTGTTTTGTAAATGTGAACAGGAAATCTTAATGTTTATTGAAACAACGTTCTGTACAGGAAATCTCAATAGGTTATTGAGAAATTTTTACATCTTAGAAAGCAGTATCTGTTCCTAACATGCAGATATACTAATGTGAATTATAACAAGGTATGATAAAGTGTCTGACTCTTTGTGACCCCATGGACCAGAGCATGCCAGGCCCTCCTGTCTTCCACTGCCTCCCAGAGTTGGGTCAAATTCATGTTAGTAGTTTCAGTGACACTGTTCAACCACCTCATCCGCTGTCGTCCCCTTCTCCTCTTGCCTTCACACTTTCCCAACATCAGGGTATTTTCCAGGGAGTCTTCTCTTCTCATGATATGGCCAAAGTATTGAAGCCTCAGCTTCAGGATCTGTCCTTCCAGTGAGCACTCAGGGCTGATATCCTTCAGAATTGATAGGTTCTCCTTGCAGTGCAGGGGACTTTCAAGAGCCTCATGCAGCACCACAATTCAAAAGCATCAATTCTTCGGCAGTAAACCTTCTTCATGGTCTACCTCTCACTTCCATACATTGCTACTGGAAAAACCATAGTTTTGACTACATGGACCTTTGTTGGCAAGGTGATGTCTCTGATTTTTAAGATGCTGTCTAGGTTTGTCATCGCTTTCCTCCCAAGAAACAGGCATCTTTTAATTTCGTGGCTGCTGTCACCATCTGCAGTGATCATGGAGCCCAAGAAAGTAAAATCTGTCACTGCCTCCATATCTTCCTCTTCTATTTGCCAGGAGGTGATGGGACCAGTGGCCATGAGCTTAGTTTTTTGTTATGTTGAGCTTCAGACCATTTTTTGCACTCTCCTCTTTCACCCTCATTAAGAAGTTCTTTGATTCCTCCTCACTTTATGCCACCAGAGTGGTATTGTCTGCATATCTGAGATTGTTGATATTTCTCCCAGCAGTATTAATTCTGGCTTGGGATTTCTCTAATCCTGCCTTTTGCACGATGTATTCTGCATATAATTTAAATAAGCAGGGAGACTATGTAGAGTCATGTCGTACTCCTTTCCCACTTTTGAACCAATCAGTTGTTCCATATCCAGGTGTAACTGTTGCTTCCTGTCCCACATATAGATTTCTCAAGAGACAGGTAAGGTGGTCAGGCACTCCCATTTCTTTAAGGACTTGCCATAGTTTGTTGTGGTCCACACAGTCAAAAGCTTTTGCGTAGTCAGCTCAAATGAACAGGAGCTTCAAAATGGCAACTCTCCCCTTAAGAGGTTTTCTTTTCCTTTTTTTATTGTGTAGTGTGTTTCTGATGTGCCTGTTGTTAAATAATATCTTTATCTGAGAAGGCATGCAAGCATGAAAAGCTAACAGCATTTACAAGCTTTGCTTTGGAGCTGACCAGAGACCTGAAAAACCCAAGGACGATCAGAGGATTATAAAAGATGAATTTCTTTTTGGAAAAAAGAGAGAAAAGTATTTAAGAAAACAATATAATTGGAGTGTCATTCTCAGAGCTAATTAAACGATATCACTTGGAAATGATATACCAATTGGAACAGAGTAAAAATTGCATGATAATGGAATGAGGCTAAATTTTACCCACAAGATCCTGCCCATCACCATGTACACAGTTGCTTCCTGAAGACAGTTTAGACTAAGTTTTTCCATAGCAGCTGTGTGGGCGCAACTTATAATAAAGCTAAGATATAAATTCAAAATAGAAACCAAGAAAATTAAGCTTTGCAGTTAACAGGAACCAATCAGGGCAAACCTGTTTTAAGGGATCTATTCTAGGAAACATATTTTCAGGTATAGAAAAATAAATGCTCCAAGTGCTAGCCTAATTCCACATACAGTATATCACAGATATATACTGTATATCTGTGATATACACAGTATATCAGTACACCCTCTCACATTTCATAAATATTTTAGTCTACCTTTTCATGTGACTACACTGAAGAAATGACACTTGGTTACAATGTAAAGCAGTGAGTATACAGCTTGTATAACAGGGTAAATGTGCTGTCCCCTCAAAATAACGCAACACACAGCCATTAATGTCTAAACCACTGGCAACAAAAGTGAGTGACCACAATGAAGTAGGTGGTTACCAGCAATTATTGTTTTCATTGCTTACTACCGTTTCCTGGTATTGACATGGCTTATCAGAAAGTTTTCCAACCAGGGTGTGTCCACAGAGAGGTTGTTAAGTCCTTTGAGTCAGACAAACATTGCTCTTGTGTTCACGGAAGGTGTGCCAGATAGAGTTATGGAATACTGAGTTACAGTATGGCACATGGAATTACACTGCAAATACTCATGATGAAACTTTCAGTACTTTTACAAAGTTCCATACATTCCAAATGGGGAATCAATGTACATAGTGGATTTACAAGGTAACATGTAGAAAATAACTTTTTTTTCCTTAAAAAAGGAACCAAGGCAGCTTACCTCATTGAAAGACAATATTTAAAGCTGAAAACAATGAGTATACAATAGTGGTTTAGATCATTAAAAGACAATACGTAAAGCTAAGAACAATTAGTATAAAGAGGCAGCTGACATTAAAAGACAATATTAAAGCTAAAAACAGTAAGTATGCAAATATTAAAAAGGAACAAATACCACTCTGAGAGATGGTAAACAGAACTAATGTTAAAAACTCAGTCAAAGCAGTAATGCATAACAATACATTTTAAAAAACCCCATTCAGGTAGCCAGTCACTGAGGGAAAGCTTGCCTGATGATAAAGGTTTTTTGCCTGCTTGTGGAAGGACAGCAAAGATGAGGCCAGTCTGGCCTTCTGTGGGAGGGACTCAGCAACTGGAATGGGGGAAGCAATGATATACGACAGTAATACATAGGTGGCAAGATTAGTAGTTGTTTTTTTCATGATTTGTTTAATTGTTTTTTAAACCAGGCTAAATTAGTGGCTTTCATAATATTTGCAATTTCATAGGTTTAAAATGTAGTGTACAAAGTCCTCTCTTTTTTTGGGGTCTAATTGAAGATTACGGAGAAAAGCTTATCCTTACCTAACTTATCCACACCATACACCATTTTACAGACATTGATCATGTTTTCCTCACTGGCCTTTCTCCCTGTTAAGCTACAGTCCCTACACTGTAGAGCACATTTTGGAATGGATGAAAGGGAGAGCTAGGATAGAGGTGGGCAAATGTTCTGGCCCCAAGTCATGTACAGTGGGGTCTCTACTTAAGAACTTAATCCGTATTGGAAGGTGGTTCTCAAGTGGAAAAGTTCTTATGTAGAATCTGCATTTCCCATAGGAATGCATTGAAAACCATTTAATCCGTATCTGCTCTTTTCCGTCCTTAGAAACTAATGGGAAGCTGCTATTCCGCCTTCTACCACTAGAGGGGGATTTTTTTCTTTTTTTCCCCTTAGGTCAGGGAACAGTGTTAAAAGCACTTCTGACGAAGCTAATTTTGAAGCAATGGACTGAAAACCAATTAATCCGTTCTGGCTGTTTTTTTTATGTAGAGGTGTGTTCGTACATTGAAGCATTAGTTCCCATAGGAACTAATGCAAAGCTGGTTAATACGTACTCTACCACTAGGGGGAGAACTTTTTTTAACCTAAGATGACCTAAGGTTTAAAAAAGAGCAGGAAAGTTTTTTTTTCCTGTTCTTATCTGGAGTTTTGTTCTCAAGTAGAAGCAAAATTTAGCAAATGGAGCTGTTCTTAAGTGGAATTGTTCTTAAGTAGGGACGTTCTTAAGTAGAGACCCCACTCTGTGCCACAAGAAACACTGCTGGCACGTCCCCTTCCAAAACTAGCAAAACATCTATCCCATTTTACTTCAGAGTTGGACTTGTTCAACCCAGTAATTTCCCCTCCAAAACTAGGGTTGGGTTGGAAAATTGCAGGCTCATTTTGGACCCCATATTGCTCCAGAGGACATACATGGGAAGAGAATATAGGAGGGTTGAAATGAGAAATGCTTTCTCTTTCTCTCCTGTAGAGGAGTGTCCCAAGTGCTCGGAAAGAAAGAGAGGAGTGATGAGAGAAACATATCTTTTCCTCTGCTACAACAGTCCACTGGGCATGGCTTATCATATAACAAGGAGAGAGAGAGTGTGTTCAGATTACTGGTGTGCTTTACAGTAAATACATCTCAAGTTTGTTTTCTAAGTCAAGTAATTATGAAATTTACTGACATCACTAAAGATGACTGAATAAAACCATTCTAAGTGAAGTGATATACTGCCATTATGGGCTCTGTGTGACCTCTTACAGATATTGGTTTGCAGTTTGGGGAATAGGAAGAAACATTTACTAAAAATGAAGTGTTACATGAAAAACTACTAGCTCCATGATCACTGCAGATGGTGACAGCAGCCACGAAATTAAAAGATGCCTGTTTCTTGGGAGGAAATGTGTACAGTATATCACAGAAGTGAGTACACCCCCTCACATTTCATAAATATTTTAGTCCATCTTTTCATGTGACAACACTAAAGAAATGACACTTGGCTACAATGTAAAGCAGTGAGTATACAGCTTGTATTACAGTGTAAATGTGTTGTCCCCTCAAAATAACGCAACACACAGCCATTAAAGTCTAAACCACTGGCAACAAAATTGCAGCTATCTTGAACTCATTTTCAGCATCATTCTCAGTATTCAGATGATGAAAAAGTGCAACTCCCCAATTAGGAGGCCATATTTGGCAGAGAAACCTACTTTACCAGTCAGGTGTTAAAAATACTCTTCTGAGAATTAACAGAATGAAACTAACTGGGCATGTTTTGTACTCAGTGGTAATCTCACTGCAAATAAGTTCAGGTTCTCATAAGTCAAGAGGAAGCTCGGCAGAATTGCTTTGTTTAAAATAAGTACTGTGTCTTATACCAGCTTTGTGGGAGCAAAAGGAATGTACTCAGCATAGAACTGAGGGGGGAAAGGCACGTTTCAGCATATCAGATGAGAATCTTGTGTTACTGCTGGTGAGTTTTATAGGGTCTTGCTATTTGGTGCCCATAGATCACTTTATTGCTTCGAGTAACAAGAAAATATTTTTGAATTTTGAATAAGAGGTATGGTTTCAGGCTTGCATTAAAGTGGTACAAGTTCCTTCCGTCATTTTCTTCAGAAGACATGCTTTATGGAACCCAGTGCTAGCCTCACTTGATGTTTAGAAACCATTCAACAATACAAGAACTTGATTACTTACACAGATTGCCAGGATTTCACTGTAATAAATGTCTTTTGGTTCCGAGAAGGCACAGACCCTTTCTTTTCTCCCTTCAGTGAAAGATCGGTGTGAAATTTATGCTGGACCGATTTCGAAGTAGGAACAGATTCTGATGAAATACAATGCTTTCATTCCACTGGCTATTAAAAATTATTTCCAATCTTTATGGGTTTAATAGGAATGTTTTTAAATGAATTCAACACTTATCAATATCTTGCTTAAGGCTGAGGAATGGTTTACACATTTCTGAAGGAACTGCCACCTTCTTCCTTCTGTTATGTAGTTGCTATGTTAATATGTATTGTGGAATTTTATTTTCACGTATTTATCGCATATTTATTTGTTGGTTTGCATTTTATACTTTGTTGTCTTTCTTTCTGCCTTTCCTCTTGCCTCCAATGGGTGAATAAATCTAATGAAACTATTGTCAAAGCAACTGTCAATGCAATCTTAACTCAGAGATGCCCTGGCTACTGTGGAATAGAAAGAGACATGAGCCTCTTCCGCCAGCAGAAATCCTTTTTTCCTTGTATCAGGGCTATTCCGAACTCTCCTGCAACCAAGGTGGAAGGCGAAGTGCCTCCCCTGCACCATCACTAATGATGTGGGAGAGAAGGAGGAAGGTGAGGCGGTATGCATGGCAGCAGCAAAGATGTGCTGTGCCCTGTTCTTGCATAGCATGGCTGCTTCTTGGCCAGAACCCATCTTCACTTACTTCATACATGAACAGCCCTACCAAGCTTTTAGAGTCAGGCTACATAAAGTGGAGTGATATATAAAGGGAAACATAACATTAGACCGAACACCCTTCAATATTATGGAGATGAAAATGGGAACATTATTTTGCCTATTAACAGCATTTATTTTCACAACCACCACCACTAGCTCAGCTTTGCTTCTACTCTGCACATTTATGATCTTTCTCAGGGTAAAATGAGATATCATGTTCAGTAAGTCATTAGTAATCATATCTGCAATTTTAACAAATTGTAACAAATTGTATTAATAACAGGCACATAGGGTGTGCAGTGTTAGCCTATACAGAGAGGATATGTAACACTTTCTTTCATTTTAGTAAAAATCTCACACTTTCACACTTCTGCTGTTTGCCCTGGGAAGGAAGCCACCACTGACACCTCTACTGGTAAATGCCTTCCTTTGGCGCTAATAGCATGGGTGTAGTATTCATATAAACACGTGATTAAGCTATATGGACACGTGCACTGTATTACAATGATATGCATTATGCATACAATTTATGCTGACAAACCACTATGCAGCTTTGTACCCCATCCCAGAAAAAAAAACTCTGTTTTGGTGATTAGCAAATGTGTTTGTGGTTCATTTGGATTGAGGAGAGGATTGAAGCGCCTGCCTCTTGCTGGAAGCTGTGGGCCTGCTGTGAGTCCCAAATCAGAGATGTGGCTGCTGATGGTATGTTGATCATTCCTTTTAGTTTAGTCTGTCATCGCATTGCCTTCCAAAGGAGGGAGTATAGGCTGCAAGTGTATAAAATAATCACATATATTTTTTCTCTCTTAACTGATACTACCCTTAGGAGGCTATTTCAACAGGAAAAGGAAGATTTGGGGAAATACTGTACAATAAAACAGAACAAAGTACAAAGAAATGCCGTGCTTTTGTGAAGTGAATTCGAACAGAAGCACGTCCTCTGAGAGATGTAAGCAGCCCTCCCTGAGCCTTACATTCTGCTGTTTAAACTCACAGACTTGTGAGGTTGTTTTTAAAAAAACAACAGCACAATGTTTAGAGAAAGGCACATATGAGTAAATGTTATCTCTTATTTCTGACTTAATTAATTGATCATTCTGGCTTAATTAAACTTCACATGAA
Source organism: Pogona vitticeps (assembly GCF_051106095.1). Taxonomy (NCBI): domain Eukaryota; kingdom Metazoa; phylum Chordata; class Lepidosauria; order Squamata; family Agamidae; genus Pogona; species Pogona vitticeps. The sequence goes on along the minus strand of NC_135784.1, from coordinate 74,428,626 downwards.
CATAGAATTATTACTTTTAATCTTACTTATAGAATAGCTGAAGCTCAGGTATTTTCGGAAGCATCTGCACAGTAATTAAGGACTGTGGATGTATGAGTATATATAAAGAAGGGATGGGAAATCTACATTCTTGCATAAAGTAGCTTCACGAACCACAGCAGCACTTTCCACAACCCAGAGATTCAGCTTCCATAGACAAAGGTGGGGCTCTCCTTGCCTGGAGTTTTTTTAAACAGAGATTGGAGGGCTATCTATAAGAGAGCTTCAGCTATGGATCTCTGCATTGACAGAGTGTTGGACGAGACTTTGGCGTACCTTGCAGCCCTACAGTTCTAAGAATTGAACTTTACTTCCTATTACAAAGTTCTTCCTAGGAGATGAAACAGGGCTAGCTTACTGCCAGGGACAGCTATTGGAAATCACAGGCTGTCCTTGGTGAATACATACAGCAGCACCCTATGCCACTATCTAATTGTTCTCAGGAGGCCAGCATCCATTGAAGGTCCCTGACTGATTGTTATTAATTGTTATTATTATGTTGTTCATTTTCTGAACAGGAAAACCAGGGCACATGAAGTAAAATGTGAAAGAATTACTGTGTTTCATATTATTCCCATTTGAATACATTTTGTAGCAAATATTAAAAAAGGCAATATGACAGAGTACAGTTACTGAAGATAGTATGCAGATGATGGGGAAGGGAAAGAGAGAGGGAGACATAAAAAAATCAGAATGTTGCTCTTTTTTAGTGTGTCTAGATTGGTGCCTAGGATCTGTGAACAGAGAAGAACAGCTGTTTTACTGAGTTCCTGTCATATTGGCTCTTTAGCACCTCATTAACTAAGGGATGCTACTGAATATTAGGTCACAGGGACTCTCTTGTGGCTGCCCAGCACACTCAGTAATTGTAGTTCCAGTGAGTACAGACACAATGTAGCAGTTGTGATTTTTTGGGGCATTGATATTGTACAACAGGTCCCAAATTCTAAAATACAGACTACAGATTTTGGAACTGTAGTTGACAATGTCAAAGATGGTAAAGAAGTAGATGATGAGAATATGGATATAGAGGGTAGGGAATGATTCCTCCACATGACATGATGAGGAGTGAAATGATTGAGATCTATAAAATCATGCAGGGGATGGATAAAGTGGATAGAGGGAACCTCCTTTCCCTCTCACGCAATACCAGAACCAGGGGACATCCACCCAAATTGAGTGTTGGGAGAGTGAGAACAGACAAAAGAAAATATTTCTTTACCCAGCATGTTGTTAGTCTGTGGAACCCCTTGCCACAAGATGTGGTGATGGCATCTGGCCTAGATGCCTTTAAAAGGAGATTGGGCAGGTTCCTGGAGGAAAGGTCAATTGCAGGTTGGGGCTCTGTAACCTCCGGTCTTAAGAGGAAGGTCCCTCAAAATGCCAGATGCAGGGGAGGGGTAACAGGAGATGGGTATCTAGTTGTCTCGTGTGCTCCCAGAGGCATCTGGTGGGGCCACTGTGAGATCCAGGAAGCTGGACTAGATGGGCCCCTGGCCTCATCCCGCAGGGCTCTCCTTAGGTTTTTATGGCACACAGCTAAAAACAAAGGAAAACTGTGCAAAAAGGTCATACAGTGGTGCCTTGCATTATGACGTTAATTCATTCCAGCGAAATCGCTGTAGAACGAAAATGTCGTAATGCGAAATTAAAAAGCCCATAGAAATGTATAAAAACCCGATTAATGCGTTCCTAGGGGCTTGAAACTCACCATCCAGTGAAGATCATCCCTAGCGTGGCCATTTTCGCTGCCTGTGCAGCGAGGAATCCGTCCCAGAAAAGAGCAGGGAGCCATGTTTTTTACCCAGTGGCCATTCTGAAACCACCGATCAGCTGGCTGAAAATCATCGCTTTGCGAGAATCGGTTCCTGAAGCAGGGAACCGATCATTGCAAAGCGAAATCCCCCATAGGAAACCGTAAACATAAAGCAATTTCGTCGTAAAACAGAGCGCTCGTAATGCGAGGCACTACAGTATTGTGCAGAATTATGGTTATCCTTGTACTTCTCTTGTCATGCATATACAGTGGGCCCTTGACTTACAGACGGCTTGACTTACAGACTTTGAGTTACAGACTTCTCTGGCCACAAAATTTAGGTTTGATTTGCAGACTGAGATTTGACTTACAGACTAGAAAAAAACCAAAATGGAACAAAAACGGCCTGTTACGGGATTAATCGGTTTTCAATGCACTGTAGGTCAATGGAGACTTGACTTACAGACTTTTTGACTTGAGAACCGCCTTCCAATACGGATTAAGTTCTCAAGTCAAGACCCCACTGTAGAATGCACAGTAATATGCAAAGTATTTGTATTTTAAGGATGGGATTGCATAAATTTGCAGAGTTGACTTTGCATGACTGAGGAGAATGCAAACAAAAATCCCAATAGGTTTTTGCAATTTGGCATGAAAAGGGGCAGATCAAAAAAGTATTGCATTATATCAGCAGTAAAATAGCCTTTCACACACAGCAGTCACAGCATATCTATTAATTGTTCCAGCATGCTGACCAAACAGCATAACAAACTAGGATACAATCTGAGAAGAAATGAGTGCACAACTGATATTGCTGTATATGATAGCATCCAATAGTAAATGCAAACCAAAGCTAACAAGTGCTGAGATATTAAAAGATTGTATCCTTGGCTGGCTAGATAGCTCAGTGAATGAGGTTTCTGTCTGGGCAGCCAGAGGCTGAGAGTTCTGTTCCCTACTGTACATCCCAGAAGAGCAAGCCTATGTATGTGGCTTGGGGCAAGGTGCACAGTCCCAGGATGCCTCTAGGAGAAGGTAATGATAAACCACTTCTGAGTACTCTCTATCTAGAAAACCTCAGAATTGACTTGATGGCACACACTTATGATTTTATACTTGTGCCCTTGCAACAAAATACAAGTCACACTGATTTCTGCAGGAGGATGTTAGTTCTTCCATTGAAAACAATGGGACTTTTACCATATAGAACACTGGCCGAACCATGGCTAGTATTTCTTTGAATGAACTCATTATTTATTCTGATGGAAACTGATGAAAAAGCTACCTTTCTATAGATTGTAAAATGGTTCACATTTCTGAGCAAATGAGCACCATAAAGATAATGCTCCTTTGTATAGGTCAATGCTGCATAGTGCCATTTTAGTACTCTCAAGAGTCCTGTAAAATATCTGATGGAGGAATATCTTATTTTAACATGATGGAGTTTAAGACATCTGTGTATAAAATTAGCCTATATGTATGGTTGGGAAAGAGGTCTACAGATACAATTAGAGGTGGAAGACTGCCATCAGCTCTAGGACCCATTGAACAATATGTTTTAAATGGATTATAAATTACCCATATGCACCATCTGATCCCTATAACAATAATATATGCCTCCTCCCTTTCCCCACATGCCTGACTTTTAAGCTTGTATTGAAAGCCTATTTTAGTTGCTAAGGATAAAAGCATTTCTTCCACAGGTGGTGAGAAGGTGAAAATGCATAGAATATTGGGCATACTATACTAGATTTGATTGGTCATATCACAAACACTGTGTCTTTTTTTAAAAAAATCTAGTCTCCCTTCTGATTGCCAGCAAATGCTTGTTTCATGTTTGTTACTGATAGCTAAGCTAAGCTGAAATTAGGAAAAAGGTAGAATTCCTCCTGTCTCCTTCTGTTCTTCGTGGTTAACGGAGCTTCCATCTGCTAAGAACACCAAATTAAACATAGCACAGGCAGAGTTAAACAAGAGATCTTTCTGCTTAAGCTGCAGTCTGTTCACTGAACATGCCAGAGATCTTAACTGATAAGCAGTAAAACCTCAGAATATAAAATTATATACCTATAAAATATTAAAGTATTATAAGTTCAACTTGACTACAAAATGGCTGGTAGTTCTTTGTTCTCCATTCTTCCCACTGCTGAGCATGCACATAGGTATTTGCAAGCAATTTATTTTTTCCTTCTTTCAACAAGGCAACAAACCAACAACTGTGATTGTAATGTGTTACAATGCTTATAACTTGGATTGTCCTACTCTGAAGTAGCCATTCTGTCTAAAGAATTGATCTGATTGTATGGCAGTTTAATAAAGACAGTATGAAGGAGTTCTTTTAGTTTGGATTTTAAGTATAAAGCTTGGTCACATTCAATAGAGACGGATGCATTAACGGTCCTATAACCTTAGCAACAAGGCCAGTGGTAGAATAAATGAATTGTTCCAGCAAGTTATTAAAGACACACATACAAATCAGTACAGTATATAATTAGCCTATATATATGGTTAATTATATACAGTCTTGTGTTGGCATTTGAGCCAAAACATTTCACAGTCATCTTACATGAAAGGGAGTGGCTGTTTTCCCATTTTCATAAGGGGTGTCCATTGAGGTTAGTAGGGTGAGAAGGGGTCTGTTTCTCAACCTGAATAAATATATATATTTAAAATATTGTAATTATACATACAATTATAATACATGTAATAAAAATATGCATAATTATCAGCAAATCTTATGATTGCAATAAGTGATTAACCACCAATATGTCTTCTATACTGTATATGCCCCCAAACATCTGAAAAATAGCTTGCAATAAAATAGGATGAAATACATGTGAAGTACTAAAAGTAGTAAGACAACAACAATGCATAGACAGGCCCAGTAAAACAGTCATGTAAGATATAAGCCGCCCAGAGTGGTAGAATATACCAGATGGGAGGGATATAAATCGAACAAACAAACAAACAAACACTTACATAAATAAATATTTCTTTGAAGAGGAAGGTCTAGACTACGCTTAAAGGGAGGGTGCCAACTGAGGCTGTCATAGCAAAGTGTTGCCATAAGTGACAAAGGAAAATAACTTGAGAGTTCATCTGTATTACACCCTCTATCTTTGTTATCTAAAGGAACAATAAGGATTGTGTGGGAGGAGGTGCTCATCTCTGTATCCAGGGCTCAAATTACAGAGGGATGTAAAGGAGGACAGAGAGCAAAAAGCTGAAAGGTTATATACTAGATTGTCATATTTTCTTCATAGTTACTTTATTTTAAAAGTAACAGTCACTTCTATCCATTAAACATGTCACTAATTCAAATGTAAAATTATGCAAGTAAGCGGCAAAAAAGAGAGAGAGAAAACATAAATTTAATAAGAATTAAATAAAATCATTTGATTAATTTTTTAAAAAATGCAACAACAGACATGGAATTAGATTAAACTACTAACAGTTTTGAAAGTCCAGGCAAAGGAAAACATTTTAATTTGGCAACATCAAGGAAACAATGTTGATACTGATAGGTATTCCAGGCAGGGTATTCCAGTGTTGAAAAACCATGACAGAAAATGCCTTTACCTTTGCGCTTTCAGAATGTCATGATAAAGACACGTGGAGAAGGGAATCATCTTGTCATCTTAATGGATTAGTAGGCAGGCAAGGGAAGAGGCAGGCACAATCAGCTTTGAGTAAACAAATAGGCAGTCAGGGTAATTATTTTAGAATGGATGCCATGTGCCTCCTGCTTTCTCAGACAGAATTCTAGCTGTTGAATCCTGTACTCATTGACAGATCATTTTCATGGGCAGCCTGATGTATAATATATTACAGTAATCCAACCTGGAGGTTGCTAAGGTATTGATCATAGTGGACAGTTTACCTCTATGCAGAAAAAAAACTGCAGCTGGTACTAAGCCACGGGGCCTCCAGTGGTATTGTGGGATAGAAGACTATACTCAAACCACACATTAGCTCATTTAGTATAGTCCCATGCAGAACAGGTCACATAGCAGCATCATAGGCCCTACCCACACTGACTTTAATTTGTCACGGTATAATTTAGGTACTACACCACCCCTTACCAAGCCCAGCCAAGAGTTCAGGGCCTGCACGGTCTCCTCTGCTTGAAGTTACACTGGAAGCTGTGTGTTCACAGCATACAGATGATGTTTTCGTATTCCCAAATCTCAGAGGATGACATTGAGTCACCATATTGGTGTTGAAGTGCACACTTTCTCTTCAGCAACTCAGTACCCAGAGCACTTTCTATATTGCTGCACCAGCTGTGGGCTGCGGAGCTTTTCTGTATGGCTGGTCCAGCTTGGGGACAGGAGCTGCGTTTTTTTGTTCCATGCTTATATGTCTCTTATTTGGTGGCCTTGCCCTCTGGGATCTCTGTGGTACTCATAAAGTGACAGTACTGTAGAGTTATAAGGGATCCCAAAAATCATCAAGCCAAACTTAAGCCCAGCACCGCCTTTTTCGGCACTGCTCATCTCGTCTCTCAGTCTTTTGTATCTTCATGAAAGGCATAAAACTCTTTTGTCTCTCCTGACATAAATCATCCATGAGGGCAACCAAGGCTGTTTCAGCACAAAACCTCTAGCCTAACCCAACAGAAATGGACTTGGCCACTCCATTTCGGAAAGCAGCACTCATAAGAATCTCGCATTACTCGCTATTTTGGCAATAGTTACAGTCCTCTGGATTCAGTGGTTTCACAATGGCCATGAGTACTCCATCTCCAGAAAGCATAAACCACACACCTAGACAATTTTGCCCAGTTCATCTGCACCATGTGACTCTCATTTGTGGCCAATCTGTCTTCTATGCACCAGGGACCTGCATATAGCCCCTGAGAAAAGGAAAAAATATGAATAAAACTCTTGTGTGTGGGCCATCCTTCTTTAGCAAACTTTCTTCCCAGAAAGAAGGAGAATTTACAGTACTCTGGCAATCCTCTGTAGGCTGCACAAAATTACTTTCCAGGGCTTGTGATGATTGTCTCAGTTTTAATATTTTTGAAGAGCCTGGAATTACACAAAGAAATGGCAAAACATTATTACTGCAAGTTTGTCAATGTGATTGAAGGCTGCCATTTTTGGCACACTTATTTTAAAATAGCAACTCCTCCAGATGGGGCATTTGTCCCATGAATGGTATTGATAGGTCCCTGAAGTTACAATTTTTCCCTGCTATCCACTTGAAATGATACGATAAGTGACAACCACTGACAGGAACTGAGACTTCTATGAAAATATTGCTGCTATAAAGATTGGTTCTTTGGCTTTGCTTGTGTTGGGAGTGGAGTTTAACAGTATTGCACATTCTCAGTGAGAAAGTTTCAATATTCCACCAAAAAAATTAGAGGGTGAACTTTTGCCTTGTCTGGAAGAGACATCTGTTGTAATGGGGGGAAAAGAATAGTATTTCTAACCGCATTAATTCTCCCATGGTGATTTTTCTTTGTTTCACGTCTTTTGAGTAGTAGTATATATGTACACTGTGCTATCTTTTAAGTAGTTCTGAATGGTATCATATGAAAGGCAGTACACAGAGTGTACCCTGCTCACTAGTCTAGGCCTTGAATTCCTTTGATCGTCTTTCTCATTTTTCTTTTTTGAAAACTTCATCTTGGTACAATGGAGGGGGGTGTTATCGTCTCAATGGCTGAATTGTTTTCTGGCATATATGCTGTGGTTAGCCACCTCACTGTGAGCATCAAGCCATGATGCGAGTGGGGTGTTTAGGATCTTCACCCAGTACACCAAAATTTAGATGGTGCAACATCTGCTGCTGGTAACCCAAAGCAATCAAGCTGAGGTCAGAACCGCTACCTATGGTCATCATGCATTTAGACCCAGATGCTCCTCCTCATTACTCTGACATATACCAATTTCATAGGATCTTGTTTAACCAATAGAAAAGCAAAGATTTCCATGCAAAAAGGCTAGTTAAGAGCTCTGGTAGACCTTATTCACACAAACATGCTGAAGAAGATGAAGGGAATTCATTTGCTCTATGGGTCTATATACCCAAGGTATTGTTGCAGTTTAATCATTAAGTTGTGTCCGACTCATGGAGTTGGGTTATGCTGGTAGTTTAGATGACACTGTCCAACCATCTTATCCTCTGCCATCCCCTTCTCCTCTTGCCTTCACATTTTCCCAACATCAGCGCCTTTTCCAGGGAGTCTTCTCTTTTCATGAGATGGCCAAAGTATTGGCGCCTCAGCTTCAGGATCTGTCCTTCCAGTGAGCACTCAGGGTTGATTTCCTTTAGAATGGATAGGTTTGTTTTCTTTGCATTCCAGGGAACTCTCAAGAGTCTCCTCCAGCACCACAATTCAAAAGCATCAATTTTTTGGCGGTCAGCCTTCTTTATGGTCCAGCTGTCACTTCCATACATTGCTACTGGAAAAACCATAGCTTTGACTATGCGGGCCTTTGTCGGCAAGGTGATGTCTCTGCTTTTTAAGATGCTATCTAGGTTTGTCATTGCGTTCCTCCCAAAAAGCAGGCGTCTTTTAATTTCGTGGTTGCTGTCACCATCTGCAGTGATCATGGAGCCGAAGAAAGTAAAATCTGTCACTACCCAAGGTATTCACCTTACAATAAATATGATAGTCAAGAGCAATGCCTGCTGCTGTAATCCACCACATTGTCCCAAATTCCTCCCCCCCACACACCTGGCTAGGATCCAGTAGAGAAGGCACCATGCCACTAATCAATTACAATATGAAATACTGCAGATGGATTAGGAAAGGGAATATTGCCCGGTGACAATCTATCTACTCTGGAATACATACCATCTGTTCATACAATGTATACAGTGAATGTACAGAGTTAATATAATACATTCACCTGTGCTGTTCTTTTGCAAATAAATAAAAAAAGACAAATTCAAAGGGAAAGTATTAAGGTATTTGAGTATTCCTTGTGACACACACTCTCTTTCATCTTTATTTCTTGACAAACGTAACAGTTGGAATGGGCCCTTTTGAAAGAGCCGTCCCTCAAGGAGGTAAGAGGGACGGCTTGTAGACAAAGGGCCTTTTCGGCAGCTGCCCCCAGACTATGGAATGCCCTCCCGACTGAGATTCGTCTGGCGCCGACACTGATGACATTTCGGTGCCAGGTCAAAACCTTCCTGTTCCAGAAGGCTTTTAACTGAAATAATATTAGCTGTGGGTCCGATGGCAATTTTATATATATTTTAATTGTATTTTAATTGCTACATAACTTTATTGTATTTTAAATGCTGTAAGCCGCCCAGAGACCTTTGGGTAGTGTGGGCGGCATATAAATTAAATAAATAATAAAATAATAATAATAATAATATAATGTTAAAATGTTGCAAATACTGATTGCACAGGAAAATTAAAGCATTTGTAACATTAGTCGCTCTAATAAGTGAATGAGTGAGTATGGTCCGATGGTGACTGACCTTATGTCAGTTCGCTTATCATGGTCAGATCACCACCTAATAAAATGTAACCTCTCAGTGGCTCTCCCCCCTCGCAGGGAGAAGGGACCTATTTCTGTGGTCCACCCTCGAAGATTACTGGATGCCGTAGGATTCCAGGATGCCATGAGAGATGTTTCTGCTGATCTGGCTGGTGCTCCTATCGAGGCTCTGGTTGATGGCTGGTATACTGCCGCCACCAGGGCTGTAGACACAATAGCTCCTAAACACCCTCCCCAACGCAGAGCTCGGCCTGCGCCATATTTAATCAGGACCTATGAGCGATGAAACAATTTAGGAGAAGGCTAGATCAGTGGTTCTTAACCTTTGTTACTCAGATGTTTTTGAACTGCAACTCCCAAAAACCCCAGCCAGCACAGTTGATGGCGAAGGCTTCTGGGAGTTGCAGTCCAAAACTCCTCAGTAACCCAAGGTTAAGAACCAGTGGGCTAGAGCACAAGTGGAGAAAGAACTGACAGTTTATAATTGGATAGCTGTTAAGGTCGCAACTAACCTTTACCTGGCGCCAAGGTAAAGGCTGCTAGCCAAGTACATCTCGCTAAGCAGATAAGTGAAGGTTCAAATCAGCAGGCGGAGCTTTTCCATATAGTGCACGACCTATCCGGAATTGGTCTAAGTCACTGGTTCTTAACCGTGGGTTACTTAGGAGTTTTGGACTGCAACTCCCAGAAACCTTCACCACCAGCTGTCCTGACTGCGGTTTCTGGGAGTTGCAGTCCGAGTAACAAAGGTTAAGAACCACTGGTCTAAGTGACGGCCTCCCCCTAGTATCTCACTGGACCAATTTGCAGCATTTTAAAAATCTAAAGTGGAAGCCATCCACCGGGAGTTCTCTCCTTTTTTGGATACAGTAAGTCGAGCAGAGATGTCCAGCACTCCACCTTGCCTGGTGACTCTTGATCTTTTCAGCCTGTGATGCCAGATATTGTGGACAAAGTGCTTGATCACTGTCGGGTGACCACCTCATAATGTGATCCTTCCCCGGCCTGGCTAATTAAACAGCCAGGCCTATAACAACAGAATGGGCCACAGCGATAATTAATGGGTCTTTCTCAAGGAGACACTCATTAGGCCCATAAGAAAGAAACTGAATTTGGCGGTGGACAATATTGGCAATTATAGGCCCGTTGCCAATTTTTCTTTCATCAGCAAAGTGGTGGAGAGGGTGGTGGCCGATCAGCTTCAGACTCATTTGGATGAAACAAATGTCTTGGATCCATTCCAGTCGGGTTTCAGGCCGCACCATGGTACAGAAACGGCATTGGTCACCCTGTATGATGACCTACTGAGGGAGGCTGATGGGTAAAACATATTTGTTGGTCCTCCTTGATATCTCAGCGGCCTTTGATACCGTCGACAATGGTAGCCTCCTGAGGAGGCTCTCCAAGTTAGGAATTGATGGCCTGGCGTTTGCCTGGCTCTGATCCTTCCTCGGGAACTGTCCTCAGAGAATACAGCTTGGGGAGAGGGTATCGGCCCTGTGTAGCCTCAATTGTGGGGTTTCACAGGGTTCAGTCTTCTCCCCAATGCTGTTTAATATCTACATGAGGCCGCTGGGTGGGGTCATCAGGGGGTGTGGGGCATCGTGCCATCAGTACACTGATGACACTCAGCTCTACATCTCCTTTTCACCAACTGCAGTGGATGCCGTTCTGTTCCTTCAGAGCTGCATGGAGTCTGTGCTGCAATGGAAAATGGGCTGAGGCTGAACCCAGACAAGACGGAGCTCCTGAGGGTGGGTGGCCCCACCATCAGCGGTCTGGGAAGCGCTCTCTCATTTTGGGGGGGGGGGGTTACTCTTACCGCAAAGAGTGAGGTACGCAGCTTGGGGATCCATCTGGACCCAGTGCTCACCATAGAAATTCAGGTGGCTTCAGTGGTCCGTACCACCTTTTTTCATCTTTGGATAGCCCAGATATCTTGATGTTGGGGCGGATAGCCCTATCTTGATGTTGGGGCACTCACCACCTTGGTACATGTGCTTGTAATCTCGAGATTTGACCACTGTAATGTGCTCTACGTGGGGCTGCCTTTGAGGTTGATGCGGAAACTCCAAATGGTGCAGAATGCGGCGGCCAGACTCCTTAGTGGAGTGAGAAAATATCATCATATCTCTCGTATTTTGGCCACTTTGCATTGGCTGCCCGTTCGGTTCCGCATTGATTTCAAAGTTTTAATGCTTACCTACAAAGCCCTAAACGGTTTAGGGTCTTGATACTTGGCGGAACGCCTACTCCCACCAAAATCTACCCGTATCACCCGATCTAGTCAGGAGGTGAGGCTGAGGAGCCTAATGCCGAGGGAGGCCCGGAAGGAAAAAAACAAGAAACTGGGCCTTCTTGGTGGTTGTTCTTCGCCTCTGGAATAATCTTCCTCCTGAAATCTGTGCGGCCCCTTCGCTGGGCATCTTTAAAAGCCAATTGAAAACCTGGCTGTTTAGGCAGGCCTTCCCTTCAGTTATTATTTGATTTACTTTCTCTTATCTCTTTCCATCTTGAATAATTTGATTACTGATGTGCATAATGTTATATTTTATATTGTTTTATTATATATGTTGGAAGCTGCCCAGAGTAGTCAATTGACTAGATGGGCGAGGTATAAATGCGATAGAGATAGATAGATAGATAGATAGATAGATAGATAGATAGATAGATAGATAGATAGATAGATAGATAGATAGATAGATAGATAGATAGATAGATAGATAGATAGATAGATAGATAGATAGATAGATAGATAGATAGATAGATAGATAGATAGATAGATAGATAGATAGATAGATAAAAAGTCTCAGTATTTTGCTAATGGGGTAGTTATTATGTAGGGATGGAAATCCCTCACAAATTAATGATGAGAAACTGAGCTGGGGAGGGATCCATCTTTTCTCCTGGCAATGAGTCATAAGGAATAAATAAGCTTTAATTAATTAATTAATTTTGAGAAATCTTGTGGGATTTCTTGGATGTTTCATAGTCTTTTTTCCTCCAGAAGAAACATCGAGCCAAGCAGAATTACTATCAATTCGTTTACAAAGTGGTCCCTGCCCTGAACAAGATTTGCCAGGAATTGCATCAAGTTCCGCAGAATTTATCATTATTTGTGTCCAAAAATAATACTTCAGAAATGGGCAGGAGAGGGAAAAACAAGACAAGTGCCTCTCTATTGCAGGAAGCCAAGAGATATCACTGGAGCTGGGAGAAGTCTTCCTGAGTAGTCTCAGCATGGTGAGACTTGGAAAATCATGAAGTATGAGGAGACGTTTTTCAAATTCTTTGCATAGTTCTAAGTAGAAGTATAGAAGCAATGACAAACATATGTTTCTTCATAGATTGGTTCTGTCTTTACAAACAGTTTTACAACTTCCTATATAGTATTATTCTATGCATGCCTAGTAAGTCTTATAAATTTCATTAGGAGCTAATTCCAGGAAATTGTATATTGGGCAGCTAAAAAGGACAAGTCTCCTACCACCACGACATTACTTGCAAGAGTGCTAGAATAAAAAAACAAAGGTATATAAATTTATGTAACAATGAAATGGGTTGCAATCATGCACATAAGAGCAAGTATAATGAATGGGATTAATATGTGTGTATATATTGTTCAAATGCACAGGAAGAAATTCGCCTCTTGAAAATAAATGAGTCTATATAAGAGGGTAGAAAGGTCTCTTGAATTTATAACACAGTTCATTATTGGCATTAATAGCTTCTAAAGGTCACTATACATATTAACCTTTATATAATGTTATTCATTTGGAAGATTTTTCTACTCCTTTCCATTCATTGAAACTTCTGTAAAGCTACAGAAACAATATTATTACTTATTTTACTATTAATATCTCTGTACCTCACTATGTATGTGCGTGAAAGCAGACAGAAAATTTTTTTGACAGTAAAGAAAATTGTCAGGAAAATAATCGATTTATTTGAAATAGGGTGCTAGAGGATTGCTTTGTAAATACCCTAGACTGCCAGAAAGACAAAGAAGTGGCTCCTAGTTCAAATCAAGCCTGAACTATCTCTGGAAGCAAAAATGATGCAATTGAGGCTGTCCTACTTTGGGCACATCATGACAAGGCAGGATTCTCTCGAAAAAACAAGAATGTTGGGAAAGATTGAAGGCAGCAGAAAAATATACGTAAGACCAAATCAAGATGGAGGAAGCCATAGGCTTCAGTTTACAAGAGCTGAGCAGGGTTATTGAGGACAGGACATGTTGGAGCTTTTTCATTCATAAGGTCACCATAAATTGGAGGTGACTTGACAACAAATAACCTCGATTTTTGCCAAAGAGTAAAGGCAATGAACAACAAATTTAAAATAAAAGGATAACAGTGTTCAAACAAATGCAAATACAACTTTAAAGTCTAAAAGGAAGAGGTAAGTATCAATATAATAACAAAAAATTAAAATGCAGTCTCAGATAAATATTCTCAGCTATTTGAGTATAATTGCCATTTTCTGAGCAACATAAAATGAAAGTAGGTGCTAAAAAGGGGGCATATAGCTTATGGTGTTAATTGGAATTTCAGCAGAAGGTTTAAGAAAATAGGACTGTGCTCACTTTACCTAAAAGACAACAAGATGTGGCCCTTTTACCAGTGGAGGGAACCCCAGTGTTGGAGTGCCATCAGAGAGAGAGCTTGATGGAGAGGAGCCCAGTCAAGGGCCTCGGTGGCTGATCTTAGGACACAGGCAAATTCTTCATGATACTTTAGCTACATCGGGCCCGTACTATTGATACACAAAAAGTAAATGTCATGTGTGAGTATGTCATTAATGCCATTAGTAATTAAAGTAGTTAACACATTAATGCAACCAACTCTTATTTTCAATGGAGTTGTATTAGACACCTTATTCTAAACATGTATGGCCACAGTGGGAGGAATTCTCCAGGCAGAAGTACTGAGCGGGCATGGTTCTGATAAGTGTGACTGGTCCTCGGCTGACTTTCTTCTTCTTCTTCCATGAAATATACTGCTGTCTATTTGTTGATGGTTCTTCCTGTGTTCTAAAGTGATCTGAGAGTGGCAACCAACTATGGATGCTGAGAGCTGCACAGTTTTGTTTTTAATGGAACAGTGTATGATGCCATTGCCAAATGTTGGCACTAAGAGAGATGAAGAAGAAAAGTAAGGCTTGCCAGTCTTTAAAGTGCCATAAGACTCTTTGCTGGTTTTGCTGCAGCAGACTAATACAGCTGCCTCTCTAGAAACTACCATAAAGTATACCAGTGTGTTAGACCCCCACAGTTCCTTCTCGGTGGCCATGTAACACATCCAAAGTAAACAGGGGGAACATGATCACTCCTGCATGGGAAATAAGTAATGTGGGCCATTTTGCAACTGCTGTGTGGCCTTGGAAAAGCTGCACAGTCCCAGAATTTCCACAGAAGAAGGGAATGGTAAGCCACTTCTGAGTATGCTCTACATGGAAAACCATGAAAAGGGTTGCCATAGGTCAAAATTGACTGATCAGCACATTATTATTATGGTGGGTAGTCCTGATCTGGATCATGCCCACACTTCATATCTACAATAAAAAAAGAAAGTTGAAACTCTTCCTACGATAAAGTTGTCCTCAAGTTAGGTAATTAATTCAAATGAAAGGCAGCTGTATTCAAATGGTTCTTTGTGTAGAAATATTTGTTCAAAATGGCTCACCAAGTGGATCTCTCCCCTCTAGTGAAAATCCGAAAACCTGGATGGTGATGATTTGGTTGTCTGCACATTTATGACAACTAGATTAAACAGGGGGACACATCAGCAACCAATGGTTAGTCATGACTCTCTTTTCTGACTCTTAATTTTTATCCACCACAAATGACCAGCAAATGTTATTCAAGGCAAACCACAATCTCTCTGCATCATTCTCCCATATGTAAAATGGAACCATAATATTAGTACACTTTATACAATTATTACAGTCATTGTTCACATATTGCAGATGAAGTATTTCAGGTACTTACGGAATGTGGCAAGTGAAATTATGTTAATGTTGATTATAATAATAATTAGCTGCCCTTACAAAAGAAGATAAAGCAATGTTAAAATATTATATATATATGGAAAATATATCTGGAAACATTTTAACAAGATAAACACTGAATGCATGGATTTATTATATATATGGATATAATAAATCCATGCATTAATTTTGTTAAAATGTTTCCAGATATATTTTCTCTAGGTTCTTATTTATTCTTTGTAGCTACTGTTTGAAGCTTGCTTTCTGAGTAACAGAAAATTTAATCTTTCAGATTTTATATGTGCATTTGTCTATTCCATGTTATTAGTTAAAATCATAGAGAATGTTGTCTTATGTTCTAATTTTCCAATAAAATGCATGGGTTGTTTCGTACAGTTACAACAGGATTGTAGAAATAGGATGCTTCTGGGCCAGAGCCTGTTGTTTAGACCAGAAATATGCACCACTATTTTCAGGTAATGTAGAGAAATGACAAACAATGGAGTGCTTTAATGACATCATTACATTACCTGTTAATTTGAATTAATTTTCTTGTGCATGAATATATGAATGCTACTACATTTTCTGAACTGGTAATTATTTTTTTTTTTAATAAGAATGTGTTTGATGCTTATTTTTAGCCAGCCCTACAGTTTGACATAAAGAGGCATTAATAACTGATGAATGTGAATATGGCCCATTTTATGGACTTTGCTCCATTGCTGCCTTATTTGAACTTTCTGGCTTCCTGTGCAATCATAACCTTGCATTATAAGTGCCTGCATAAGCACTTCTAACTCACAAGGTCAGGTGGGCAGTTCCCAGAACTGATGCCAGTGCCATCTCATTCTAACTTTGGGACTCTGTTCACCACTGGCATAGTAACTACCGTTACGACTGTTGTGCTTCTGTTCCTCCTGTAGCTGCACCATAGCTGTGCTTTTTGTGGCTCTTGTGGGGGACAGGATGGAAGTAACTAGCACAGAAAGGCATCTTGGCCTTATAGTTAATGGATAGTCTGCAGCAGATGTGAGAAAAGGCAAATACCAAAAAAAGTATTTCCTTACTGCATGTCTTGTGATCCTTTACCATGAAACTATTGTTTGTTCTGCAGGAGAAGAAAGCTGGCACTGGTGATTTTCATTATGAATTATCCATTAATTTATTTTAATATGTTGATATTCTAACTTCCTTCCATGGATCTCAGGGTTTTTTATGAAGTTACAAAATCAAACCCAGATTTTTATAGCTTTGTGATGTACAGGCTGTTCCCAGAATAATAATTTAGTAATTACATGCCACCAAGTTGATCCCAGCTTACCGTGATCTTTCCAGGATTTTCTAGGAGGGTCAACCAGTTCCCCCTTTTTGGTGGCACTCTTGGACTGTGAAGCTTCTGAAATTCATACAAATGGCAAGACATCTGGAGTGGAGATTCAAACTGCCAGCCCCTGGCTCCAAAGCCCAGCACTTCAAACTATTGAAGTGTGCCACTCATTACATACACAGCCTATATTGAATACAGAGAGATGAGTAGTGTGAGGACTTCATGAAGATAATGATGTTCAAGACAGCATGAAATCTTTGATATATCCTTCTGTGATGTGACTGTGAAGTCGCTCTAGAATATCAGATGACAACTGAGCAAATTGATAACATGGCAGCATGGGGGAGCAAATATCCTCTTCCCATCCTTGCCACATGAAGAGGACAGCATGGGACAACTTTTGCACTAGCATCTGAGAGGGAAAAGAACCAGGTACTAGAGTTCATTTTAATTCTGGCAACAACTAACCACCGAAGGAACTAGATTTGGTGGACAGAGTGCCTGAAGAACTTTGGATAGATGCTCGTAAAATTGTACAGGAGGCAGCAACAAAAACCATCCCAAAGAAAAGGAAATGCAAGAAAGCAAAGTGGCTGTCCAACGAGGCCTTAGAAATAGCAGAGAGGAGAAGGGAAACAAAATGCAAGGGAGATAGGGAAAGTTACAGAAAATTGAATGCAGACTTCCAAAGAATAGCAAGGAGAGACAAGAGGGCCTTCTTAAATGAACAATGCAAGGAAATAGAGGAAAATAACAGAAAAGGAAAAACCAGAGATCTGTTCAGGAAAATTGGAGATATTAGAGGAACATTTTGTGCAAAGTTGGACATGATAAAGGACAAAAATGGGAGGGACCTAACAGAAGCAGAAGACATCAAGAAGAGGTGGCAAGAATACACAGAAGAATTACACCAGAAAGATTTGGATATCCCGGACAACCCAGATAATGTAGTTGCTGACCTTCAGCCAGACATCCTGGAGAGCGGACCTTAGAAAGCTTGGCTAAAAACAAGGCCAGTGGAGGTGATGGCATTCCAGTTGAACTATTTAAAATCTTAAAAGATGATGCTGTTAAGGTGCTACACTCAATATGCCAGCAAGTTTGAAAAACTCAACAATGGCCAGAAGATTGGAAAAGATCAGTCTACATCCCAATCCTAAAGAAGGGCAGTGCCAAAGAATGCTCCAACTACCATACAACTGCACTCATTTCACACGCCAGCAAGGTTATGCTCAAAATCCTCCAAGGTAGGCTTTAGCAATATGTGGACGGAGAACTCCCAGAAGTACGAGCTGGATTCTGAAGGGGCAGAGGAACTCGAGACCAAATTGCTAACATGCGCTGGATTATGGAGAAAGCCAGAGAGTTCCAGAAAAATATCTACTTCTGCTTCATTAACTATGCAAAAGCCTTTGACTGTGTGGACCACGGCAAACTATGGCAAGTCCTTAAAGAAATGGGAATGCCTGACCACCTTATCTATCTCCTGAGAAACCTATATGTGGGACAGGAAGCAACAGTTAGAACTGGATATGGAACAACTGATTGGTTCAAAATTGGGAAAGGAGTACGACAAGGCTGTATATTGTCCCCTGGCTTATTTAACTTATGTGCAGAATACATCATGCGGAAGGCTGGACTGGAGGAATCCCAAGCTGGAATTAAAATTGCAGGAAGAAATATCAACAACCTCTGATATGCAGATGATACCACTCTGATGGCAGAAAGTGAGGAGGAATTAAAAAACTTTGTAATGAGGGTGAAAGAGGAGAGTGCAAAAAACTGTCTGCAGCTCAACATCAAAAAAAAATAAGATCATGGCCACTGGTCCCATCACCTCCTGGGAAATAGAAGGGGAAGATATGGAGGCAGTGACAGATTTTACTTTCTTGGGCTCTATGATCACTGCAGATGGAGACAGCAGCCACGAAATTAAAAGACTCCTGCTTCTTGGGAGGAAAGCGATGATAAGCCTTGACAGCATCTTAAAAAGCAGACATCACCTTGCCAACAAAAGACCAAATAGTCAAAGCTATGGTTTTTCCTGTTGTGATGCATGGAAGTGAGAGCTGGACCATAAAGAAAGCTGACCGCCGAAGAATTGATGCCTTTGAATTGTGGTGCTGGAGGAGGCTCTTGAGAGTCCCCTGGACTGCAAGGAGAACAAACCTATCAATTCTAAAGGAAATCAACCCTGAGTGCTCACTGGAAGGACAGATCCTGAACCTGAGGCTCCAGTACTTTGGCCATCTCATGAGAGGAGAAGACTCCTTGGAAAAGACCTCGATGTTGGGAAAGTGTGAAGGCAAGAGGAGAAGGGGACGACAGAGGATGAGACAGTTGGACAGTGTCTTCGAAGCAACCAACATGAATTTGACACAACTACGGGAGGCAGTGGAAGATAGGAGGTCCTGGCGTGCTCTGGTCTGTGGGGTCATGAAGAGTCAGACATGACTAAACGACTAGACAACAACGAACCACCCAAAAAAAATCTGCTCAGTATCCTCTGAGCCATGAGTTGTCAGTCTTCTTTTCTATCTTCAGGGTCCCTCAACTGACTTAAGATGACTAGAATAGAAAAGAGAAATTGAGAGAGGAAAAAGCGAAAGAGAAGTTTTCATGACCAAGAAAAACAAATGGACACAAACATTTCTTTCTCTTCTCTTTTCTGAATATGTCAGGTTGCATAGAAGAAAATTGCTTGAAAGTGCGGGGAAAGAGTAATGACATGAGATCAAGGGCATGTAAGCGTATCCTGTTCTTTACATTCTTTTCCCCCCTCATTCCTCTAAGCAAGGATCTCCAGATTTCCTAAAGCAAGCCAGAAGAATCAGCTGAGAAATAGAAATGGAGATACATAAAGCAAGAAAAGATACCTGTTATCTGTCACATCCATCCCCAATTTGCTTCAGAAAGCACAGGGGGAAAAAAGGAAAGAAGGGGAGGCAGCAACAGAAAAGTTGGACAGAGTAGTAGGTCATTCTGAAAAACAGCAAGAGAAATACAGTTTTCTAACTCATAATACAACTCAGTCAGTTTCCCTGTTGAAGTTGTTAGGAAGCTGTTACGCTACTGATTTGTACCTGTCACTCTATGGCAAGTTGAAGAAAGTGAGATTTCATTTCTAATGTGTGCATACAATACACAGTTTGACAGGTATCAATGGTGACTATTCTATATGCATTTTTTGCTTAGCCAGCTTCTCAAGGAGACTTTCATGGGCTTTTGCCCAGTATAATTAAACATTCAACCCTGCAGCAAACGGAATCTTCCCAATTATTATGGTTGCTGCATCCTTGCTAGCAGCCTGTCAGGCAATGCAGTTCATTTTGGGTTTTGGCAGCAGATCCAGAAAGGAGTCCGAAGAATTTTTTTAACTTATGAACCTTAGAGGAAGGGAACCTGAGTATACAACTGCTGCAAAAGCCAAAAGCCATGCCTCTGGAGTTACTGGTCTGCAGTTCACCATTAGAACAAAATATGCTGGATTCTTATTTCAGAAGGCATGCCTTGATGGGATTGTGTTTGGTAACGTTAGCTGGCCCCTGTTACCCAGGTGACAATGTGATGACTCACAGCATTACAATGAAGGTAATAACACTGCCAGTTGCACATAGCACTGGGAGAGGCAACCTCACACCCCCCCACCCGACCAATGATACGAGCAACAAGGTTAATAACTTGATCATCACATTATCTGGTACAGTGTATTGGAGGCACTGTTCTAAATGAGCTCTGGGAATACCCCTGTGGCAACAGTCATCCTAGAATAGCTCTTCAGCATTTAATTTAAAAATTATCTTCATATTCCCCTTTTATGTACAGTACATGAATCTAAGATTCAGTGCACCTCTTACACTGTTTGCGTGTATTCCCTTGTTATGTTTCGGTAGGCTGATTGTAGTTCCTGCAAGCAGTACCATAAAGAGGGAATTTTGCTCTTGTTCAAAGCAGAGGAGAAATTGACAAATGAAATTATAACAATTAATACATTTCACGTATTATCTGAGAAATTGGTTAGGAGGGTAAGATCTTCGCTAGTAATTACCTGATGCAGAAACAAACAAACAAAGAAAAAACCCTGGCTGGAACACTGAGGGGAGGAAAAGAGGTCTGCACACTCATAGGGGTAGTTCACCTGGAATAGCCATTGGAAGTTCAACATAGCATTTGGAACGGCCACTACTCCATACTGTTTATTCTTCAGCTAAGTTATGAATCTGCAGGATAATAATAATGAAATAATAAAAATTGTGAGGTTTTCCATAGCAAGAAGAAGCATTGTATTTAAATGCAATACAGTGTCACTGCCTATGATGTCACAACAAAAATGTGCTCCATGACTTTTCCATTTATAAATGCAGCTCTCTCTCTCTCTTTTTTTTTGCAACCCCCCCCCACAAACAAACAAATAAACCCTTGCATTTAAAACTTTACTTCATTCCCTAACTGACTGACAAAGGTGTTATATTTCTTCATCAGAGACATTAGGCTTTTTTTCCCCTTTAAGCTTCCATTTTGGTGCACTGCAGTGCAGACTTTGGTGTAACTGGCTGAATTGATATTCTGAGCCGCAAGTAAGCAAGGATGACAGAGCATCCGTACAGCTACTCTTGTTGGTGCTCAGGGAGGTGTGCTTGGTTGCAATTGCCTGCTCCGTCCAAGATGCAGCCCAGTCACGAAGCACTGCTGTCACTAAGACTCTAGAAAACCTTTCCGCTTTGAACAGAGTAGTATTTTTACATGTGTAATGTCACAGGATTCCTGTCTGTACTCTGAAGCCAATAATGCATGTAGCCCAAACACGGGAGGAAGGGGTTTAAATATGCCAATGTCACCAATTTTAGTCATTGCTTATGTTGTTGTTCTGTGGAAATTTAAATATTTGTTACCTGTTTTGCTACTACACCATTTGGCCATGGAGGAAACTGTTGCTTTTCCTTGGGAAAAAAAATCTTCACAGACAAGTTCCTGAGATCTAACAATTTCAGATATCAGTTGAAACCCTTGTTGAATTATATCAAGAAGGTAGATAAAACCAATAACTTATTAGCAAACAAAACAAGTATCTATTAATAATTTTAGGTTTTGATGCTTGAAGAAGAGTATCTCATTTTTCTCATGTCCCATAAAAGGTAACAATTTAAAGATATTAAAATTGGAATTAAAACCCAATTTTGCCATTAAAAATTAGCATGGTACATGAAATCAATGTTTTTTAAAATTTCATTGATCTTTATTTTCCTATGTAAGATAAGGATTTTATCTTGCTGCGATTTGTTTTATTTTAAAAGGGGGATGAGGGAAGAAATTGTACAGGACACTCAAAGCTAACCTAATTTAGACAAATCGTGATGCGTTTCCCTCCCTGCCTCCCTCCCTGAGTCGGAGCATGTTGCATGCGCCTGCAGATGTGTTCGCGCCCCCAAGATACTTAGCCCCATTTAGTTGTAAAACTTTGTAAAATGTAAACGCACTTCATTTCTAGGTGAAATAAGGCGATCGGTGAAATGCGAACATGAAACAAGATCGTGTCAGCTGCTGAATTTAAAAAAAAAAAAATCCCTGAGAGCAGATGACCACGAGCCTCTGCAGTCTCGCTCGCCACTTCTGTGGAGATGCAGCAGGAGTGAACCGGCTTCTCCCCTTTCCCTCCGCTCTAGCAGCAGCAGTACACGCTTTCCTCTCTCTCTCTCTCTCTCTTTCACTCTCTTTCATTCCCCCCCCCGCCGCCTTCTTCCTCCTCACCCCCCCCGGCCCTCCAATGATAGTGATAGAACTTGACAGTCCTTGTCCTTGAAGGTTTCTCCCATAAGTGGCATATTCCTGGTAGTTTGCCATCTTCCGTTTTTGTCATTATCCCAAGGGAAGTATTAAACCCACAAACAACAACATGGTGGTTCAATCCATTCTCTCCTTCGCCAGCCAAAGCCTTCCCTCCCGTGCCGCCGCCGCCGCCGCCGCTGCTGTTTGCCTTCCTCCGCCTCCTCCATCTCCTCCGGCTGCCTGCAACGGCAAGCCATAAACATTCCCTGGGCTTGCTCTCTCTCTCTCTCTCCTTCAGCAAGATGCTCGGTGGGAAATATCCGCTCCTTCCCCCCCACCTGCTCGCTCCGGATGGTACAGTCTGCAGAGGGACTCTTGTAATGTAGCTCAGTTTATCAATCCTTTAACAGATGTCGAACAGTGATTACTCCGCTGTGTAATTGAAATAATTTTGGATTTGGGATGATATCTTAGCCAAGTAAGTAGCTGCATCCAAAGCATGCTTGTGTGGTTTTTTTTTAAAGGAGCGCATCCCCCTTTTCTATTTTGAGACTGTTTATTTGGCACTTTGCATCCCGCGGAGGCAGAAGCCCATGGAAAATGGTGTGGAGATTTGGAAGGATGAGTGATGCATTAGATTGTAGTTCCTATCCTTGGGTCTGTGAGAAGGTAATGCAGTTCTACAGAATATACTGAGAGGAGGGAAAACATGCTTCTTGAGAATACTGTTAAGGTCAGAAGCAAACCTGTAATAGATTTTTTTAAATTTTTTTTTTACTGTATTGTTCTGGTTTAGCAATGCCCTCTCTTTCAAAGTCAGAACAGTAATGTTTTTTGTGTGAAGCAGTCTTTTTTTAATGCAATAAATATTCATTTTACTGCTATTCATAGAATCAAATGTGGAGGAAGCTTGGCTTTTTCAAAGTGTGCAGAACCTGCAGAGAGAATTGTAAATCTACAAACAGCCTTTCAGTTACATGTTTAAAGGCTAACAGTGCACACAGGCATTTATGCATTTTAATATGATACAACTCTGGTATGAGTTTATTCTGTATTTATAGTTTGAAACTAAGGGCAGTGCTGACCTACAAAATTATTGCATCTTTGTGAGTTTCAAAGGTATTGCTGCAAGTGAAGCCATTGTGTTCTGAGAACCCTTTTTTTGGTAAGTGGGACATAATGTATCTTGCATAAAACTATACTCTGGAGATGCCTAAAATACTTCAGAATATTCCCGTTAGGCTGGCAAAAGCGCTCACAAATGGAGCAGGGTAAAGTTGTGTCTATTTCATACAGAGTGCATTGATTTAAAGACATCACAGGAACATCCCCCCTTCCCATTATGTAAAGAGAGATCCTAGCATCTGACCTCTGCTTTAGGAAGTGACAGCTCCTCTGTGTGATTTGTACCAGGCAGCAGTCAGTCAATCTCTTCATCTCCGGGCTTTGATTTACTGACTTTAGTTTCCCCGATGCAAACTCAAGGCAGTTTGGCTTCCACCAGTACATGGCTATGTTTAACTTAATAAGATGACAACTTTGTAACCAGAGCACCCAGCCCTTGAATGCTTTCACCTTCAGGAAGGCAGGTAATGAAGATGATTAAAATAAGAAAGAAAAAGGAACCAAGGACCCCACTGTTTTAGAGTAAACCTGTTAATTCCCTTATGCCCAGTAGTCACATGTAGGAATTAAATGGCTTTACAACAGGAAAGTCTTGCAGTAATTTGACCTTTTGATTACATAGCTTTACATATGACATTAAAGGCTAAAGTCAGCCTTACAGTGACATTAGGATTCTGAAAGGTATTGAGGATGCTTGTTTCTTTCCTCCTTGTATAATAATAATGAACCAAGTACAGAAAGAGAGAGTGGGTTGTGTTGCATGTTCTAAGAACAGCTTTGGTTATGAATAGATAATTTATAGATCTGTTTTACAATATATACGCATAGGTCTGTTGCAGGAGGCTTCTGGGGCTAATATTTCATTTGGAAAAGATCATCCATGTGCATAGTTATTAGTTGTATCACCTTACTAGCAAATAAGCAGTTAGACCTGGGGATCCAGCAGGACTCTGATCACATCCAACACTTACTTTGTTCCTCTTCCTTTCATTTTGGTCTAAATGGTTACCTGCAAAAAACATGTTGTATGTTTGCCCTGAGGTGCTGGTAGCCCCCGCCTCCCCGAGGAATAGGGTTTGCAAATAGCACAAGAACACTGGGGGAGGGGGCGGGTTTGCAAGGGATGTTATACATAGTAATGCAGCATAATTATATTTTCTTTGTGCCTGTATTCCTGTTGAGAATTGATTTTGACCCAACACATCACAGTTAAAGGAGCTTACATTTCTGCAGAAAAGACTATTATTCCATCCCGGTTCACAAATAGATGGTACTTGGCATCTTCTATAGTTTATGTACCTATAAAAAAAAACACCATGTGTGCCTTCTGGTGCAGTATTTGAGGGTAGTTTTAGTTCCTCTTCCATTAGAATGATAATCTAGGGAAAGCATGAAGGAACACATTTTGATTTTCAGGATGCTTGTAGGAAAATTATTACGAGTGTATGTGTCTTACAATAAAAGGGTTTCTGGAAAAATGTTCAGAAATTTAATCTCTCCCCCTACTCTTCTCCCCCTACTCATCTTCCACCCCAGTTGCCTGTATAAAATTTTTTGGAAATGTTCCTATATGCAATGAGATTATGAATTATGTTAGTTTAGTTTTTTTCCAGTCAGACCCCTCTTTAGTCATGGACACTTATTTTGCTCTGTTCTTTACTAAGAGCTGATAAAGCATCTTCCTTATTTCCATCAGATTTATCTCATGTTCAGAATTTTAAATGGCCTTTTTTTTGCCTGGCTAAAATTATTTTGAAGTCTGATGGGATGCTATTAAGAAGACCTGACCTTGCAAGTGCATTCCAACCTTGATCTAAGGCTCATTACACTGCAGTAAACCCCCAGGATCTGATATTTATGTGTGTAGTTAAATTGGAGAGCAATATAGACTACTAAATCTGAATCCAGCTAATATCTATCCTTGCAACAATGCTCAGAGATGAGCTGACAAGTGATTAACCCTAGAGTGGTACTTTGCAGTGAAAATTGCATAATCTCTGCTTTTCTCTTTAACTGGCAAGGAGTACATTCTTAGGCAATGGAGCCATGCTTCTCAAATTCCCTTTTAAGAATAGACAAACAGGTTAATCACCAGGGCACTTTTGCAAAGGGAAAAAAACCTGACTGAAGATGGCTAGCTATGTAACACATGTAGAAATAAATGCATCCTTGGGTTGGGGGGGGGGAGGAATCCTAGGAATAAACTTTAGGAAACCCAGACTACAATCCTCTGTATATATTCTCGAAAGCTTTCATGGCCGGGATCCAATGGTTGTTGTGGGTTTTCCAGGCTGTTTGGCCGTGTCCTTAAAGTTTTTCTTCCTAACGTTTCACCAGTCTCTGTGGCTGGCATCTTCAGAGGACAGGAGCACAGACAGAGTTCTGACTCCTGTC
Organism: Pogona vitticeps; assembly: GCF_051106095.1. Classification (NCBI taxonomy): domain Eukaryota; kingdom Metazoa; phylum Chordata; class Lepidosauria; order Squamata; family Agamidae; genus Pogona; species Pogona vitticeps. The sequence continues at coordinate 74,402,765 of NC_135784.1, read as the reverse complement.
CTCTGTAGATGCCATCCACAGAGACTGGCAAAACTTTAGGAAGAAAAACATGAAGAACATTGCCAAACAGCCAGGAAAACCCACAACAGTCCTCTGTGCATTTAGCTGTGAGTAGATTTTCCAAGTTTATGCACCCACTACCGATGCTGAAGAGGCTGAAATTGACCAATTGTATGAAGATTTACAACACTTTCTAGAACTGACACCAAAGAAAGATGTTCTTCTCATTATAGGGGACTAGAATGCTAAAGTAGGGAGTCAAGAGATAAAAGGAACAACAGGTAAGTTTGGCCTTGGACTTCAAAACAGAGCAGGGCAAAGGCTAATAGAGATTTGTCAAGAGAACACTCTTTTCCAACAATACAAGAAGCGACTCTACACTTGGACATCACCATATGGACAATACTGAAATCAGATTGATTATGTTCTCTGCCGCCAAAGATGGAGAAGCTGTATACAGTCAACAAAAACAAGACCTGGAGCTGATTGTGCCTCTGATCATCAGCTTCTCATAGCAAAACTTAAGCTTAAACTGAAGAAAGTAGGAAAATCCACTGGGCTAATCAGGTATAATCTAAACCAAATCCCTTATGAATACACAGTGGTAGTGAAGAACAGATTTAAAGAACTCAATTTGGTGGACAGAGTGCCTGAAGAACTATGGATGGAGGCCAGTAACACTGTATAGGAGGCGACAATAAAAACCATCCCAAAGAAAGGAAATGCAAGGAAGCAAAGTTGTTGTCCAACAAGACTTTACAAATAGCAGAGAAGTGAAGGGAAACAAAACGCAAGGGAAATAAGGAAAGTTACAGAAAATCAAATGCAGACTTCCAAAGAATAGCAATGAGAGACAAGAGGGCCTTCTTAAACGAACAGTGCAAAGATATAGAGGAAAATAATAGAAAGAGAAAAACCAGAAGTCTGTTCAAGGAAATTGGAGATATTAAAGGAACATTTTGTGTAAAGATGGACATGATAAAGGACAAAAATGGTAGGGACTTAACAGAAGCAGAAGACATCAAGAAGAGGAGGCAAGAATACACAGAGGAATTGTACCAGAAAGATCTGGATGTCCCAGACAATTTGGATAGTATGGTTGCTGACCTTGAGCCAGCCATCCTGGAGAGTGAAGTCGTGGGCCTTAGAAAGCATGGCTAAGAACAAGGCCAGTGGAGGTGATGGCATTCCAGTTGAAATATATAAAATCTTAAAAGATGATGATGTTAAGGTGCTACGCTTAATATGCCAGCAAGTTTGGAAAACACAACAGTGGCCAGAGGATTGGAAAAGATCCCAATCCCAGGTCTGCATCCCAGTTCCAATGAAGGGCAGTGCCAAAGAATGCTCCAACTACCATACAATTGTACTCATTTCACATGCTAGCAAGGTTATGATCAAAACAGCTCAAAAGGTAGGCTTCAGCAGTATTTGGACCGAGAACTCCCAGACGTACAAACTGGATTTCAAAGGGGCAGAGGAACTGGAGATCAAATTGCTAACGTGTTGATTATGGAGAAAGCCAAAGAGTTCCAGAAAAACATCTACTTCTGCTTCATTGAATACACAAAAGCCTGTCTCCTGAGAAATCTATATGTGGGACAGGAAGCAACAGTTAGACCTGGATATGGTACTACTGATTGGTTCTAAATTGGGAAGGGAGTACAACAAGGCTGTATATTGTTTCCCTGCTTTTTTTAACTTGTATGCAGAATACCTCATGCAAAAGGCTGGACTGGATGAATCCCAAGCCAAAATTCAGATTGCCGGAAAAAATATCAACAACGTCCCATATGCAGATGATACCACTCTGTTGGCAGAAAGTGAGAAGGAATTAAAGAACCTCTTAATGAGGGTGAAAGAGGAGAGGGACAAAAATGGTCTGAAGTTCAACATAAAAAAAACTAAGATCATGGCCACTGGCCCCATCACCTCCTGGCAAATAGAAGGGGAAGATCTGGAGGCAGTGACAAATTTTTACCTTTTTCTTTGGCTCCACGATCACTGCAGATGGTGACAGCAGCCACGAAATTAAAAGACGCCTGCTTCTTGGGAGGAAAGTGATGACAAACCTAGACAGCATCACCTTGCCGACAAAGGTCTGCATAGTGAAAGCTATGGTTTTTCCAGTAGCGATGTATGGAAGTGAGAGCTGGACCATAAAGAAGGCTGACCTCTGAATAATTGATGCTTTTGAATTGTGTTGTTGGAGGAGACTCTTGAGAGTCCCCTTGACTGCAAGGAGATCAACATATCCATTCTGAAGGAAATAAACCCTGAGTGCTCACTGGAGGGACAGATCCTGAGGCTTCAATACTTTGGCTATCTCATGAGAAGAGAAGACTCCCTGGAGAAGACCATGATGTTGGGAAAGAGGAGAAGGGAGTGAAAGAGGACGAGATGGTTTGACAGTGTCATTGAAGCTATCAACATGAATTTGACCCAACTCCGGGAGGCAGTGGAAGACAGGAGGGCCTGACGTGCTGTGGGTCCATGGGGTCACAAAGAGTCAGACACAACTTAACGACTAAACAACAAGTCTCTAAGGAATTCAGAAGGGGTTACCTGCAAGAAAAATGCATCAGCTACCATAATAATTTCTGCAAATTTAGGCTTCACTTTGCAGGCTAGATTGAAGTGTCTTTTAATATTGTGACAACCATTTTTCTTACATAGACCCAAAGATAACAATCCCCTTGCAACCCAATCCTACACCATCTGAGTATCACTAGAACTTCCTTCCTAATCTGCCGATTTGGAATTGCTGTCTTGCTTTGTCTAAAATTTTCATTTGATTTAGTCTGAATGCTGATTGATGAAAACTAACACTGAAGCAAATCTGTTCATCTTTGAAGTGCTACAATATTTCGTATTTTATTTCTTTTCTTTTTTCCCCTTTGCAAACATACTGGAACAGACTAACACAGCTGCTTCTTCTAAAATGTTCACGTAGGTTGTGTAACTGCAAATTAGACATATGTTTTGACATTTGAAAGGTGAGACATCAGCATCTCTGATAGCAAGCTGAATTTGCGTACTGATTTACCAGATTAGGCGGCATATTAAATAAATAAATAAATAACTTTGTGTGAATCCTTTTTTGCTATAACATAATGGCTAAATGTATAATAGGAAAAAGTCTCTGGTTTCAGACTCAGTTCTGCTTTAAATTCACTAGGTGGCCTTAGCAAGCCATTGTTCTCTCAGCATCATTGCCTGAATCCACAATTCGGCAATGATAAATGTCCCATCTCTACAGGACTGTTGTTCAGTTTGGTGACATAATATTGTGAAATGCTTCTACTATCATAAATCTTCAAGAAAATGCCAAGTAGTTTTTGAATGTACTATTGATTATTGTAGGTCTAGGCCTCAACATAGGCTGAAATTCTATTGCTTGATATAGTAAGTCAAAACTGGAATAGGCCCATTTGAGTTAATGGAACATATGGAGGAACTGACTCATCAAATCCACACTGATTCAATGGGCCTACTGTAATGCAACTTACTACCTCAAGCAAAAGGTTTTCATCCATAATGTATTAAGTAGGAGAAATGTTATGGGAACCACCTAGAACTGGGACAAAGAATCTGCTGCCTCGCAGCCAAATAATATCAGAAATTAGTGGGATAAACATTTTAGGCACATTTTGAAAACAGATTCTACATTTATTATGAGTAAGACCTGAAAATGTGAACAGAGATTGGTCAAAATATCAGAAAATGAAAATAAATGAGGTACTACCTGTCAGCATCTCTAAGGAGAACTTTGTGCTGACACTACCAGATTATACATTTGGAAACTAGTTAGTTAGTTACTGTATGTGTTGTCAGTTTGGAACTAACCCTAATAGGATATCCCAGTAGATCCCAATGAGTTTCCATGGTCAAGTGGGGCTTTAAACCCTGGTCTCTATAGTCCATCACTCTGCCCACTACACTGACCTGGATACCTTGGGAAACTAGGCACAAATAATTTTCTTCATATGCTTTAGATTGTCAAAGTAGAGTGTCATAAAGATTATTCTGTTTATTTTATTGGCCACTTGAATTTTATAGCCAGGCAGTTCAGGCTTCAGAATGTTGGCCCAATAAATCTCAATTGATCAGACCATTGGTGCTTCTTTATTACACATTTAATATGGTCTCAGGACACCACCGTCAATGAGGATTTTGTGGTAGTGAGGTTTGATTTAAGTCATGATTTAAATTGCTGCTACACATACTCAATTTAATAATGTATTTCTATCCAAAAGTGCACTCTTGCTAGCAATAGCCTTAAGAACAACAGTTTATGGCTATAGTGGTGCCTCGCAAGACGATTTTATTTCGTTCAGCAAAAATTGTCATTTTGTGAAAAAATGGTCTTGTGAGGTTCCCTATCCATCAGTCTCAAAAAAAAAAAAAGTCTTGCAAAGCATCAGTCTTAAAAAACACATCTTGTGAAGCACGGTCATAGAAAAAACATCTTGCAAGGCACCATAGTGATCGAAAAAAACAATTGTCTTGTGGGTTTTTGTCCTGCAAGACAATTGTCTAGCGAGGCATCACTGTACATCAAAACTTTCTACCAGAGAAAAGAAGTCTTAATTTGTTAGCATCAAGTTGCAGAGAGTTAATATTTATTTTTAATTTCTTTTATTTATTGAATTCATTTAAAATAAAATATTATACCCTGTTTCCCCTAAAATAAGACCTAACCTTAAAATAAGCCTTAGTATGATTTTTCAGATTGCTTGTAGTATAAGCCCTATGCCAAAAATAAGCCCTAGTTAAGTGAAAACCGGCCCTCCACCATTGTGCAGCAACAGAAGATGACATGACTGTATTTGAATAAGCGTAGATTGGTGTACATGAAAAAAAATGAAACATCCCCTGTAAATAAGCCCCAATGTTTTTTTTTTAAAAAAACAAAAATTAGTATTATTTTTGTGGAAGCAGGGTATATTTTTATATTAAATAATATTTAATATTTATAATATTTATTTTAAAATAAAATAAACCTTTCTCCCGACGGACGCAGCTCAAAGAACAAGCACAAAATTAAAACAATATACATGAACCATTAAAAAGTTATTAATTGTGGAATATAGAAATATTAAAATCATTGTAAAATTGTACTTTCTTGAAGCTATTTTTCACAAAATGCAAATTACACACCACTCTAGTTACAGCAGAGTAGCCATAGAATCATAGAATAATGGTGTTTGAAGGGGCCTATAAGACCATTGAGTACAAGAAAGGAATCCAAACCAAATAGATGAGACTGATGAATGTCTAATTTTCTTTTGAATGACTCCAGTGTCCGAGCTTTCCATTGTTTTATTGATCTAATTGTTAGGAGGTTATTCAACTAAAATCTGGCTTCCTGTAACTTGAACCTATCATTACATGTCCTGCATCCTGGAATGATTGAGAAGAGAACTTGCTCCTCCTCACATATTTGAAGAGTGCTTTCGTATCTTCCCCACAATCTTCTTTTCCCAAGCTGGAACATGCACAGATCTTTCCATATTTCTTCACAGGGCTTGATTTCCAGTCTCCTGATCATCCTTGTTGCCCTATTCTGAACTTGTTCCAGTTTGCTGGCATACAGTACTTCTTAAAGTGTGGTGTCCAGGACTGGAAAAAGTACTCAAGATGAGGCCTAATCATTGCCAAATGGAGGGGAACTAGTACTTTATGGGATTTGGAGACTGTACTTCTGTTAATGCAGTCTAAAATAGCATTTGCCATTTTTGCAGCCGCATTGCACTGTTGGCTCACATTCAGATTGTGATCTACAACAATTCAAAGATCCTTCTCACATGTAGTAATAGCATTAAAAATACATTAGAAAAGTTATAATGGCAGCAATCTTTGAACATCTATCTATGTCAGAATTAAATATTAAAAACCTGTCTGAACAATATCGTTTTCAGTTACTACCAAAAGGAAAGAGAGAGGGGAGCCTAGCCTTATGGGAGAGAGTATTCTATAATTTCGAAGCAGCCACCGAGAAGGCCCTCTTTCAGGTCCCTGTCAAATGTACTTGTAAAAGTGAAGGGACTGAGAAGAGGGCTACCCTGGAAGACCATGGGGAGTTAGGGTCCACTTGGACCCAACATATAATTTGCGCTTTGAATTGGGTTCTGAAATGAACCAAATGTCAGTGAAGCAGCTGTAACAAAGGAGTGATGTGCTTCCTGTAACCAGCTCTGCTGAAGAATCTGTCTGCAACGTTTTGCACCAGCTGATGTTTTCGAACCATATCTAGGAAGAGTGGCCACTCAAAATAAATCAGTATCATTGAGGGAAATTATTGAAAGCAATCCGGGAGATGTTAATAATCCTTCCAGGAATTTCCAATATTACATATGCTGAGAGACAAGGAAGGTCCTGGAGTAACTTCACCTGGAGATGGGAAATTAAGCTTTAGTATTTCTTGTTCATCTATTTTATCTGTATCTGTATCTATATTTATTTATATGTATAATATACATTACATATACTGTATATGGTATGTATCTCTGGATACATAAGCCCAGTGTGAAGAAGGATTTTTTTTTTTTAAAAATGATATGCTGTGAACTGAATACTGAGTGCTTATGGAAGACAGAAAGATTAATGAACTACTGCTTAAATTTCTGGTTGCATGCCACTTGTGCAATTTGGCACACAACCACAAGTTTGAATGGCAGCTAGTTAATTAGTGGCAATTTGCCATTTTGATTTATGCCATTACATTTAATGCCAGCATAAATCCCCTGTAGGATTCTGGCCCTTTTCCTTAATGAGATATTTCAGCTGTAACTCATTTGAAACAAGAACCATCATCATGTAGAGTTGGGTTTTTTTTAAATAGTACAATAAAAAAATAAAATTTTAACAAATAAAATCTAATCCACAATTTTAAACAATTTAGTTTAATTTTGTAAATAAAATTCTCAGAAACCTAGGTTTTTATCTACTCTAGTTGGCAGGAATCAATATGCTGTTGTCACCAACAGACAACCCTCCTGAATTTTTCTTTTTGTTTCTTCAGTCTTTTTTTCTTTCAAAAGGAAAGCTGTTAAGGAGAATAAGCAAGCAAGCAAAACAAAATCCAGAAGAATTGCACAATGCCTTTTAATTGTGAACTCTATTCTGTCATGCTGGAGGCACCCCACCAAGGAGTTGCATACCAAACTGCTCTCCTCTTCCCTTATGTCCTGATGTCACACATCTAATTTCTCAAACCACCACTCTCCCATAAGCGTCTTTCAAACCAGAATCAAATACTGATTTCAGATCTTGATTTAGCAAACTGGGATATCTTTGTTGAAATCCAGTGTCAGAGGGAAGGCGAAATGAGGTAGCAGGAGGAAGATAAGTGCCTTCTACTCAGACTGATACCCTGAAATTTTAACCAGGTTTCAGTACTTGCTATCAGACACTTTAAGCTATAATCCATTATCATTAGTACTGTAGTAGTGTCTAGTATTTATATCCTTGTTGTCCAAGAAAAACACACCTGAGAGACAGCAGGATCACTTCAAACAATTTAAAACATTCTAAATTAGCAATTACAATTACTAAATTGTTGCAATGAATAAATTATTGTAACAAACAACTTAAAAAGCTAAAGTGAAGAAATGCATCTTTACACAGTATATATACCTGGAATACATTTGAGCGGAATGTCCTCTTGGAATATGGAAACAAAGTGCTGGAAGGAGTGCAGCCCCATTCTAAATAGCCTTATAAATGGAGAAAGACACACTCATTTATTATGGAGTGCATTGCTGGGCTGCTAAATGTTGCAGCTGTTATAGGGCTTAACATAAGGCTTACTTTAGCTGCAGGAGTAGGAAACCGGCTGGCAGACTTTGGACATGCAAGAATTTCACTGCCATTGTTTGGCAAAATAAACAAAGTAGACAATTCAACCTCTTACTTTGTATCTAGTATTGTAAATTGTGGCAACAAATAACATAAATAGTTACCTGCCATTTAATATAGAGCAGTAGCTCTTAACCTTGGGTAACCCAAGTGTTCTTGGACTGCAGTTCCCAGAAGCCTTCACCAGCAGCTGTGCTAGCTGGGATTTCTGAGAGTTGAGGTCGAAAGAGCATCTGGGCTACCCAAGGTTGGGAACCCCTGCTGTAGAGATAGCCACATAATTTTGATTACCCCTACACTAGCCTGTCATTTTGTGTCATTATTGTTTCCAATTTGCTTAATCATCATCATCTTAGGGCTGCAAAGTTGGAAGGGACCCTATGGACCATCGAGCCAGCCCCGGTCAAGGAGGTACAGTGAGGAACGGAAATCCCAATCTCTGGCCCTGCAGCTAGATTCCTAAACCACTGAGCTATCCAGCAGCAACAAAGACAGTAACCTGCCCAGGATTTAAAATAGTCATGTGCTGTCAAGACAATTCAGACTTATGGCGACCCTTTTCAGGGTTTTTCAGGCAGAGAATACTCAGAAGTGGTTTACCCTTCCCTTCTTCTGGAGGCTTCCTGGGACTGTGCAGCTTGCCCAAGGCCACACAGGTTGGGTCTTTTGGGAGGCACAGTGGGGAATTGAACTCCCAACTTCTGCCTCTGCATCCAGAAACCTAATTGACATTTATTTTGGTATAAAGTACAACTCTGTCTCTAGTCTGATAAATGTTGATTTTTTTTTTTTGGTAAATTATAAGGCAGAGTATGAAAGGACAAAGTATAATCTCAACAACTGTGGACATAATAACTCTTTTGTATTATACTGCACAGGACTAGGCCATAGTTCATGGGCACGTGATTTCCATGCTCTCAGTATGGAGAAAAACCATGACTCTGAAGCCTTCTAGGTTGCTTTTCCATAGTAGAATTGCAAAGGAGTGTTGAATCATATATTTTATGTAGACCAGAGAAACACCAGTTCAAATTCCTGCTCAGCCACAACACTCGGGGAGGTGGGGGGGGGCAGATACTAGATAAGCCGACCTAACTGACTCTAGGGTTACAGTTTGAATGAGAAGTCCTGAACTACTTAGGGGGAGGTTATCATTTTAAAAAGTTATTTTAAAATAGCAGTGCTGATATTTTCAACAATTTGGAGTTTGGAGCAAGTTGTTGAAGAAAGTAGAATGAAACCACTGTTAAATTCAAGTAGACCAGATAGGCGGGGTATAAATCAAATAAATAAATAAATAAATAAATAAATAAATAAATAAATAAATAAATAAATAAATAAATAAATAAATAAATTCAGAGAAAAGTCAGCTCTGCACTGCACAGAGCAGAGGCTTCATTTCACTTATTGTGGGATAACATGGCATCTGTCATGGTGGTAGGCCCAAATGATAAAACACCATTTTAACCAACAACTGTTACATTACTTTTACATTACCAAACTCCCTCCCCTTCCCCCCTTTTTTGGTCACACAGAAGTCTGCTTCTCAGTATGGAGGCTGTATATGTGGTGGTGTGGCTACAAATCATGCATAAATCTGAATTTCATTGGATTACTCTGTTCAGCCTTGACAAGATCCTTTCTGGAACAGATGACTAGAATTAGTATTCTAAATGTGCTTTCTGTCACAGATTAATGTAAGGATGCGGTGCTATTGTCATTTTGTTTTCAGTTCCTTCCTTGACCAAAAAATAAATAAATAAATAAACACCCTATGGCACAACTCATCTGCTGAATAAATGGTTTTGTCACACTATCCACTATTCAGATTCCTTCTCTGTTTTAGTCCTCTCAGAATACCTCAGCACTGCCCTCAGACAAGGGCCCTCCGATATCCCCAAGAGGGTCCAAGAGTCTGAGCTCAAGGATATAAAAGCTTCTGAAGGTGCTTTGGCTGATCATGTCTCTTATAGTCAAGGCAAATGGTGCAATGTAGATTAGGAGTGAGACCTTACTGGCTATTGGGGCTTGCATATGTACCTGCCTAGGCTTCATAAATAAGAAGGTGGTGTTTGAACAGGAGACAACTCCAATCTGTCTGGTCTGATTTCTACAGCCATGAGTAATCAGAGAAGGGCAGAACGTGTAACTCCTTCCCCTTCCTGTCTTAGGCTGCGGGTAGGGGTGTTCGCTGGGTCACCTTGTTCTTTTATCTGCTTTGACTGTGGCCCACGTATGGGGAATTGGATATGGCTGATTAACAGGAACTTGGTTTAATAACCTGTATAACATTAGGATTGTTTTGAGTCAGTATGTGTTTAATTTTACATTGATTCTAATTTTCCGTTGTCGTGCTAAAACACATGTGTTAGGCAACTTCATTTGGGTTTTTGCCATCCTAAATAAATCTGAGGAAACTGCAAACCCTATGAGCTTGCAAAATAGCAATCAGTATCCCATTCATCTCATTCGTTTTTTTAAAAAGTATGTTTATTTTAAACACTAATGGTGTGATGTTGGCTATTATCACAGCCAGGTAATTAGTAGAACATACAGTATATCATTTTTTTTCTGAACAGCATCGAAATTGTAACCATATACTGTCTCTTTTGACAATCCATGCTGTTGTTTGTGTGGTTTATTTTATAGGAAGTGTAGCATGAATATATTGGCTGTCTTACATATTGCACAACATTTGGAAAAAGTTCTAAAGCTAGAAGCACGTCTTTCCTTTCCTTTTGTTTGGCATGTTCTCTTCCTGCACTGTTCAGAATCAGAAAGCTACTCTTTCCAGTAGCAAAGGATGGCAAATAATTTAAAGGCACTTAATTTTCCAACACATGTGGAGAAAGCATCATCTTGTAGAATTGCAAAAGTCAAGCTTGGAAACCAGGGCCGTTGCCTTTATTTGAAAGGTCTTTGCAGCCTTTAATTTCATGCTGTAGGTTTCCTAAATTCCTTTCTCTGCCAGAATTTTAATGATTGATTCTGCACATTCTAAAAATATCCCTCTTGATGACTGATAATAGCATACATTTTCCATGTTTGAAGCTTTCATGTTAAGATTCTGAACGAAACAGAATGTTTTATATTCTGTCTGTTAATTGTTAAAATAAATGCTGCCAAAGGCAACTATGTATATTTCGGTATGCAGTACACATAGCTTACATCTAATGATTAATGTTCCTATTATAGAAATAATTTATTCAAACCAACTATTACACATGCATTGTTACAGTGGGCAAATTTTATGCAAGTGAATAAAGATTGACAGACACGGCTTACAAGAATAACTGGCAACAAAATAATATATATTTTTATGAAACAATGTGTGGCATTCTATTTTTGTTAATGTGCAGGAAAACATGCATACTAACATATAACCTGCTTTTATTCCAGCTCCTGATAACCAAGATCTGCTTACTACCAGTGCCACTAAGATCTTTTTATCATACTTTTATAAAATATAAATGCAAGATTTTAGTGGCACTGGTAGTAAGCCAAAATCATAGGTACTGAGTTAACCCACTACTGTTACATGACTTGTACCAAGTTTTATATAGGTATAGATGTAGATTAGGTCCAATAGTTAACAATAAGCCATTAGCTTGAAGGTATTGTTGTTGTTTTTTTAATGAATTTTGTTCTCTCTCCCATCCGTGACCCACCATCATCTCTCATGTCAGAGGGAGTTAAGTGTTCATTTGGTCTGAGCTTTCAGGACAGAATGGTGTTGCGTAGCTGTTTGAAGTATTCCACTGACCAGAATCTGGAGAGCCTTTGCAGAGCTCCATGTAATATCAGAAGGGCTTCTGTAGACACTGCCAGCACGCTTAGTGGGCAGGCGCATGGCGACAGTGGAATGTGAGGATTCTGCTACTTTCAGCCGTTCTTGCAATGGTTGGATGAAAGAAGCATGGAAATATCTTGCTGTATTGATTCTTTTATACACTTCTTTCTTCAACAATGGACCCCCATGAAAAATCTGTGTATAATTTTATGCTCCCCCAAACATAGCTATAAAGCATAATCAGTTGATTCACACATATGCACACAGAATAGTTTTCTGTATCAGGGTTCTCTTCCATAGCATTGACAATCTTTTCCATAGAGTACTGTGTGTAATGAGCCTTAGATGTCCTTATGGGCCCCTAATTTAGAGGCTGAATTAGAAATTGTGTGTTTGGGGGCAAATAGACACTGTCAGTGTTGGACTCATGCCTCTGGTTCTGGGTGGCCAGAGACACAGTATTTATTGAATATTTGTTTATTTATTGAAATATGTACTTGTTTATTGAAAAAAATCTGTGTATAACCAAAACGCTGCTTCGTGCAATTCAAGGGAGAAGTGTGTATCTCTGTTGGGAATTGAGTATTTGCCCCATCACAGGACTTCTCTTATTTCCATGGACCAGAATTCCTTCCTTTCTGTTGCCTACAGACATCCTTCCATTAGGGAACAGAGGGGTACCTTGAGGGGAAAAAATGGGGCAGGACTCCCTCATGCTGCAAGAAATTGGCAGGAGTCAAAGGACTACACAGAAGTCATGTTCCCCCTTGCATGTTCCCCACAGGCAATGCTAATTTCTCAGTGGGAGGAGGCAGACTACCACTCTTGTGTGCTTTGCCTTCCAAATTCTCACCAGACTCTTTTGCCACTGAAAACAGGATAATGGTCCAGTGTTTGTGATCAGTAATGATGGGTTTCTGCCAGCCCTTGTCCCAAGTTCTCAGTAAAGCCTCCAGGATGTCCTGTTTCCTGCCCCCCTCCCCCAATAAATAAGGATAGGTTGCTTCATGACTTACGTTCTCTGGACTTAATCCTTATCCAGCTATTAAAACCGTTCCTTAACCAGTTCTGTTCCTCTACTAAACTGTACTCTTATAGGTTGTAAAGGGCCAGTACAGATTATGTTGTCTGTCAGATGATAAGCAAGAACCCGCCGTTCAGCGCTGTCATTTAAAAAGAGGTGAATGAGTAGGAAAGGTGTGCTTCTAGTAGACTCTGAATCTGAGAGTTTCATTTCTTTAAAAACAGGAATTTAAGAAGAGTCCTGAAGGATAAGAATAAGGTTCCATTTAGTGAGATATCCTGTTTCCTTTAGTCCATTCTCATCTTTTTTTAAACATATATATATGCAAAGAAAAAAAGATGTGAATGGACTAAAGGAAACAGAATATCTCACTAAATGGAATCTTATTCTAATCCTTATTCTTATAGAAACCTTATTCTTATAGAAAATTGACTATACTTTTCACATTTTTGCATATACATATGCAGAATCTATATATATATATATATATATATATATATATATATATATATATATATATATATATATATATATATATATATATATATATATATATATATATATATATATATATATATATATATATATATATGCAAAAATGTGAAAAGTAGAGTCAATTTTCTGCAGAGGTGAAGAAGGCTCTTTCCTGACCTCCTCCGCCCCCCGGCTATGAGATCTTTGTTGAGTTAGGCTGACCTGAACTATAAGCAGTATTCCCAATATGGCTGGCACTGTATATTTAGATAGAGGCATCATGGCACAACCATCCTACTCTCCTAATATGGTCTACAACAGTGGTTCTTAACCTTGGGTTACTCAGGTGTTTTTGAACTGCAATTCCCAGAAACCCCAGCCAGCACAGCTGGTGGTGAAGGCTTCTGGGAGTTGCAGTCCAAAAACACCTGAGTAACCCAAGGTTAAGAACCACTGGTCTACAAAGTAAAAGATATTTTGGCTTTAAGCATGGCGACCCTTGAAGGGTGAAAGGGACACTGTTAGTTGATAATTGTTAATCGGTAAGATTCAACTATTTCTTATTTTAAATCTTGCAGAGTATGAAATCTCCCCCCCCTTCTCTAAATTATACAGCTCAGAAATCCTGACAGAGCCTCATGGCGCAGTGGTTAAACTGCTCTACTACAGCTAAAACTGTGCTCACAACTTGGGGTTCAATCCCAGGTAGCCAGCTCAAGGTTGACTCAGCCTTGTATCCTTCCGAGGTCATTAAAATGAGTACCCATCTCACTGGGGGGAGGCAATGTGTAGCCTGCATAATTAACTTGTAAACCGCCCAGAGAGTGCTTGAAGCTCTGTGGGGCGGTATATATAAGCAGCGTGCTTTGCTTTGGTTTTAAATGGATTTGCTTACGCAGGTATTATTATGCTGAATATTAGAAATTATTTGTAATGATACATATCCTACTAAGACATAACTATTTCTTGGCATTGCTTTGCTTGCATGTAAGGCATTCTTGAATTATTTCTTAAAATAAGTAGTTTTGAAGCCAGAATATGCTTTGATTTTCTTTATGATTTTGAGTTATGATCAGTTGAACTATCACAACCAGATGAATGCTCATCTCTGAACACTTATGATTGTATTTTTTATTAAAAGACAGTGTCTGGTTACCATTTATTTACTTAAATAAATTGAATTCAGAGTGATAAATTTTCTGAAGTGGCTTCTCTTCCATTTGCTTTAAAAGATTCTTGATGCGTTCTAAAACAAAGTTGCTGGAGGTGATTAAAAGTTCTGCAGGGATTAAACCAAGTTTGTGAATAAATTCACTGAAGTCCCTAACTGACATCTCCACAAGGGATACTTCTATTAGATTTGAAATATACCAGAGTCCAGATAGAAGTGGCACAAGAGAATGAGCTCTATGATTAGGATTTTCCTGCAATCTGGTCTTGCTCAGTTTGTCCATCCCAAAATAGCTGCTGCTAATTGTAAGTGAGAGATCCTAAACATGAGTATCCTATGCCAGGCTAGTTTGACCCTCAGAAGGAAAATATCTCCCAATTTTTTTGATTTGCATTAAGTTTCCTTAGGTGCGCAACTGTTTTTGGTATTTAATTCAGAACAGGCTACCAGGCAAGTGGCTATTTATTTTTGCAGGATTGCAGACAGTTGGTTTCTACTTTTATTTATCATGCAGAAACATTATATATGTTCATTCAGTGGGTAAAAATGTGAATCTGTTAATTGAACGGGGGAGGAGAATAGTCAAGAACATAAATAATAAAACAATAAATAATTATATTCTTGGTGAAGCAAGAGTTAAATATTATAAAAGAGTTTAATACAAGATCTACTACGTATAGTGGCTATGTTCCATGGGTACTGTAAGAAGGAACGTTCTTCTGCATGTCACATTGCATTTGATCTTGGGCATGAAAACCATGTACAGTATCAACATTTTGATGAAGCTCACATGCTAGTCAGTGACTGCCATTGGTGTGAAGTACAAATAACTTTTTCTAAGTAACTTTCCCATACCAACAGCTGGGCTGTCCAATTCAACACTAGCTGAAGCTTCTGAACTTCCACACCGGAGGTATGTCAAGCCCATATTTTCAAATTAGAAAATTAGTGAAGACAGAGCTGTTCAGAGAGGCCTTTGGTAGTATTATTTCTTTGAATAACTTCATGACAATCCCTAAAAGGTCTTAATAATGACATCTATTCATTCTCTCTTTTTTTTAACTTCTAATTTTTCTTATATTTCTTTCTGTATATTTTATGTCACCATTGTTGATCTTTAGCTGAAGTTTTAAATTGATTTAAATGGATGTGTTTATTTTGTTGTTATAATTTCTTCATATTTTATGTTTAAACCACCAGAGAAGTGGTTCACTAAGTTGGGCAGTATATAAATTCCATAAATAAACAGATAAAGTGTTGTCATAGTCATGTCCATGTATCTGGCACTGAAGGAATCTAATCTGGATGTGATACTGGCTCCTCTGCCTCAGTGGGCAAAAGGCACTCCTACTACCTACCACCTGTTGTTACTCCAAAGCTAGCCTCAATTCTAGAAGGATCACTGGACTCAAACCTGGCCTTTCAGGGAATCCTTTGCCACCCAGAGAACTTTCATTTTGCCAATATTAAGTGTTAGCTGATTATGACACTTTAGCCCAGACTTCCCAATGATGTCATCCAGCAGTTACACCTTTGTTGAAGAAAAACATTGGGAGCTAGCTGTGTAATATTCCATAAATGAAAATTCACAATCATTCAAGGCTTGTTGCTTCAGATCTATCTAAGGATTTGGTAGGGCTGAGGTTAAGTAATATAAAGCTTTATTAATCTAGGTTACATGTGGTGCAGGTCACAAACCAGCTGCATCTGTTTTAATCTTAGCCCTAGCAAGTTTATGTATACGTACCTGTTAATAGTGTTTTCAAGGCTTACAGTCCATGCCATAGCCAATACTTCTGCTACAACTGCCCACACCAAGTCTCACCATAAGCCAGAAGCTTTGACACCAGGACATGGCATGAATATTATGAATGTGCACTGACATTTCCAGAAGTTGATACATATGCTGAAAATTGTATTGCTCCAACATGAATGTGATGCAAGTACATGTGAGTGTGTACTTTCATGTTTACTCAATATTCTCTATTAATCTTGTAAGGCAAATGACAATTAGGGATCTAATTCAGTGGAATGTATCTAAGACCTATAAGAGTAATTACTGAATGCAATAATATTGATGTGTAATGCTGAATAAACTTGTGATGTTCCCCCAGAGACACAAGTCTCGATTGTCCATAGGTGCCTCACACATTATTCTTCATTGTACTCATGTCTCTGCTGGTACTAGATCACACAAGACTGGGCTTTAAAAATATTTTTAGAACAAACATTTTCAAACTGAAGATTCACACTTAATAGGAGCTACTAAAAAACCAACTTCGCACAGCAATCTGTCTCTTTTTCTCTTAATTTCTCTTACTCTCTGTTCTGTTCATTCACTCTATTCTTCTCTCTCTTTAAAAGACATGTACTAAAAATACTCAATAGAATAACTGTTTTGACCCACTTTAGGATTGAACACAACCTAACTGTCGATCCTTTCCTATTATCTGTAAACCAATATCCTGGACAACTAAAAACAAAGGAGATCAGAACTTGTAAGAGTTGGGGCTTTTCTTTAAAAGGTAATTTATACAAGAAATAGCCATGTGGCACTTATAAGGTGAACTAATTTTTATTTTTCATAAATTTTCTCATGTTGAAGCACAATTCATATGAGTAGAGTAGTTTTTCAATATGAGGTTTTTCAAGGTTTACTGGCAACCATGATTTGCATCTCAGACATGGAATCACAATACACAACCCTGCAGTGACTGAAAGGTTCATACTTCATATCCAGAGCTATGCATATATTTCATTCCCTAGGTGCCAATATCTAGCTTTCAGAAATCACTGTTAAATGCTTAGGTGCTAGCCCAATAAATGGATGGAAAAAATCATTCTTAAAGTTTTGTGCTGGTCAGGGCTTCTGGGAGTTGTAGTCCAAGAACACCTGGGTTTCCCAAGATTAGGAACCACTGGTGTAGCGGATAGACTGAGTGATCTGGAGGCCTGGGTTGAAATCTTCACTCAGCCATGGAAGCTCACTGGGGGCATGGAATTAGTAAACTCATTCTCTAAATATTGCACTTACCTTGGAAGCCCTATTAGGATTGGCTGTAAGTCAGTTCTGACTTGATGACACATAGCATTGCTTTGCAAGCAAACAAATATGCCCAGGATAAAGAGACAAAAGCCCAGGATTTCAATTAACATCAACAGGTAATAGTTTTCCAGTAGGGAAAGTATTCATCCAAGCCATATCCTGAAGAGCATTTCAAAGCTTTGGCTGCAGGTACTGCTTACAAAAGCCTTTAATAGCTCCTCTGTGTTCACCTTTATTGCTCTCTTACTCAAGCTCTTGCCGTTCATTCTTTGTTTCTTCCTGCTTGACTAAATTCCTAATGGTTTCCACCTGGTTTACTTCATCAAAATCTATGAGCTTCATTTGCAGACATGAGAACCTTAGCTTGAGTTCTCCTTCAGATAGACTATATATCACATAAAAATAAATACATTCTGAAACAATTCTGTAATGTACTAAACTTCATAGACAACTGACACCTGTCATAACAAACCATTCCTGGTAAATCAGTGTAATTCCAAACATAAGTGAGAATTTCCCGGCATATTCATGTCTTTCATGTACTTCTGTGTAGACAATATTTTATGTTTTCTCTCTATTGAAATATCTCAGCTGTACCTTTCACTCCCAAGGTACTAACATTTTTAGATGTTTTTTACTGAACCACATGGGTGTGGCAATCAAAGCTCATTTTTTCACCTTGAACATTGTAGGCTTTCTACAGCTTGAAGACTTACTCCTTATATACAGAACAGAGATGGGAACAAATTACTGTTTTAGGCTACAACGTCCAGTATACTCCAGCCAACACTGCTAATGAGCAGGCTGGCTGGGAATTCTGATCAAACTGATTGTTGTTTCAAATCACATACCACTCCATAGTGCTTGGAGCACTCTCTGGGTGATTTACAATATTATATTATATTATATTATATTATATTATATTATATTATATTATATTATATTATATCATATTATATCATATCTATCTATCTATCTATCTATCTATCTATCTATCTATCTATCTATCTATCTATCTATCTATCTATCATATCTTTGCCCCCCAGTGAGCTGGGTACCTATTTTACTGACCTTGGAAGGATGGAAGGCTGAATCCACCTTGAGCTAGCTAACTGAGCATGTTTGGATTACAGTCAAGTAGAGGGTAATAAATCATCTGAGTGGCTATGCTGCTGTGCAGATGACCTATGACAAAGGGGCACAAAATATGCCCATCTCTAAAATCAAGCCATGAACAAAGGTTTGAATGAAGTATAGCAGTGTAAGCACTGCACCCACAGGGTACTTAGTGGGTATGTTGCTTGGGGTATTCTAGAAACTGTAATTTAAGAACTTTTTCTCATCTCCGATTTGGATTTCCTGTAGGATACAGCATCATGAGAAGTGATTACAGAAAAGTTGGATGTCTAAAACTGTATGCGGAAGTTCCTGAATGTTGAACTTGCTGTAGCTTAACTCATATTTTTCTGAAAAAAATGTCCATGGCATAATAACTGGGCTCAAGCTTCTTCTTACTTCTGTATTCCTGCAATTCCAGTTAAGAGTTCAGAATCCATAAGGAATATCATTAATTAATGAGAGTACTTTTCATATGTTGACTTGTGATCTTCTTAGATAACATACAGTCTACTTATTTGCATAGAAAAGTGCCATTTTCTTTTAAAAATATAGTTATCAAAAGTCAATAGCATCTGAGAAGTTCACACTCCTATTTCTCATTTTGTGGTAAATCAGGAGAGCAGCCATTATGTAAGATTTTTAAAGGATGAGATTTTGGGCCTTGTATACTTAGCAGTGTTGAAGAGCAAGTAAGGTCAGCACTCTTTTTTAGAAGATTAAAGATAGTCTCATTGTAACTGGAAATATGCTTGCACGTATATTCTTAAAGCTTTTGATCATAGGCTATAGGAATTCCCTGTGGGGGTTTTCTGCAGGGAAAAATATTAATTGCAGCCCCAAGGAAAATATGTAATAGGGTGTCCCTGTGGTGCACAATAGAGAAATGTGTTTCCAAAATAAAATGTTACAGAAAAAGTTAAAAAAATAAATAAAGTCCTGCAGGCGGTGATAGATATTGAATATGAAGTAGACTGAGAAAGCTTTGCCACATTTTCTGTTGAGTTTTTTTCTTCCTAGAACGGTAGAAGGACTCAGTTGTTCCTTTATGAGCCTGCCTGGGTAATAAGATAATCAGGGGAGGCCTTTCTCTTGGTTCCACCACCACCACAGATGCACTTGGTGGGGACATAGAACATGGTCTTCTTTGAATCCTTTTTGAGGAGAAAGGTGGGGTAAAAATATTTTAAGTAAGTAAAGAAATAACTGGACTGGATAATTACACCTACCTTTGCAGAAAAGTCAACATATTATGTAGGATTTGGCAGTTTTCTGCACCAAAATGGGGCGGGGGGAGAGGAAAGGAACAGGAAAAGAGAGGAAGGGTGGCACAAGGGTTAACGTGCAATCAAAGACTCTCCTCATGAGTCTTTGGCGCAGTGGTTAAACCGCTGTACTGCAGCCAAAACTGTGCTCATGACCGGGGTTTCAATCCCAGGTAGCCGGCTCAGGGTTGACTCAGCCTTCTATCCTTCCGAGGTTGGTAAAATGAGTATCCAGCTTGCTGAGGGGGCAATGTGTAGCCTGCATAATTAACTTGTAAACTGCCCAGAAAGTGCTTGAAGCGCTATGGGGCGGTATATATAAGCAGCACGCTTTTCTTTTGCTTTTCTTTGAGTTTGATCCTAAGCTCAGGTAGCTGAGCTTAGGATCAAACTTCCATGATGCCTAAGTTGAGTACCCAGCTTGTGGGGTGGGGGCAATGTGTAACCTACATAATTAAAAAAATTATAAACCACCCAGCAAGTGCTTTAACTGCTATGGGGCAGTATAAAAGCAGCACACTTAGCTTTGCTTCTCATTCTCATAGCAAGCAAGGAATTCTCCTCGCAGGACAAGACTTGGAAAACTGTTGAGAATGAAACATTTTATGATCACTTTTTACATCCTTATTGCTTGGCACATTACACCACAAGAGAAAAACCAAGAAGCTTTGTAGAATTAAGATATTTTTAAAAAACTGGCTATACTTTGAAAAGAAGCCAGATTCAAAACCCTGTTGATTTTCAAGTTTACAACATCGTCTTGCACAATCACAACCATTCATAAAAGTCTCTGCACTGCATATGTATTTTTACTTAAGATAAAAATGAGAAAACAATTTGGACAGAGTATATTGTAGTGGTTCATAATAAGAAACCCTTTGGGTAGGGCAGTTAACCAAATCCTTTACCATATTGTTGCTGCTGCTATTGCTGTATGAATGAATTATTTCCAAACTCTCTAATCATTAAAAGTCTCACTTAGCTCCTATAAATTCAGGGCCATGGGTCCCTTTATGGAGTCATTCTGTTGTATGTTTGATCTTTGTCTTTTCATGCTACCTTCGTCTTTTCCCAGCATTACTGTCTTTTCTTCTCTTATCCTCTCATAATGTGAACCAAATATGACAACCTCAGTTTCATCATTTTTGCCTCTAGAAAGAGTTCACGCTTGCTTTGTAATCAGAATTTTCACTCGTTAGTTGAAATCAATATGTCAAATTCAGAATATCACAAGGCTGTGTGTGAAAATCCACCTTTGCCTGATAAACCTTATACAAGGTAAATTATATATTAAAAAGATAGCAGACATTCTTTCCTTGGTGACACTCTCTCTGTGTCACCTGATCATAGTAGCATATGTACACCTCTAATTAGAATTCGTGAGTATAATTTACCTTGCATAATAACAACCACAACTTTAATGTCATGTAAGAACAGATTTTCAGAATTCAGCCTTTTGAAAAACAATAGTACAGCCAAAATCTCTTTGCTCTGCATGGACTGCTAATAAATTAAAGCTTTGTTGGGGTTCTAATACTACAAAATTGAGCTAATTTTCTTCCCTCTACATCCTTTCATTTGAACAATCAGCAATAATGTCTGCCCGCACAGATGTATACTTTTAGATCAGCCTGCTCATTTGTCTTTATTACTCACTCTGTGAACACTCGAAAGTCTGCTTGCAAGTTACGATGAGCAATTTTCTTCTCTGTTGGATTTGCGCTAAGGATGGAGTCTACCAGAAGAAAGCAAGATATTAACTGCTGGCCTTGTACTGGTATATACTTTTTCATCTACTTGTGAATAGGAGTATTCCAGTTGACAGTGTACACTTCGAAAAATTCTCTCACCAAAGACTCCTGAGTAGATTTTAAAGCCATAGGATAGGAAGACAAATTTTCTTAAAGAGTGATTATGGTTTCAATCCACAGTTCTTCTGGGTCATGGTCAACTGAGCTAGTAATGCAAATTTGTTCTTTACATAGACTTCAAATTCACCAGGAATGTTGTTTAAATTATATTTTGGCACTGAGATTCTTTTAGTGTTATTTTTCAGCTTTACTCTGATGTTGGATATGAGTTGTACCAAAATCAGCTCCTGGCCTTGTTTTGGCAGAGGCGATAAAGCTTCTCCATCTGGTGCTAGCAGTCTATTTGATTTCTGTATTTCATCTTCAGCATTTGTAGTTGCAGCATGGACTTGAATGATGGCTATGTTGATAGGTTTTCTTACAAGTCTGATGGGTCAGGCCTTACATCATAGCCCCTAACTAACTTTGCTACATCTTGCCTCAATATTGGAGTCTCTTCATTTCTTCCAAATGTGTCATTTCCAGAGCAGAAATCTTTGCAGATGTCCAACTGAAAATGACTCATTCCAGTCCACTTTAGTTTATTGACACCAAGCACTACAATGTAAATGTTTGATTTCATGCTTGACAGTTTCCAATTTACCTTGATTCATACTTCACATTCCATGTTCCAATTGTATGCATTGCGCAACATTGGACTTTTGCCTCTGTGCATGTCAGTCACTAGACATCCTTTCAGCTTTGAACTAGTTGTGTAATTAGTGACAGTACTATTCATACTTGTCCTTTGATCTTCCCCAGTAATAATTAAGTGCTTTCCAGCCTGGAGATCTCCTTTCAGCACCATCTCTTGATCCTTTAGACCAGAGTCACTCTCAGCTTCTGCTGCTGAGCAGTTGCTGCCCTGTCAGCAATGGCTTCCTAGCAGATCTCCTGTCCGGTTTTCTTTTTGAGGGATATGTTCTAGCTCTGCCCTCCAAGAGTGAGCTCTGCTCCTCTGTGCTGGTGAGAAGTAAAAAGACCTCTTTGCCAACACACATTACCAGAGCCTGGAAAGTTTACCTTTTTGGACTACTGTTTCCAGGTGCAGGCCAAAGGATTCTAGGATATTGCAGAAGCCTAAACCAAAATATTTGTGATGGATTTATTTTCATTAACGGACATTAGCACAGACTAGCGCAGGTAGCTCACCAAGAACCAATACAAACTTACTGGACATAGCTATCATTTTCAGATCCTGTGAATCCCTGCCTTTGGATTCATACTACTTCGCTTAGCCCCAGCCCCAGCACTATTTTTTTTAGTTACAGAGGTGGGCAGCACTCCAAGAGTGTGTAGACAATTTTGTGGAAGGAGGCCGCCGTCTGACAAGCTCAGAAGTTGCATGCATTTTTGATTCCCATGCTTCAAAAGCTCAGGACGTTCTCTGTTTTTCTTAGACACCTCACAAATTGCACAATGGTCTGTAGCCTTCAGATGAGCAACTGAGCTTTTGACAACTTTTCTTTTATGCTTACCACTAGTGGCATTGGTTACGCTGAGCCTGGTTGGAACTTGCCTTCATTTGACTGGGTTCTTTATTCATTTGTGCTCCATCTGTAAAGAAATGCAACACACTGCCGTTGTCTCATACCTCTTGTATTGTTTGACCTTTTTTCACCTTACCTTGAAAAAGAGAAACATGGGGCTTCTCAAAGTATGTGGAGCAACAAACAGAGAGACAGGTGATTTTGCCACGCAACTAGCAAAGTGGGGCTGTTCCCCATGGTATAATACATTACTAGTCTCTAAGATGGCACGCCGTCTTGTTGTGAAACATTAACACAGCTGCTCTTCAGAAGTTTTTCTTTGAGCTTTGTTGTGTGTCTGGGATAATTTGCTTACCTTTTAGTAGAAAAATCTTATTTATTGAACTTGAAAATGAAAACCCATAAAGACCTCCTTCAGTTAATTTATCTTGCTGAGATGACTATTTTTAGATGCAAGTACATCAGTTTTGTAGGACAAGGCCAGTAGCCTTCCTAGCTCATAATTCTCTGTGCAGCCTCTCCATTCCACTTTGATAGCCTTGCTGTAAAAGCCTGCTAAATAAGAATTGGTTTGGAAAGACACTATGAGTCATAGTTGATGCTTTTTCTCCACTGACCTTTCCCGTAAGATTTCTTTGAGACAAGAATCCTTTCTCCCATCTAAAATGATGAATGGGCACTCAAATGTTGGACCAGCTGTAAGAGTCTGTGCAGCTGAAAGGTTAACAGGCCAATCGGATACTAAGCAAATGGCCTTGTATATGTGTCAGAATTTCATTTTGACAGACTGTAGTGTTCATTCTGATAAACTGTTGATGTTCACAAAAGGAAAAAAGGGTTGCTTGAGAACAATTGTGATATTAGAAAAACATTTTACTGGTTCATATGTAGGGAGAAAGGACAAAGTATATACAGTATATTCTTATAGTTAAATTGTAATCTTATATTATATGCTTGTATTCTCCCCTGCTTTTTTATGCTAGGGACAATATTTTGGGTGGAGCACTGTGTTCAGCCTGAACTGTTCTGCATCTGCTCCATTTGCTTGTTGTTCAAGCTGGAGATTGCCAGATTTCATCAAATGGGGTTTTCACTTGAGTAAGGAAGTTCTTGATAATTTCTTTGCACAAGAGAGAGGAAGGTGCAACTGCTCATGCAGTGGAATATAGTGTGAATGGTACAAATGAACAGGACACTGCCCTTGGTATCCTAAGGATGTGATCTACATAAACTGAAAATACGTACAACAGAATATTCATTACATTGATGAATGTAAAAAATTATCTCATAAAGTACTCTTCAGTGACAGCTAAGATATCCCTCCCTCTTCCTCAGTGTATCTATGATTTCATTCTTGTATTTTGTTTCATCTGGGAAAATGAATTGTATGATCTTACATTTTTAGAGCTCCCTTTACTGTTTTCTGGGGACAGCTGACAATGTTTTCTGTTGTTTAACTATTCTGTTTCTTTGAGCGATACAGAAATTTCATCTGGGGATAGAGGCAAGAGACTGTGGGAATAAAGAGAAAAGACTCTTGGCAAGATGTTTTGGTCTACCACCCTTAGAAAATGCCTCTGTACTAGCAGCTTTGGTTGAAATACACAGTGGAAAAAGGCACTGCTATTTGTTTTATGCACAAATATGTCCTTTTTCTTTTTTAAAAAAGGATGACATGATAGTACAGAGCATACCAGAATATGCTTTGAGTTTCTTTTCCTGGCTGATACCGCCAGTTTACTTACTGATGGCGATTGTTTTTACTCATAATTGTACCTCTCTGTCAGCTTCTGTAGTAGAGGAGTTTAGTATTATATAGCGTGAATAGTTCAAGGTAAACAGATTAAAGAAGACTGAGGAGTGATAGGACAGCACTTGTCAAATATCTGAAAGACTGTCGTGCAGAGGAGGGGCAAGATCTGTTCTCGATCATCCCAGAGTGCAGGACACGCAACAATGGGCTCAAGTGAAAGGAAGCCAGATTTCGGTTGAATATCAGGAAAAACATCCTAACTATTAAAGTAGTATGACAGCGGAACCAGTTACCTCAGGAGTTGGTGAATGCTCCAACACTGGAGACATTAAAAAAAAACCTTAGATAATCACCTGGCAGATATGCTTTGATTGTATTCCTGCATTGAGCAGGGGGTTGGATTTGATGGCCTTGTAGGCCCCCTTCCAACTTCACTTTTCTATGATTTCTTTGATTTCTAAAACTAAGCCTCCACCCTGGTCTATAGCAGAAAGTAAAGAAATTGCCTTTGAAACCAGTTAATCCATCCTTCCCATTCTTGCGTCTTCCATATATGTCAGAATGCAATTTATATCATAATCTGGAGGTTGTACTGGAAGACATTTAGGGAAGTCTGCATTGGGTTGGGTACCTGATTAATTTGTGTTGATAACTATCCATTACTTTAAAATGCTCACATGAAAATATACCATGTCACGTATCCAGTGATATAAACTGTTTTCCACTAATGTGTTTGTGATGTGCTTTGGTAAATGTGTCAGTGTATGTATATTAGGAAGGTATGTTTTCAGTGTAATAATTCATGGTGCTTTGTTTAGACTTTTTGTTTTGTTCTTTTTAAACATACAGTTGTTTTGATATAGAGAAATATTCTAAAATAGTGTAACAAATCTGTAACATGAACTGGTGCAGGTCAGTTTATGCATTGATTATTCTAGCACCTCAGCTTACATTAACAGATTGAAATAAACATATTAAATATATGAAATGAAGATAACTGGGATGGGGACATTCACTATCAGTGTACATACATATGTCCCCGCCCTGATCTCAGTGTATTGGATAACTACCGGCAGTCTCAAACATCCCATTCGTGGTCAAGGTACTGGAGTGTGTGGTGGTTTCTTAGCTCCAGGGATTCCTGGAGGAAGTGGATTATCCAGACCCATTTCAATCTGGTTTCAGGCCTGGCTACGGGACAGAGACAGCTTTGGTCGCCTGGGTGTGTGTGTGATGTACACTGGGAACTGGGCAGAGGGAGTGTGTCCCTGTTGGTTCTGCTGGACCTCTCAGCAGCTTTTGATACAATCGACCATGGTATCCTTCTGGGCCGTCTCTCTGGGATGGGACTTGGAGGCACTGTTTTACAGTGACTCCGGTCCTTCCTGGACGGGACAACTCAGAAGGTGGTGCTGGGTGACTGCTACTGATCGCCCTGGCCATTGGCCTGTGCTGTTCCTTGAGGTTCTACTTTGTCACCCATGCTTTTTAACATCTACATGAAACTGCTGGGAGAGCCTGTCTGGGATTTTGGGATTTGGTGTCACCAGTATGAGGATGACACCCAACTCTGTCTCTCCTTTCCACCTAATCCAGGGAAGCTGTCTTGACTCTAAACCAGTGCTTGGCATCAGTAATGGGCTGGATGAGGGCAAACAAACTGAAACTTAATCCAGACAAGACAGAAGTGCTCCTGGTTAGTGGGAAGGCAGATGAGGGAATAGGGATACTCCATGTGCTGGATGGGGTTACACTCCGCCTGAAAACACAGGTCCGTCGCTTGGGCGTACTCCTGGATTCATGCCTAAGCTTGGATTCCCAAGTCTTGGCTGAGGCCAGGAGTGCATTTGTACAGCTAAAGCTGGTGCGCCAGCTGTGCCTGTTCCATGATATGTTGGATACATGCCATAGTTACATCCCGTTTGGATTACTGTAACACTCTCTATGTGGGGCTGCCTTTGAAGATGGTTCGGAAACTTCAGCTGGTGCAAAACTCTGCAGCTAGACTACTGACTGGGGGCAGCTACAGGGAGTATATAACTCACTTGTATTCTCAAAGGCTTTCACCGCTGGGATCTGATAGTTGTTGTGGATTTTCCGGGCTGTTTGGCCGTACTCTTAAGGTTTTTCTTCGCTCCTCTTGGTCCCATTGTCAGTGCAAGCACAGCTGATGGAGAAACGGGAGAGGGCCTTCTCTGTGGCAGCTCCCAGGTTATGGAATGCTCTCCCTCGGGAGATCAGGATGGCACCTTCCTTTTTATCCTTTTGAAATAAGCGAAAGACCCATCTCTTCAGGTAGGCTTTTAACAATTCTAACTGAATCCCTGAACCCCATTTCAGCAGAAATTTTAATCTTTTTAACATTTTCATATTTTAATCTTTTAATTGTATTTTTAATCATATATTGTTTAATTTATCTTTTAATCTTTAACTCACTGCATTTTAAAATTGTGTGAATTTTAATGTTGTGAGCTGCTTTGGGTGCCTTGTTGGGAGAAATGCATCATCATCATCATCATCATTGTCATCGTCATTGTCATCATCATAGTGCATATGGTGTAAGTCCATCCGTGCAGATTTCTGTTCCTAGTACTGTATACCACTGGTTCTTCCTGTGAAACTGTAGCATAATACATGTTTATTTAGTTGTGAACTACACAGGCAGTAAAGTACGTATTATACTTCAACTTCACAGCATGTGATCTGCTTAAAGTTTAAAAATCCAGTTTGGATGGGTGAACTGGCACCAAGTCTGTTGTGAATCAGATGGATCCTGAAGAGTCTTGTGGCATCTTAAAGGCTAAAACCAGGATCAATAATTCTCAGTGGCACAGGCTGTGTGACTTTCAAGCTCACACAAAGTGGCTTTTGGTACCTTCTCATGTGAACACTGCTGCTTTAGAACTTCCAGCTCTGCTTCCCCCCCCCCCCCCCCGAGGTAGAAGTCTGCACTTTCCTAGGCACTATCCAGGGGACAGTGCTGATGGAAACTTTGCAGATTTTAGATCAGAATAGTGGGATTTCAGCCTCTGGCGCCTCGTTCTTCTTTGAGTGTTTGCGTACGGATTCTGGCTTAAAAACTATTATTTGTAATTAGCAAATGTACAAGTACCTGGCTTTGCCCATTTTAGCAACCTAGTGTTCTTTATTTTCCCTCCTACCCAACACTCACCGAGCCCAGCATTCACTCCACTACTCACTTCTGGTTATGTGGAAATATGCTTCTATTTAGAAGTACTGTATGGGACTACTAAATTCACAGTTACATCAATTAGTACTTCCAATGTTGATAGCAGTATACCCATATTGTTTCTACTAGTTTCTACTTGTTTGAATCTTGGCATTTCATAGCCCTAGCAAATTAAAAAAAGAGGTATTCTCGAAGGCTTTCACAGCCGGGATCTGATGGTTGTCCTTCCATGAAATGTTAAATCTGCTATTCCCATGTTATAGTTCCAAGTCAGGTTCAGAACCCTCTGTTTCTAAAAGAGAAAGAGAGAGAATTGAGAATTGCAGCCAGGAAACTCTAATATCACATCTAGTTTAACTTTTGATCTCTGTGATAACATCAGCTGTACATATGTGTTATGTGAATATTTACAGTCAGAAACCCATTCAGAGTAGCTGAATCTATGTTTTCTCATCATCCACTATAGAAAGTTTGCTGTTAAAGCATCCATACATGGTAAACAACATGAATCTACTTTCATAATATCCACATCTGTGGGCAAGGATCTATGCAGGAATTTTTTCTAGGGACAGAGCAAAGCTGCATGGGGATATGTTAGTCTAATTTGAATGCATAGTGAGTTCTGCTGAGACACACCACATCTGTCTGTGTAAAGTATTAAATAAAGTTTGATGAGGGGGAGCATTGTCCTGACCCATGGCCACATCTGTGAGGTCAGGCTCAGGTTTGTCCACGTGCATGACTGTATGGCCCTTTTGGAATTGCCATTCCTATAGAGTGAAGACAGCAAGTAGATTTAAAAATAGTAGTATTTCCCATCTTGCCTGCTTTGTTATGACATTGGCTCAGAAATATCCTGTTACCCCACATTGTGAAGAAGAGTGCATTGAGAATGGCTGTTGTAAGCCACATGTTCATTTGGTATAGCGCACCTTTGCCCATGGAGCCCTTGTCATTTTCAAACTTCCAGTGGAGGCCAAAGGATTCCTTCATTTATTCATACAGCACAGTGTTCTCTTCCAAAACACAAAGCCATTTAACACACACACCCCAACCCTTTTAATGTTCATCCTTAATGGAGGATGAGGTTTAACATCATCCCAGTTCTGTCTATGTGACTTGCAGCAGCAGTTCTTGACTGCCTGGCTGGGTAGAGACTGACAAAGTAAGCGCTATCTCTCTGTTCTGACATAGGAACGGTCTTCCAAGGGAAGTGGGTGGCACTTTCTTTGGGAGACAGAGACACAAATTACGAGTGAATCAAATTAGTATTCCAAATCAGGTAACAACAAATATGGGTGACATCACTAGTCTCGGTTTTCTAAATAAAGTTATCTAAAGGAGATGACGGGCATTTATTATACAAAATTTATAATTGGATAGAAAAAGTGATCTAAATTTGGTTTCAAGTAGAATATAGTTTTGTTTTCCTTTTTGTCATGTTATTATGGTGTTTTCGTAAGCATTCATTGTTCGTAAGCACAGGCAACTTGAGATTGAATTAACTATGCACTTTGCGTAGTTCTGAAGGTCACAATGGCATTTTGGCTTTGATTGGCCTTAGCTTGATTTCACTGACTATACTTAACCTTTTTTTTATTGCTTTCCATGACATATTGCACATATGTATGCACGTTTTCTGACTGAAGTACAGATACATTTGTTTGCTGAGAAAGAGGAAAAGACAATGTTTAAGTGATGCTTATCCTTATGGATTTTACTCTGATAACTGCTGAACGTTCCTCTGATTGATTCAGTTAATAGCTTATTTTCCAGCATTTTTACAAGTCTGTTAATGCTGGAGCATTCAAGCTGGGGTATTTGGCTTGTAATAAGATAGAACCTGAAATACATGTTGGATTTTATTCATGCATTTATCATTTGCCTATCACAGTGCCAAAAAACAGCCATTTGTAGCAGCTGTCAGCAACAGATTATGCTTTGAAAGGTTTTCTGGCACACGAAGGAGCAAGTGGTCTGTTGTTGAACTGTTGCCAGGCACTT
Source organism: Pogona vitticeps (assembly GCF_051106095.1). Lineage (NCBI taxonomy): Eukaryota > Metazoa > Chordata > Lepidosauria > Squamata > Agamidae > Pogona > Pogona vitticeps. The sequence goes on along the minus strand of NC_135784.1, from coordinate 74,372,732 downwards.
ATTGTGCAACAAAACTCTTCTACTATTGTTCTTTTGTGTGTGGCCTTTAAATTTGGAGGATGGTATGTTATGTACAGGAGAAGATTGTTGCTTTAGTTTGAGTTTGCATTAATGCAAAGATCATCCTGATGGGTAGAACTAGATAAGATGTCTTCAAACTCTTAGGAGGTCCCTCATTTTGCTAGTATGTGTGGCATGGGAGAAAGTACGTATAGCCACACACAGTGTCTCTCTCTCTCTCTCCCCCACATGAATTTATGTTTGTTGTCCTAATCCATATGTATTCCACATAATGAGTTATAATAATTGTCAGATGTTTTTTTCTTTAAATCAGAATTTTCAGTGAGGAGTATGTATTTTTATTTTTATTTTTTACCCCAGAAGGGTATATAGCTCAACAAACAAACAAACAAACAAACAAACAAACAAACAAACAAACAAACAAACAAACAAACAAACAAACAACCTACCCACCCACCCACCCACCCACCTAAATACCTACCTACCTACCTAAATACCTACCTACCTACCTACCTACCTACCTACCTACCTACCTACCTACCTACCTACCTACCTACCTACCTACCTACCTACCTACCTACCTACCTACCTACAGTGGACCCTTGACTTACAGACGGCTTGACTTACAGACTTTTTGAGTTACAGACTTCTCTGGCCGCAAAATTTAGGTTTGACTTGCAGACTGATTTAACTTACAGACCAGAAAAAAACCAAAATGGAACAAAAACGGCCTGTTACGGGATTAATCGGTTTTCAATGCACTGTAGGTCAATGGAGACTTGACTTACAGACTTTTTGACTTGAGAACCGCCTTCCAATACGGATTAAGTTCTGAAGTCAAGACCCCACTGTAACTAACTAACTAACTAACTAACAATTTTAATTGAAGTAGTTAAACTAGAAATAATAGACTACAGCCAATCATCCACATTTTGAGAAAGGAACCACTTTTTTTACTACAGTTCTTCAGAATTTTTTCATAAATTATATATATTTTTAGTAATCCACACTTTTAAACTGATTTTTAAACTATTGCCCATTTTATTTATTCTGAAAATCATCATGATTACTACATGTTCCTGTTCTGAAACTGCATTGCAAATTCTGTGCTGTTAAAGAATGTTAACTTCTATAATAGATTAACTATTCAGGCAAATGATTTGTTTTTTAAATAATAAAAACCATATTAAAAACATATTGAATTCATACACAATTAGCGATTTTGGATTAGTGATTAATTCAAATGTAGAATGTATGGCATCCCTTGCCCCCATTAGGCTCTCTTAAATCAAAATTCTTCTGAGAGAAATACTGCCCCAATTTTAATTACCCCGTATTTTTCGCTCCATAAGACGCACCTTTCCATAAGACGCACCAATTTTTTAGGAGAAGAAAACAGGAAAATATAATCTGTTTTCTTAGCTCCATAAGACGCACAGACTTTCCACACCCCTGATTTGTGGGAAAAAAGTGAGTCTTATGGTGCAAAAAATACAGTATATTGATTCTTATAGAACTGGGACTTCATTTAATATGATTGTGAAAACCGTTGGATTGCACAGATGGCAACTTCTGTTTTAAAATGGAATTTAATGGCTTATTTTGGTGATAGCTGCTCTCTTATACAGTAACAATGATATGCACAATTCCATTAAAAATATAATTACTTGTGTTGAGATAACATTAGCATAATTAAATAGATGCACTGAAATCTTTTTTCCCTTTTGAAGGTTTGTATCCAGAAAGCAGTAGGCATGCTTTATGCACAAATCATTTCTAAGACTTTTTTTTGTGTAGGCTCTCCCAGATGCTGTTTATATTAGTTAAATACAAGATATAATTTGAGTGTAAAATGCAAAGATTTTTCAACAAGGAAATTGCACATGTGTGGTGATATGACTACAGCTCTCATAATAATCTTCCCAAACTACTCTTTTAAACTTTTACTGCAGTCTTAGCACCCTTATGTAGTCATGCCTTGTTAGAATAGTTTAAAGAACAGATAGAAGGTTCTGAGGGGAGAGGCATTTTTTGGGGGGGGGGGCGTACCGTCCACAATACATATTTGTCACAGTCCTCCAGCCAAAATGTCTTTACCTCCAGTAATAGTTTGCTCATTGACATTTCCTTTAAAAAATACTGTATCTATTTGCAGAAATAATGAGATAAAGGTTTACATTCTTAGAACATGGTTGCAGATGGATGAGAGCTGGGATTGCTGCTCTAAAGGAATTAGTATCATCAAGGAAACAGTTGAATCCAGCCCTGGAGATTTAGATATGATTTCCAAGAATTTTCAAACTCTCTCTCCCTCTTGCACACATGTTGCATCTATATCTGTCTGTCTGTCTGTCTGTCTGTCTGTCTGTCTGTCTCTCTATCTATCTATCTATCTATCTATCTATCTAGAGAGAGAGAGAGAGAGAGAGAACTTCAATTAGAGTTGGAAAACTGGGTTATCAGGTCTGCTATTTTTCATCCTATATGTTGCTGCTAATCACTGGGGGGACTGCACATTTTTCTGACAAACTTTAGACTATGTGGGAAAAGGAAATATTAATGCAAATGATCTATCACACAGCTGCCTTTGGAATTATTTCTGCTATTATCTCATGTTAATATTTCTCATTCAACTCTGTTAACAATGAGAGTGGTCGACCAGACCAGATGGGCGGGATATCAATCAATCAATCAATCAATCAATCAATCACTCAATCAATCAATCAATCAATCAATCAATCAATCAATCAAACAAACAAACAAACAAACAAACAAACAAACAAACAAACAAATAAAAACCCCGATTTTCAAGATTTCTGCTCACATGTGGAGCTTGCAGTTGAGTAGGAAGGGACAGACACTGGCTGCTCCTTTTAAGTGTTACTGGGTAGAAGTGACTATTACTCCTTTTTTTAAAATACTGAGCTTTGACAGATTGAAGGATGTTATGCCGCCGCTCCCAGAGACCCCACCCAAGTATTATGTGTGGATGGTGCTGTCTTAAGGTTACCTGGTGAGCAAGTCATCAACCCAAGCAGTCTACAATTCCCATGGAAGCTACTGCATATGAAAACACTTTCCTTAGAGCTGGTCATTCCCTCTTGCAGCCTTTAGCTGGGCCCTTACGTTGTTTGACATCACTACCATGGGCCTTTTGAGATACATTGATGATGTCTTTATCTTCTAGTCTAGAGTCATAGAAAGGAATAATTTGAGAAGTTCCACCAGAACTTCAGTAGCTTTCATTTTACCACCCACCTACACCTAAAGCACTCATCATGTTACATTTTCTCAACACACTTGTCCCACAACACAATGGATTTAAAAGTACCATGTTATATCTTCAACCCACTAGTTGTAACACATGTTTAACATGGAACCATGTCCTGTGGTCTAATGAGACCAAGATAAACGTATTTGGTTCAGATGGTGTCAAGCATGTGGTGGCAACCAGGTGTGGAGTACAAAGGCAAGTCTGTTGTGCCTACAGTCAATCATGGTCTGGGGCTGCATGAGTGCTGCCGGCACTAGGGAGCTACAGTTCATTGAGGGAACCATGAATGCCAACATGTACTGTGACATACTGAAGCAGAATATGGTCCCTTGCCTTCAGAGACTGGGCCTCAGGGCAGTATTCTAACATGATAACGATCCCCAAACATGCCTCCAAAACAACCATTTAAAGAAGCTGAGGGTAAAAAGAAGCTGAGGGTGATGGACTGGCCAAGCATGTCTTCAGACTTAAACCCTATTGAGCATCTGTGGGGCATCCTGAAATGGAAGATGGAGGTGCACAAGGTCTCTAATATCCACCAGCTCTGTGATATCATCATGGAGGAGTGGAAGAGGACTCCAGTGGCAACCTGTGAACTCTGTGCCCAAGGGGGTTAAGGCAGTGCTGGAAAATAATGGTGGCCACACCAAATATTGACACTTTGGGCCCAGATTGGACATTGTCACTTAGGGGTGTACTCACTTTAATTGCCAGTGGTTTAGATGTGAATGGCTGTGTGTTGCGTTATTTTGAGGGGACAGCACATTTACACTGTTATACAAGCTACATCCCAATCTACATCCCAATCCCTACAGTCTACATCCCAATCCCAAAGAAAGGCAGTGCCAAAGAATGCTCCAACTACCGTACAATTGCACTCATTTCGCACGCTAGCAAGGTTATGCTCAAAATCCTGCAAGGTAGGCTTCAGCAGTATGTGGACCGAGAACTCCCAGAAGTACAAGCTGGATTCCGAAGAGGCAGAGGAACTCGAGACCAAATTGCTAACTTGCGCTGGATTATGGAGAAAGCCAGAGAGTTCCAGAAAAATATCTACTTCTGCTTCATTGACTATGCAAAAGCCTTTGACTGTGTGGACCACAGCAAACTATGGCAAGTTCTTAAAGAAATGGGAGTGCTTGACCACTTTATCTGTCTCCTGAGAAACCTATATGTGGGACAGGAAGCAACAGTTAGAACTGGTCATGGAACAACTGAGTGGTTCAAAATTGGGAAAGGAGTACGGCAAGGCTGTATATTGTCCCCCAGCTTATTTAACTTATATGCAGAATACATCATGCGGAAGGCTGGACTGGAAGAAACCCAAGCCGGAATTAAGATTGCCGGAAGAAATATCAACAACCTCCGATATGCAGATGATACCACTCTGATGGCAGAAAGTGAGGAGGAATTAAAGAACCTTGTAATGAGAGTTAAAGAGGAGAGTGCAAAAAACGGTCTGAAACTCAACATCAAAAAAACTAAGATCATGGCCACTGGTCCCATCACCTCCTGGGAAATAGAAGGGGAAGATATGGAGGCAGTGTCAAATTTTATCTTCCTGGGCTCCATGATCAGTGCAGATGGAGACAGCAGCCCTGAAATTAAAAGACGCCTTCTTCTTGGGAGGAAAGCGATGACAAATCTTGACAGCATCTTGAAAAGCAGAGACATCACCTTGCCGACAAAAGTCCGAATAGTCAAAGCTATGGTTTTTCCTGTCGTGATGTATGGAAGTGAGAGCTGGACCATAAAGAAAGCAGACCGCCGAAGAATTGATGCCTTTGAATTGTGGTGCTGGAGGAGGCTCTTGAGAATCCCCTGGACTGCAAGGAGAACAAACCTATCAATACTAAAGGAAATCAACCCTGAGTGCTCACTGGAAGGACAGATCCTGAAGCTGAGGCTCCAGTACTTTGGCCATCTCATGAGAAGAAAAGAGTCCTTGGAAAAAACCTTGATGTTAGGAAGGTGTGATGGCAAGAGGAGAAGGGGACGACTGAGGATGAGATGGCTGGACAGTGTCTGCGAAGCAACCAACATGAACCTGACACAACTCCGGGAGGCAGTAGAAGACAGAAGGGCCTGGCGTGCTCTGGTCCGTGGGGTCACGAAGAGTCGGACACGACTAAACGACTAAACACACACACACAAGCTATATACTCACTGCTTTTTCATTGTAGCCAAGTGTCATTTCTTCAGTGTTGTCACATGAAAAGATATAGTAAAATATTTATGAAATGTGAGGGAGTATACTCACTTCTGTGATATACTGTATGTATGTATGTATGTATGTATGTATGTATGTATGTATGTATGTATGTATGTATGTATGTATGTATGTATGTATGTATGTATGTATGTATGTATGTATGTATGTATGTATGTATGTATGTATGTATGTATGTCACCTTTCTTCCAGTGAAGAGACTCAAGGTGGTGAAAAACAGCTGGAAAATAAATAAATAATCCAAAAAAAAAATAAGCAAGTTATTTATTAAAAAATACAAGTGAACTTAAATAATGTTTAAATAATACTTGAAACAGTTCAAGCAGGTTAAAAACAATATAATATAAGGGCAGATGTCAACTGTTTCCCAGTATTTATTCTGTCAGCATCTTACAAGGCCCAGCAATGGCACCAACATTAGAGGTCCAAATTCTTGTTCATTTTCTCATTTGTTACATGCCATCCTTTGCCTTCATTGCTTCTTGTGTTCTGTATTAGGCAGAGAGAACAAGCTCTATGCAAGATGCTAAATGGACCTACCGTGAGATGCTAACACACAAAACCTAGTGTCAGAATATTTCAACCTTCCAAGTTGCTTTTGTCACGGATCTTAGGTTCACCCTTGAAGAAAAATGGAATTACAAAAGAGAACTATAATAGGGACTGCTGAAGTGGGTTACATCCCTATAAATCCAGGGTACACTAGAGGCCTAAAGGAAGATAGAAGAGTTTTAGCAAATTGTGGACAAACTGTGTGAAACTTGCTACAACTGATGATGGCTACTTGCCAGAGTGCCAGATCTTGTCTCAGTTGTTGTTCCTGGCCACCCATTCAGTTGTGGAAATTAGATGCACCCTAGCACCTCATGAAGTAGCTGCTGCAAATTATTCAAATCTTATGCTAACACTAATAGTATTCCTACCTCAATAAATAAATAAATAAATAAATAAATAAATAAATAAATAAATAAAGAAAGAAAGAAAGAAAGAAAGAAAGAAAGAAAGAAAGAAAGTATGTTTTCTCCACAATCTAAATGTAAATATAACCAGAAAGTTATTTTCTTTGATAAAACTTTTACTATATTATAACCAACTCTTTACTGAGTGCAAAGGTCATTGCTTCAAACGACAGCTTAACTATTGTGTATCAGCTGTCAGACAGTTTACTTTAGATAATTACTTTGTATATTGTCAGGATGTTTAGCTAATTAGCACTTTTGAGATTCATTGTCTGTGTTAATAATGCTGTTCTCACCTTGGAAGTTCATTCTCTCTGTCCCATTTTGCTTGGTCCCTACTCACATACCCATGACACACACACTTGCTTAAATATTTCTGTTTGTAAATCACTTTGTGTGTATGTGTGTGTACAAAAATTCTTCAGGTAATTTGAGATACAAAGAATGAAAGAAAAGTTTCATGAAAGAGGGAATGTGAAAGAAGCATAAAACCTTTGTACATCCCCCCTTTTGTTTTTAACACAAATCACTCATGTTTTAGAAGTTCTTTTTAAGGAATCAAGAAAATAACATAAAAATGGGGGAAAGTTTTCTTCATGAAGAAACATGAATAGCCCATCAAGATTTTTCTGGAAAAATGCTGGAAAAAATTGATTTGAAGGATATAGTCACACACGTGCGCACACACACAGAGAGCATCTAAAACATATTTTTTTTTGTTAAAAAGAGGGATTTACAAACTTTTATGCTTCTTTCGCATTACCTCTTTTCATGCAGCCTTTGCCTCACCCTCTTTATCCCAAATTATGTGAACAATTTTTATCCAATAATGCAGTGAGGGCTATTGCAGAGAATTAGCAGCCAGTCAGAACAACTGTGGTAGGGGAGCAGGGAATAAACAGGTTTATTTAGAATACTAACAAACAGATGCAAAATTGAACCCATTGAGGACTGAGAAGTTTACTTCAGTCATTCCTGGTGGTATTACTGTGTGTAAAGGTCCTGGTACTTTCCATCTTGGATTGCTTGTGTTGCTTGCTTGCCTGTGCCTCTCTGTCTTAGATCTCTCTCTTTTTGGTCCTTTCTTTTTAGATTATGTTTGCTGCTGCCAGGCAGCCTGCCTGTGCCAGTTTGTTTCTTGAGATTATTATTTGGATTTTTCCTCCTGATTTATTTAGAGATTCCCTCTTCCTCCTCCTCTGGCTTTCCCCTCCGTTTCCTTTTTTTATAAGTTATTTTTGCTGTTGCCTGGGCCTGGCCTGCCTGCCGTGGCCTGATGGCCTCAAAGAAGAGAAGAAAATACATCAAATGATAGTTCCCATATAATAATAATAATATAATATAATTTATTGTCATTGTAAGTATATACACAGTATACCATACAACGAAATTCATATTGTAGTAGCTTGGATGATGAGGGAAGGAAAAAGGCTCTGATTGTATTTTTTTTTTTTTGCCTTAATTTGTTTTTCTTGTTCTTTGGGAGAGGGATATTTTTATGTTATTTATTTTGCTAATTTTTTTTCTCGTGTGTGAGGAAAGTTGATGCTTGTCACTATAGATAGTAGTGAGTTAGATGACTAATGATTGGATTCAGTACAGTGCTGCTTCCTATCCAGAGATCAAAACACTTATTTTTAATAAATTATTATAAATTATTTTTCCACCCACCCATCCTTCTGTCTCTCTACCTTTACTCTAGTGAGTTCAAGGTAGTATATATCCCTTTCATCCTCCCAACAAACATGGAAGTGAGGCTGAGAGTGTGAATATTTGTTCTCAAAGGCTTTCACGGCTGGGATCCGATGGTTCTTGAGGGTTTTTCAGGCTCTTTGGCCATATTCTGAAGATTGCCCAGAAAATTTCATGGCTGAAAGGAACTTCAGACCTCATCTCCTGAGTCCTAGTTCAGAACTCTAACCAGTATGCCACACCAACTACAACTCCCAGAATCTCCCAACTAGCATGGAGTTTGGAAGTTGTAGTCCTATAAAGTAAGCTTTCTAAGCTCTGCCTGTGTCTTAAGTCTGCTGGTTTGACTCTTTTTCTACTCCCCTTCTCTCAGTCGTTAAGGAGATTTGAAAAGGTGTCTTGGCTCATGGAGTTCTTTTGCTAGATGTCATGGGGATGAATGGATGGAATCAGTGGCATTTTCCCTAAGGAGGATATGGGCTGCTTTGAGATGCTGAAAGTAGCATCTGCTAAATCTCCCAAACTTGCTTTCACCTTCATGATACTCTTCCAAATAAGACCAGGACCATTTGACCTGGGTGGCTTGAATTCCTATAGATCAGAATGGCCATAGTACATACTTGCATAAGCCATTTCATTTACTGTGTAACACAGTACAGGCAGGTCCCTGCAAGGTAGCACGAGCTGGATGCTCCAGAAGGGTTAGGTAAAGTGTGTGTATTTGGCATTTCAAGATGGTTTTCCCCCCTAATCTCTGAGATTTACTTATTAGTGTGAGGGAATACAGCCAATCTTGCTTGATCAGTCTTGCGCTATGTGTGTTACATCAGGAAATCCCTTTGATCTTTGTGCACAACTGCTGCACTTTGTTCTAAGGCTATTGAACAGTTAAAAAATTTAGAAGGGAGCGGAGATCAAACACTCCCTTGTCTAAATAAGTACAGCATGCCTCATCATTATACAGAAAGTGTCTTTGCCTTTGGAAGGGCAAAGGTAAGATGATCAAGGTAAGATGCTCTTCTGGCTATTCAAATTATCTCACTTGTTTTCTTTTTTTTCTGCTTCCTTGTTTTAACTGTTAATTCAATATTTGTCTCACCACTTTTTGCTCCTTGCAGTGTTCAGCTGCAGGAATTTTATTTCACATGAGAAAAACATGGTTATTGATAGTATGTTAGAGAAAACTGTGATGTCTAAGAAAAAAATTAACCATTTCCACTGTGAAGAGCACCAACCATTCCAGAGGATATCTGGAATTGTTTTACTCTGTGAGTTACTCTCAGTATGTGTGAGTGTGTGTTTACTTCTGCTAGAAGATAACTGGTTTGCCTACATAATTGGCGAAGCATATGTTTTTGAAAGACTTTGTTTATTATTAGTTTATTACTAATCAGAAAAATATTTTATTGTTTATAATGTTTTAAACAGCTCCCCCCCAAATATTGGTTGTATTTAGAAATTATAGAATGCCTTATAATACATTATAATTTTGTATATTTGCCTGTTAGTTAATGATCTGATGCCTCACCATTGCAATATATTCTCACCTCTTTAAGGGTGGTGTTTCTGTTCAGACAGTTATGCTCAGGAAACTATAAGCTATGGAGAGACGAAACTGGGAAATTACCTCTTGTTCCCCCTGACTTTTCAAGTTTTATTTTCCCACTCAGCATCCCATGACTCTTGAAGGTGACTGTGCGTCTTATCTCTGTGTCTCCCACTAAGATAATGCAAAAACATTAATTTCAAATATAGTATGCAAGATTTCAGGTTGCAACACCTTTTGTGATTATGTAGACATAGTACGTTAGTTAATTATAGATTACAAAATATTATAATGACCCAGTATCACTGTTTGTACTTGTGTACTGTTTATTTTTAGCAAATTGGTTTGCATTCCCAACCAAGTGTTTTAAAAGTGGTATAGAGGCTTCCGTATGGGACAGGACAGATAGGGAGTGGTCCCAGAGAGAGATTCACCACTCCCACAGATAACAAGGATTTCTTAGAATTGATCTGTCTATTTCTACAGGATGGTATACGTCTGTAGATGTCTTCTCTGTAGGATGAGGAAATCTCTCTTGCAAAATCTAAATATTTACATGGAATCCTATGGTCTCATGAGAGTTTCACCATTTTTTCCATGGAAGTGGGATAACAAATACTAGCATGTCCCTTTCTTGAACCTGACAGGATTGTCATCCCAGATTATGCATAAGTAAAACTCAGAGAGATGGCAAAGAGAAAATGTTCAGGATCCTGGATAAATAAAGAAAAATTTAAAAATGGGATATGCATACCCGTAACAATGCATATCAGATCCTAGGTAGTTCAATACACTCTATTGCTAAGTAACTATGCACAGGATTTCCATCCTAACAACTTGTTATTGTGAATGGTTGGACAGAACTGAATGAAAGTGCCTGCGGTCACTGATCTCTCTTTAACATTTTATCTACTACTGATGACTTTAAAAGTCATTAAATAAAATGTAATCCTAAGAAATAATGAATCATTCAATTGCAGGTGAAGAGTAGGCCATTAAAAAAATTTCTACAGTATTTTCATTAATCCAGGGGACTCTTCGTCCATACAGTCATAGGTGCTAAAATGAAGTGGAGTAAGGTAATACCAAAGGTATTATTCTTAGGGGTACTTTAGGTCAAAATCAAGACAGAGAGAGGTGAATTACTTGTCAGGAGAAATGGCATTACTGCAGTTAGTAATTGTACTATTGCATGGGTTGCAGAAGCAGCTCACGCTGGTTGCAGAAGGACTGATGAAACAACTTAAGAGGTCATAAAATTAAATCACAAGGCAGGAATTCTACAGTATTTGTCTCCTGTAGACAATGACCCTGAATGCCAGCCACTTGCTGTATGAAGTTTTTTTTTGGGTGGGGGAGGAAGGAAGGATTTTGGAAGGAAGAATTTTGGAAGGAAGGAAGGAGGGATTTTGGAAAGAACAAAGGAAGGAACAAAGGATTAAACCTGGGACAAAAGATTCAGAACAAATTGATTGCTTTTGCTTCCGAGACTTTTTTTTTGTCCTAGCTAATGTAATATATGGTAACAAAAATGAAATGAAATGAAATAAAAAAATCCCTGAGTGCAGGATGCTAATAATGAGCTCAAGTTACAGGAAACCAAACTTTGGCTGAATATCTGGAAAAAAATTCTTATTACAACATTATGAAAGTGGAACCAATTAACCTGGAAGGTAGTAGAGGCCTTAAAAAGAATGTGTGACAGGTCGCTGTCAAGTGTATTTTAACTTGGATTTCTGCACTGAGCAGGCGGTTGGACTTGATGGCCTTACAGACTCCTTCCAACTACTGTACGTTACTCTATGATTATACCAAACAGTTGAGGACAGTTTGCAATAACAATGCAAAAATACAGTTTTATGATAATAAGAACAACGTGTTACATTAAAATCCATTTTTTGGGGGGAGAAAAATTGATGTCTGACTTCAAAGGGACAATAGCACTGATACCAGGCAGTGCCACCACTGAGGAGATGCTACATTGAGCTGCCACTTCTGAAGATGAGGTAAGTATACAAGCTAGTTGCTATGAAGGCAGGCATTCTTTTTGATAGCCATAGATTTTGCATGACTTGAAAAGAAAGCATCAGCATTTGGAAGATGCCCTCAGAAACTGGATGAGAGCCAGAGAAGCTCCATAAATAGTAGCAAACAAAAATTGGAAATGCTTGCTTCTTGAACTATAATTCCCAGAACGGCACAGCCATAATGGCCATTCTTTAGCTCTACTGCCAAGATGTTTCTACTGACCAATTCTTGCAGTAATGTTTTTGGTACTTAGAAGATCTTGGCTTTGGGCCCAGAGGCAAATTGTTGCATAGAACATGCCTATGCTGATTTATAAGCCTATATATACATTTAAAACTGATCGTATTTAAATTTTATAAATGTTAGCCAACTAATTTCCTGAGTATATCATCCCAGTTTTTTCAGTTTTGATGCCACCTTGAAAACAATACTTCAGTTCTTCAGATCAGAGTGTAACTACACAGCAAGGGAATTGGAATTCACTCACATTCCCTTGATGTGAAATTGCACCAGGAATTCAAGTCTGTGTAATTTAAGTCGTCACACAGAAAACAGGAGATAGCCCTTTGTTTTTCTGCTGTTTGCTTTCAGCTCTGTTCATAGCTCTGCACCATTATAAGGAACTGCCTTACAAACAGTAAAAAGGCTTCCTACTCCAATTTTCTCATATTTTCTCATATGTGTGTGTAAAGGTTTTGCATCACTCTTAGGGTATAAGACGCTGTTAAACAGGTAGATAGCTGTGCCTTTTCTATTATAGATATATTTCTAGATACAGCAATTAATTGTTTTCATTTGAAATCTCAAATCATTAATTTGGGTGGAAGAATAAAATCATTTACCAGAAATAAATACTTCTTTAAACAGCAATATCCATTGCAGAATAGTTAGCATGTGATTTGGTGCTATAAAACTAAATGAACAAGAATGTTTACTTAGGCTGTCTACTAATTAAATAAGCTTCTGATAATTTTTGCTGTTTGCTAGTATATTTGTTAATTAATTAAAGGAATAAATTTAATTGTATTTCCACCCAGCAGAAAGTTTGGTACAAATGACCTTTGGATAGTGAAGAGCTGAGTATATATACAATTGAGAACCCTAAAATATTTTGTGTTGTTAGAAGGCCACAGCACAGTGCAATAGTGGTTTATTCAGTAGTAAATCTTGCCTACTCTAGGAATGCTTACATAGACATATAAATAAAAATAGAGATAGAAATGAGATAGAGATAAGAGACAGATAGACATAAACATAGAGACACAGTAGAGGTAGTGGTGCTTGAGGAGAGGTTTATGGATACCCTCGACTACGAGAAAGATGAACAACTGGGTCCTAGATCAAATCAAGCCTGAATTTTCACTGGACCAAAAATGTTGAAATAGGCTGTTCTACTTTGGGCATATTATGAGAAGGCAGGATTCTCTGGAAAGGACAATACTGGAAAAAGTGGAAGGCTCATATATATATATGCAGACAATGGCAATCGGATCAATTTTCTGCATTGTTGAAAATATTAAATTATAATATTAATGACTTAAAATGTATGTACTGCCTTATAATTTTAGATTTATAAGATTTCAGTTTCAAAAATTATAAGTAGAGTTAAATTACTGGGTAAATTACATTTCTGTTTCTACCTGAAAAACTTACTTGAATAAATGAAATTTCTGAATAATTCTTAGATTGTTTTTTTCAGTAATTTCCATTAAGAGTATCTTTTTACTCAGCTGGCACATGAACTTAAACTTTAACTGTGCTGGTCAGATTTTTAGCATCTCTCAAAACTGGAAAAATGGTGAATTAAAGGATACATCAAAAGTATTTTTTTATGGCAATTGCAAGTTAAAACATATTATACCTGTAATTGTCAAGTGGACATACAGTACCTCTGAATAGACATGCCTCAGAATTCACTTTCAGGTAATGTTGCTCAGTTCCCACCACAATATTGTGTGGCAGCATGGAACTATTAAAAGGAAAACCTTTTATACTTTGAACTTCTGTTGACTGTCAAAGTTACAGAAGCCTTACCAAGGGGGAAAAGTGTAAGTGTGTGTGTGTGTGTGTGTGTGTGTGTGTGTGTGTGTGTGTAATCTTAATCTAAATATCTCACATAATAAGTACTGTAGAGATATTTAGTAAAATTTAATGAGTACTTATTATAGTAATTTTTCCTCTCGTACAATTTTCAGCAATTCGATAAATATTTAGGGCACAATCCTACAAAGCTAACTTGTTTCTTAGTTCTATAAATTTATGGAAAGCATCATTTCCTTTTTGTATTTCATATTGGAAATGAAAAGGCATGTGTAACTGTTGGTTTTGTATCATTTGCATATGATTTGATTTTTATGATTCACTATTCACAGATGCATTTGTCGTGAATCATTATTAATATTAGGCTTTATGTTTATGACAGAGCAGTTCTAAGTTCTGAATCAAAGTTAGAATATAATTTGCAAAGCACGTTTGCCTTCTTGACATATTAGTTGGATTCCAATCAGTTGGATTCCAATCAGAAAAGAGCAAACTTCCTCAATATATGGCTAAAGATCTTGATATTTGTATATATTCATTGGTCGCCAGAGATGTGTAAGTGATCACAACAACTTGTAACTGGTGGATGTGACAATGATTGGTTTAGGGTGGCTGGATGTGACATTGTGTGGTCCACAGAGACAGCATATTACATAATAACCTGTTATCCACATTATCAGTAAGCTTGCAAATCATTGGCTGTTTTTGACAGATATTATAGAAGGGACTGAACCTGTTTAGTGGAGCACTGCTTCCCGCATGCACACACACACACACAAGGAATATCAAAGTCCAGGCATTGTAGTGACTTTGTTTCTATAGCTGCATTTACCATTTTAGATAAAGGAAGCATCCAGTCAGGTGCAAACCTGTTGTAAAACTACTGTAGTTGCATTTTTTCTATTTCTGACTGCTGATTCCTGGGCATACAGCAACATACAGCACTGGGGGAGTTCCCGGACAATAACCTCATAAGTTTCAGCTTGGGATTTTGAACAGTAACCACTTTTATTGGTGTAAATGATCTTGTAATAACTGTCTTCTCTCCTTTTCTGGCTTCCCAGGGGATTTAGTTTTCGGCATTAGCCTCCTGGGTGCTGTATGAAGTTAAATGAGGCCTTAGTTGACTTCATTGTGTTCTCTCCCCCCCCCCCCCCATGATGAGAGAATGAGTCCCAGTCTGGGTTGAAGTCCTTTTAGTAGCAGCTGATAGAGCTGGATGTTGGAGAACTGAGGTCCTCCAGGTTGCTCCAACTGTAGCTCTCATTGGTGCTTCTGCCTCCAGCGCCAGAGCTGGGCTGAGTGGGCACTACAGTTCTCATTGGGTGGAATGGATGCCAAGGCTGTGGAGCCATAGGACTCATGGCCTGCTGCAGAATAGGGGCCTGTGACTTTGGCCTTTCCCATGGCCAAATAAACCAGGCTGCTCCAGGGATCCTCTGTTTCTCCCACTCCTGCACGACTTTTCCTCAGCTCTCCTCCTCCTCCTCCTCCTCCTCCTCCTCCTCCTCCTCCTCCTCCTCTTCTAATAAAGGGCCCACATCTTCCAGCTCCAACCTTTTGCTCCCCATTGCAGCTGACGTCTGGCTGCTTCTCTTCCTTCAGCTGTGGTAGCTGCTCCCCACTTGCCAGGATCCTGTACACTTTCCCCCAGGCTCTTCTGGGGCTGCAGGCTGAGGGCAGAGAGCCCACCAGCGGTGCCCAAGGTGACTTCCTCATACTTTTATTGCTTAAAAATGACTTGTGTATTTAGCAATGGTCCTTGGGCTGTAACTACATTTTCATGAGGGCAGCAGGCAGGATTTTTAAGTGCAGAACCTGTGATGGTTAGCACTGGGGTTCCCAGATCAGCAGCATTTATTGGCCAAAATTTTGTTGTATAGCTCCTCAAATGGTGTCACGTTTGCAGTCAAATTGCCCCAGGCTAAGAAACTCTTAGGCACATTATCAGTTGTCATATAATTCACCATGCAACGGATAGTGTCTGTGGCGATTTTAGAACTTGAGATAATTTGCCTCCAAGTTACGTCAATTATGGTATGGCAGCATAACTAGATAAGAGTATTCAGGTCATTGATGTGGGTTTTCTGGGCTGTTTGGCCATGTTCTTAAGGTTTTTCGCCCTAATGTTTCACTTTATTAGTATTCAGGTCATTTCCTGAGATTTCAGAACCATAACCTGAGACCAGGAGGTGGATCCTTGTGATGTTGTAAGGTGGGTACATGAGGGTTTATGAGGTCATAGAGATGGGGCCAGAAAGAGTTGGGAGGAGGACTGCTTTGTAGTCAGGAGTTTCTAGAAATAGGCATCAGGGAATTAGGTTAAAAAGGCCAGAATCAGTTGCAATATTCTGCATTTTGGCTAAATTCCTCTAGCTGTGCAGGAGTTTAAAGTCAAATGAGGCTGTGAATGCAGGGACTTAACAGAGCAGATTCAACTACAAGTCTCCCAGAGTAGACCACCCCTTTTTTTCTCATCAACGGGCACTTACGGTCACAATAACTCACTCTGACACATTGGTAAGAGTAAGAATAAAAGATTTCATTTACTCAAAAATCTGAACAGATAAAAAAATAGTATAATGTACAAAAATGACTGCTTGCAGACTTTCAGCAACAGGCCTCAAGAGCCTACTTCCATGAGACTCCTGCAGACTATATTCTAACAGCACTAATTGCATAACTGCCAGCAAACCAAAAAGAGAGGGGAAAAGACACTTAAGCAAAGAAGTGTGGCTGTCTTTGAAATCAGAGGCAGGGAAGGAACAATTGGTCACTGCTGGATTGATTGACAGAAGGTTCCCTCCCATGCGAACCTACTGAAAGCAGCATATGGGGTCGAAATAACTCCCAACAGAATCTGTGTTGCTGCGCTGCATTCGTGCTAAGGCTTGCAAATCTCGTGGCTTCGTTTACAGAACATACAGCATGTGCAGATCTATTCAGGCAACAAGAAGTCTGATGCAATGCTGCACTGGTGCTCCGCTCCCTGTGTTGCTCCATATGACATGATGGTCCCTATTGCAAGTGCAGTTTTTCTAATGCAGTGATTGCCCTGAGATTTTTTTCTGTACCTAGAGACTTTGGGAAGAATAATGACTCCCTGAAAAAGCTAGGAAAAAAACCCTAGGGTTGGACACAACCAGACTAAATGTCAAGGGGAACCTTTACCTAAGGAGCGCATGCAGACAAAGAGATGGGTGGGGTCTGAAGCCCCCATTGCCCACCTCCCAGCATGGGAGGAATTAACCAAGATCAGGGCTATGATGGCCGTTAGTCATCATCTATTGGTTGCCCCAGTAGGCAAGCATTCTGGGGGCATTGACAGTGCTGCACTACTACCCACTCTCCTTTCCGTAAGGGCCTCCCCATTACAGTACATTTCTCACTTTGAAACTCCCTACCTGCAGAACTTGGATGCTTCTGGCCTGATTGTTAGAATATAACGCTGGACTTTGACAATCCTCAAGGCTCAGGCATTGTGGGAGGGGTTGACAACATTTTGACTCAGTTTTCACAACTGATTTTCTTATCACGTCCTTTGAGCTCAACTGCATAAGGCCATGATCAAGCCACTTCGTGTGTTTGCCAGTAAGAAACGTTATCCCCACCTAAATGCCTTGCTGTAGCAGACTGGAGGTCTGTCCATCCATAGTCTCTTGGTCCATAAAGAAGCCATGTCTGCACAGTTTCACATCAATGTGGACCTCTGTGTGCATTTGAAAAAACTTAATATTATAGTATATTGCAATGCAGAACTGTGTTACAACTACTGTATTTTGGTATATAACTCATCATTACTCAATACTCCTAAACTATGCAAGCAAGGGGGAAAAACCTGTCAATGGCATTATTCTGTAATCTGTTGTGCAAACATTCCTGGGAAGTACTGTGACATTGTGCAAGACCTTGGGCAAAAGATTGTGCAATGTTTGCTGCTAATAGTCTTGAAAACATGTGCCCAGCTTATGCAAGAAGTTTTCTGATTTGTGTCAAGTGGCAAACCACATGGATATGGATCCTCTTCTATTATTTTTTTTTAAAAGGCACCTAACACAACGTTTTGAACATGTTTATTTTTACACATATTAGGCAAACAAACAAATACATTCCCAGTGAAATTATTAGCCAGTAAGATGATAACACTGTCATTTTAAATGTTTAAATGTTGTTGTATTTTATTATGTTTTATTATGTTGTATTTAATTTTATATAAATGTAGGGTTAAACTTTTGCTGATGATGATGATGATGATGATGATGATGATGATGATGATGATCATCATCATCATCATCATCATCATCATCATCATCATCATCATCATCATCATCATCATCTTATGTTGTAAACCACCAGAGTGGCCTTTGGTTAGCTGGACGGCAAATAAATAAATAAATAAATCAAAAAGTGGGTGTTGGGAGTGCAACGGTAATTACAGTCATGTGACAAAGAAAGTAAACCTCTGAATTATTTGGTTTTATTTGTCAGGACATAATAAAAATCACGTGGTCCTTAGCAAGTCTGAAAATTAGGTAAATACAACCTCACAGGAACAACAACATACATATGATTTACCCCATGTATTGATTTATGTTACAAAAATAAAGCCAAAATGGAGAAATCATGTGTGAAAAATTAAATACAGCCTTACTGCTTCCATAGGAATTAAGATGTTAAGTAGCAACCAGGTGTTGCTAACCAAATACTCTTGAGTAATTGATCATCAGTAAATGTGACCACTCTATAAAAGTTTTAGTAGTTCGCTGGTTTGGAGCATTCAGGTGTGTGTTGACGCAATGCCAAAGAGGAAAACATCAGCAATGGTCATAGAGAAGCAATTGTTGCTGTCCATCAATCTAGGAAGGGTTAGAGGGCAATTTCCAAACAATTAAAAAGCCCATCATTCTACAGTGAAGAAGTTTATACTGTAAGTGAAAAACATTCAAGAAAGTTGCCAGCCTTCCCAGTAGTGGATGTCCACCTCGAGGTCAATGCTTAATTTTTCACACATGGCTTATCCATTTCGGTTTTATTTTTGTTAAATAAATCATGACACAGTGTAATCTGTCATGTGTTGTTATTCCTGTGAGGTTGTATTTACCTAAGTTTGAGACCTGCTGCTCTCAGTGCTCTTGAAATGGCCTAAACTCTTCTCATTTATATATTTTTTTAAAAATCTCTTCCCCTCTTGGACAAGCTGATGGTATCCCTCTTTGCCCACCCAGTTCGGAATAAAGAATGGAGACCTACAAGTTGGATAAAACTACAGTACTTTGCTAACTAAAACAACTTTACTATTTAACTTTAATTTTAACTTCCCCTTTCACAAGGGGGCCTATTGTAGTGAGAAATTGTATTCTGAATCCATTGTACCTTATACAATATATCCGGATCAGACCACCAAGTGCGAGTTCCTGTTACTGAAGCATGCTGATCTCTGTCTAGCATGACTTCACCCACTGTCCGTGGGATTCCCACCAATGCTGCAGTCACTGAGCCATGTGACCCTAGTTGCAGTGCAGCCCAGGAGATCCCCTTAATTCCCTTCCTCCTTCATAAAAATCCTGTTTCCATCAGAGAGATGGGATGACAAATTGGAACTCACCAAGCTCTTACTTTTCGCACTACCCACCACGGCATAAGGGCTATTTATATGCCCAATGCCCCCCCCCCAATCAAATCAAGAATTCTAACCCAAAAGCCCTCTTGCAAATCCTTAAGGAACAGCTCCAAACCCAACTTAGACAAATGCACCCCATCCTCTCAACAATTCAGGTCGCATAACCACTGACTTCAGGCCAGCCTTTACACCTCTCCCAACTTCATGATTGACTCCACATCTGGCACGGTCAATACATCTGGGGTCATATTCTGCCTTCCATCCAACCTTGGTATAATTTTTCACCATATTATATGCACTCCTGGGAACCTGGCCTTAATAGTCTGTAGCTCCGTGATCACCTGCAAGATAAGCAACTTGCCCTTCTGCTGAGCCAAGTTGCCTCCACCCAGGTCCACCAATATAATGTCTGGGGGCACATCAGAATTACCTTGGGACGCCATTTCCATGAACCCTTCCCAAGCAATGCCTCTCCATCCCATCCATTCCAGCGTGGCCCATGCACCAAGGCCCAAATTACGCCCCCAACTGGAACATGCAGCATACATGGCTGCCCAAAATATAAAACTATGGCCACGTAACCAAACTCTCAACCTCCTTGTATGAAACTCAGAACTTGTAAAAGAAGAATAAACAATACCATATATTGCGGCAAAGAGCCCACATAAGCCCAAAACCTGTGGGACGACCACCTTCCGACCTCCTTTATTTGCTCTTCTCCATATCTAGGAGCTACTGCCATAGACACAGCTCCAATGCGGAAAGAATGTGTCCCAAATTTCCAAACCACTATGTCAGCCTTGTTCAGGGCATGTGACGTAATCGTCCAAAACTGATATTTTGTCAATGGCGACAGATTCTTGTGACAAAACAGGTCACCTGATGCTTTACCCCACACTCGGATGTAATCCTTTATAGCCCGCACAGAGCATAAGCTAACCATAAAACAGTGAGACTATTGTATAATTTTTCCTTTTCCGATTTGGTCAGTCTTGGATCTCCTCAGGTTAACAATGATTCGATCTTCAAAGATCATTACATCATCCACTTGCAAAGCCGAGCGGGACTGGCCATTCTTGGAAACCTACACCAACTCACTGATCCTAAATGCCCCCCAAAATGCGAGGAGAGTTGCTGCTTTAAAAAGGGTAACCTCATAACTATCAGCATAAACAACTTGCCATGTTTTGACTAACTGAACTAAAACATTTGGGGAAAATGGGGTTCACTTGTCCCGACTCTTGCTCCTCTCTCTGTTCCAACCCTCAATCATTTTTTGTATATGAAAATCATTTGTGGCATCCTGATAATCTCTGACTTTAACATAAAATGCCAAGGCTGACATCTTACTCTGAGTGGATCAAGGGGCTAAACCTTTTCAGTGTAAGTGCACAACATACTGTTGTAGACAGTCAACTGTAATGGGCCATGGTTGACCTAACCCTTCTTGTCTGCAGAATGTGAAGAACTCATTACCGCCCAGAGTAGACTTTGGTCTAGATGAGTGGGGTAGAAGATGGATGGATGGATGGATGGATGGATGGATGGATGAATGGATGGATGGATGGATGGATGGATGGATGGATGGATGGATGGATGGATGGATGGCTGTCGCATAACTGCGCCTAATGTTGGGAGCCATTGCTAAACTGATGGCCCTATTGGCTTCAGCCCTCCAAGGTTCTATACCTCCTCCGGCAATACATCTGTCTGAGCCTGGGCCCCTGGAGCCAACACCCTGAACCAGTCAATCTGTTGGCAGGACAGGGCATCAGCCCTGAGCCAGTTGATCTGTTGGCAGGACAGGGCATCAGCCAGAACATTTTTAACATCCAGCACATTTTTAACATGGTGCACATGAAAAATGATATTGCAATGTAAACAACACGGTGTAAATGCTCGCACTAGGTGCATAACCCTGCCATATTATCACACCAAAAATTTACTGTAGAATTGGCCTGTGTCTCTGCCCACAGCCATAAGGCTCCCACTATGGGAAATAATTCCCCAAAGGTGAGGTCTCTGGTTACTCCTAACTCATGCCACTCAGTCGGTTATAGCCCAGCACACCACCTGCCACAGAAATAAATTCTATAGCCTGAAGAATCTGCAGCATCGGAATGTACCTGGAATTCAGTCCGCAGGCAAACCTCCTCTCTCCAAAAGGAAACCCCATTAGAACCTTCCAAGAACTGCAATCATGCCCTCAAATCTTCTTAGCTTGCTCTTATATTAAAGGTCTTGCTCTTATATTAAAATTAGGTACGTAGTGGCGCTGCAGGTTAAACTGCAGAAGCCTCCATGCTGCAAGGCCAGAAGACCAGCAGTCATAAGATTGAATCCACATGATGGAGTGAGCTCCGGTTGCTTGTCCGAGCTCCTGCCAACCTAGCAGTTTGAAAGCATGTAAAAATGTGAGTAGATAAATAGGTACCACCTCAGTGGGAATGAACGGCATTCCGGGTCTAGTCGTGCTGGTCATGTGACCACAGAAACTGTCTTCGGACAAATGCTGGCTCTATGGCTTGGAAACAGGGATGAGCACTGTGCCCTAGAGTCAGACATGACTGGACTAAATGTCAAGGAGAACCTTTACTTTTACCTTTACTAAAGGTCGTTATTCAAGGTCTGGTCAGCTGGATCTCTTCATGGATCAATGAAGAGATGGATGAATGATCCAGCTGTCAGCTGGACAAGGCAGCAATCCCTTCATGGGAACACAATACAACACAATACAAATCCAAAGCAGACCTTTCAACATCACAGTAATCCAAGTTTATGCACCAAGCAACAATGATGAGGAGACTGAAATTGACCAATTTTATGAAGACTGACAACACCTTCTAGAACTGACACCAAATAAAGATATTCTTCTCATTATATGGGTTTGGAATGCTAAAGTAGGGAGTCAAGAGATAAAAGGAACAACAGGAAAGTTTGGTCTTGGAGTTCAAAACAGAGCAGAGCTTCAAGTTTGGTCAAGAGAACAAGCTGGTCATCACAAACACTCTTTTCCAACAGTACAAGAGGTGACTCTACACATGGAAATCACAAAAGCAGATTGATTATATTCTCTGCAGCCAAAGATGGAGAAGCTCTGTACAATCAGCAAAAACATGACCTGGAGCTGATTGCAGCTCTGATCATCAACTTCTCATAGCAAAATTTGAGGTTAAACTGAAGAAAGTAGGAAAATCCACTGGGCTAGTCAGGTATAATCTAAACCAAATCCCTTATGAATACACGGTGGAAGTGAAGGACAGATTTAAGGAACTTGATTTGGTGGACAGAGTGCCTGAAGAACTTTAGATAGAGGCTTGTAACATTGTACAGGAGGCAGCAACAAAACCCATCCCAAAGAAAAGGAAATGCAAGAAAGCAAAGTGGCTGTCTAACGAGGCCTTACAAATAGCAGAGAA
Source organism: Pogona vitticeps (assembly GCF_051106095.1). Classification (NCBI taxonomy): domain Eukaryota; kingdom Metazoa; phylum Chordata; class Lepidosauria; order Squamata; family Agamidae; genus Pogona; species Pogona vitticeps. The sequence goes on along the minus strand of NC_135784.1, from coordinate 74,349,903 downwards.
GAGAAAGGAAACAAAAAGCAAGGGAGATAGGTAAAGTTACAGAAAATGGAATGCAGACTTCCAAAGAATAGCAAGGAGAGACAAGAGGGCTTTCTTAAATGAACAATGCAAGGAAATAGGGGGAAATAATAGAAAAGGAAAAAACCAGAGATCTGTTCAGGAATATTGGAGATATTAAAGGAACATTTTGTGCAAAGATGGACATGATAAAGGACAAAAATGGGAGGGACCTCACAGAAGCAGAAGACATCAAGAAGAGGTGGCAAGAATACACAGAGGAATTATAGCAGAAGGATTTGGATATCCCGGACAACCAAGATAGTGTGATTGCTCACCTTGAGCCAGACATCCTGGAGAGTGAAGTCAAGTGGGCCTTAGAAAGCCTGGCTAACAACAAGGCCAGTGGAGGTGATGGCATTCCAGTTGAACTATTTAAAATCTTAAAAGATGATGCTGTTAAGGTGCTACATTCAATATGCCAGGAAGTTTGGAAAATTCAACAGTGGCCAGAGGACTGGAAAAGATCAGTCTACATCCCAATCCCAAAGAAGGGCAGTGCCAAAGAATGTTCGAACTACCGCACAATTGCACTCATTTCACATGCTAGCAAGTTTATGCTCAAAATCCTACAAGGTAGGCTTCAGCAGTATGTGGACCGAGAACTCTCAGAAGTACAAGCTGGATTTCAAAGGGGCAGAGGAACTAGAGATCAAAATGCTAACATTCGCTGGATTATGGAGAAAGCCAGAGGGTTCCAGAAAAATATCTACTTCTGCTTCATTGACTATGCAAAAGCCTTTGATTGTGTGGACCACAGCAAACTGTGGCAAGTCCTTAAAGAAATGCGAGTGCCTGACCACCTTATCTATCTATCTATGTATCTGTCTGTCTGTCTGTCTGTCTGTCTGTCTGTCTGTCTGTCTGTCTGTCTGTCTGTCTGTCTCCTGAGAAACCTATATGTGGGACAGGAAGCAACAGTTAGAACTGGATATGGAACAACTGATTGGTTCAAAATTGGGAAAGGAGTATGACAAAGCTGTATATTGTATCCCTGCTTATTGAACTTATATGCAGAATACATCATGGAAAAGGCCGGACTGGAAGAATCCCAAACTGGAATTAAGATTGCCGGAAGAAATACCAAGAACCTCAGATATGTAGACAATATCACTCTGATGGTAGAAAGTGAGGAGGAATTAAAGAACCTCTTAAAGAGGGTGCAAGAGGAGAGTGTAAAAATGGTCTGAAGCTCAACATAAAAAAACCCCAAGATCATGGCCACTGGTCCCATCACTCCTGGCAACTAGAAGGGGAAGGTATGGAGGCAGTGACAGATTTTACATTATTAGGCTCCATGATCACTGCAGATGATGACAGCAGCCACAAAATTAAAAGACTCCTGCTTCTTGGGAGGAAAGCGATTTCAAACCTCAACAGCATCTTAAAAAAGCAGAGACATCACATTGCCAACAAAAGTCCGAATAGTCAAAGCTATGGTTTTTCCTGTAGTGATGAATGGAAGTGAGAGCTGGGCCATAAAGAAAGCTGACCGCCGAAGAATTGATGCTTTTGAATTGTGGTGCTGGAGGAGGCTCTTGAGAGTCCCTTGGACTGCAAGGAGAACAAACCTATACATTCTAAAGGAAATCAACCCTGAGTGCTCACTGGAAGGACAGATCCTGAAGCTGAGGCTCCAGTACTTTGGCCATCTCATGAGAAGAGAAGACTCACTGGAAATGACCCTTATGTTAGGAAAGAGTGAGGGCAAGAGGAGAAGGGGACGACAGAGGATGAGATGGTTGGACAGCGTCATCAAAGTTACCAATATGAATTTGACCCAACTCCGGGATCCAGTGGAAGACAGGAGGGCCTGGCGTGCTCTGGTCCATGGGGTCATGAAGAGTCGGATACGACTAAATGACTAAACAATAACAAAAGCTGGAGAAAGAGATTAATGGTAGCAGCCATGGTGATCTTGGTGACATTGTTTTTACTGCAATAAAAAGGAGGTTGAATACCATGTGTTTTTTCCATTGTTTAATGTAAAAATAATTACACACAGACACCGACACAGACACGGGGGGGGGGGGGAGGGAGGAAACAGACTTTCTGTAAAATTAATGGAGATTCTTCTACCTAGTTTACAATGTATCAATCTATTAAATATGTCAAAAATTCTTTCAGATGTCACTGATAAGCCTCCCATAGAGTTCCAGCAGTTTCTGGGTAAAGTGCCTGCTTATTCTTGTCTGCTGCCCAGACTGAGGCCATGCAAGATCAAAGACCTCATTAAATGTTTTGGCTGGCAATATCAATAGATACTGCAGTATTTACCAGTAAAAGATTCTTCTTCATGTCGGTTTCATAGCTATCAGCTCCCGTCTCTTTGACCACAGTGCATTCTTATTCTGAGCCTTCTGCTTGGGGCTGATTGCCGAAGAGCAGTGGAATGCTTATCTGTAGGAACTCTTTGGGTACATATTCTTTGGATTTATTCTGATGTCAGTCTGTTTATACAGAATGCTCCCTTCTTGAGCAAAAGTGCCTTTTCACTAAGTTCCTAGTGTATATGTCAGCCAGAGTGCTATAGCCCCTTGTCAACTGAGTTGTGAACACCATAGCCTAAAACTAAGTGGTAGTCCAAACTAAAGTAGTATCAGGGATATATTTATTTGTAAGTGATCTGTAAGTCATCTGTAAGTGATGACGATGGACTTAGTGGGGTCTGTTGTAGTCGGGATTTGCATTTGAATTTAGGCTTATATTTGGGGTCTGTATATTAATCTGGGAATGCTTAGGGATTGAGTTGGTATAGCTCAATGTGTAGGAGCAGCTGGTCATGGAGCCATGACTCAGGAGTTTGAATCCCCAGTGTAACTTCTGGGAGAAACAATGAAATGTAACATTATTCTGGTATACTGTACCTGGGAATTTTTAAAGAAAAAAAAACGATGAAGGTCCTTATAGAAGGAACCGTGTAAAAGAACATGCCCAAATAGTTTCCACTTTGCCATCATCACAGGGACATACTGTGATAGTGGCATACTGATAGGGTACTCCATGATATTTCTGGTTCAGGACAACAGAAAGCAAAACATTAAATCAGGCTAGTGTAAAGGCTTTCCTGAATGTGGGAAAAGTTAAATTAGCCAACTAGGTAGAGGGCACAAAGATCTTGTTGCCTAGAGCACTATTTTTAGTCAGCAAACTTAAATGTTATTGTAATTCTCTGTCCCAGATTCTTTGCTTAACAGTTGATTTGGCTTAAGAACAGCCAGGCACTGTTAAGATGCTGGGAAAAAAGCCCAGAGGCAGTAATTCCTTAGACAGGTGCCTCTTCCATTTAGATTAAAATATACTTCCTGCATCTGGCTACAGAATTAGATGCTGGGAGTTCAGTTCCCCATCATGCATCCCAGAAGATCCACCCTGTGTGGCCTTGGTCAAGTTGCATAGTCCCAAGATGCATCAAGAAAAAGGGAATGGTAAACTACTTCTGAGTCTTCATTACCTGGAAAACCCCAAACAGGGTTGCTATAAGCTTAATCTTGTAAAACCACCATTTTATTCTTATAGGTAAAGGTTTCTCTTGACAATCTGTCCAGTCGCGTCTGACTCTAGGGGGTGGTGCTTATCTCCGTTTCCAACCCATAGAGCTAGTGTTTTGTCCGCAGACAATCTTCCATGGTCATGTGGCCAGTGCGACTAGAAATGGAACGCCATTACTTTCCCACTGTGGTGGTACCTATTTATCTACTCGCATTTTTGCATTTCGCATGCTTTTGAACTGCTAGGTTGCGGGAGCTGGGACAAACATCGAGGGCTCACTCCATTGCATGGATTCGATCTTACGACTGCAGGTCTTCTGACCTTACAGCACAGAGGCTTCTGCAGTTTAACCCGCAGCGCCATCATGTCCCTTATAGTTACTGATAAATTCGTTGCTGCAATAGAAATGAAAAGGTCTCAAAAGTCACCTTAAATTGATGCTGCTTAAAGGCAATAGCACAGTAAAAGGCCGGCCTGGAGGAATCCCAAGCCAGAATTAAGATTGCCAGAAGAAATATCAACAACCTCAGATATGTAAACGATACCATTCTGATGTGAGGAGGAATTAAAGAACCTCTTAAAGAAGGTGCAAGAGGAGAGTGCAAAAATGGTCTGAAGCTCAACATAAAAAAAAGACTCACAATCATGGCCACTGGTCCCATCACTTCTTGGCAAATAGAAGGGGAAGATATGGAGACAATGACAGATTTTACCTTCTTGGGCTCCATGATCACTGCAGATGGTGACAGCAGCCACGGAATTAAAAGACTCTTTCTTGGGAGGAAAGCGATGACAAACCTCAACAGCATCTTAAAAAGCACCTTTGTTACCTTGCCGACAAACGTCCGCATAGTCAAAGCTATGGTTTTTCCAGTAGTGATGTATGGAAGTGAAAGCTGGACTGCAAAGAAAGCTGACCGCCGAAGATTTGATGCTTTTGAATTGTGGTGCTGGAGGAGACTCTTGAGAGTCCCCTTGACTGCAAGGAGATCAAACCTATCCATTCTGAAGGAAATCAATCCTGAGTGGTCACTGGAAGGACAGATCCTGAAGCTGAGGCTTCAGTACTTTGGCCATCTCATGAGAAGAGAAGAATCCCTGGAAAAGACCATGATGTTGGGAAAGAATGAAGGCAAGAGGACAAGGGAGTGACAGAGGACGATATGGTTGGACAATGTCATCGAAGCTACCAATATGAATTTGACCCAACTCTGGAATGCAGTGGAAGACAGGAGGGCCTGGCGTGCTCTGGTCCATGGGATCATGAAGAGTCGGATACGACTAAACGACTAAATAATAACAAAAGCTGGAGAAAGAGATTAATGGTAGCAGCCATGGTGATCTTGGTGACATTGTTTTTACTGCAATAAAGAGTCGGACACAACTTAATGACGAAGCAACAGCAACAGAAGAAGTATTCCATGAGGTAGAGTCCCCTAACACCATGTATCCTCATTTCAGCACATCTTCACCATTACATTTTAGGTGGGCACCTTTTTAGCAGTGTGAGTGTTAAATGAATTTAAAACAGTGTTTTAAAAAAATATTGGTCTTATTAACCCTCATACAGCTTGAAGTGACATGTCTGTCCATGAGTGTCACATTTAGTTGATTAAATTATGTGGAACTAGACTTACAAGGAGCATTTCACAGCATTGTTACTTGAATAGCTGTAAATCATGTGCATGTTTTTCAGCTGTTTGTCAGATACAAATAAAAAATGGGTTAGGGTGCACAAAAACCACTTGAATGAATACAAATTGTTACACAATAAAATTATTGCTTTTTGCTTGCCCCTGGATACTTTTTGTTCCAGCCAAAGTATTTTATTTGGAGAAAAAGTCCTATTTATTCATTTATTTATTTATTTATTTATTTATTCATTCATTCATTCATTCATTCATTCATTCATTCATTCATTCATTTATTTATTTATTTATTTGGGCAAGTCATGTTGTGAAGAAGCAGCAGCAGTGGCACATATTCTTGCTGGCTGTGTCTTGGTCCTGTTCCAAGAATGGAGGACACTGGAATGTTCAGAAAGTTTGGGAAGTACAAAAGGTGTGCATTGAACCCCAGCCAATGTGTTAACCATCAATACATTGGAATTCCTATGGGGTGTAAAGTTACAGCCTGCTCCTCATTGGAGGGATGTGAACATTTTGCTGACTTTTAGCTGCGTATTTTGAAAATCTAAGTTCTTTTTTTAATGTCACACTGGTGATATTATTACCTGAAACAATTCAAAAAAATCTCTCCTCTGCTTTGTTCCCTTTTGTTTACATCAGAGTTCCAAAAGCTGAGAGTGCATAGGTGCACAAAACCTGGTTAATTTTTTACTTACTGGCTTCTCTTTGTGTTCTAGAGTGCACCCTTACTTGGGTTGCCTGCTGGCATCTGTGACAGAATAATTTGAGTCAAAAGAAGACAGAGAAGAACGCCATATTTGCTAAATTGAAACAATGCTTTCATGTCTCTATTGAGATTAGAGATCATTGAGTTGACACTGAAAATACATAATGATAGAGGCCTTTTGCCAAATATTACAGTTCTAAAATAATGAGAAAAGATGGATGTGGAGTGCCATTCCCAAGGTTGCTAAGCCACATTGTTGTTGTAGTGAGGGCACACCCTCCTAGCAAGATGTGGCTGCTTCTGAGAGGCGTGGCTCTTTCTCATAGCTGATAGGGAGCTAACTTCAAAAGCCTTTCCTTGGGCCAATCCTGATGTCATTATGTAACCATTGTCCAATCTGAACTCTGTCAACAATCTGTATACTGTCAACTATCTGTGAGCTTGTAAGGTTAATAAAACACAGTCCTCCTGGGGGCAGGACAGTCTTATTTGAGGTCCTCTTCTTCTAGTTGCCCATCAGGAGCACTGCTGACAGACATCCTTCTGGGTGTGTGGCTGACTTTAACTCTCTCTCTAAGACTACGTATTTGCTATCCTAATTATCTGGTGATCACCATAAACCATCAGCCTTCTCATTTCGTGACCCTACAGAGGGAGTTCCTATTATGTTGATCTGAATCAGAATAAAAGTGGAGTTGGTGCCATACACGTTTATTCAGATGTTTATCTTCATAAGCAGTATGATCCTCACAATGAAAGACACTTGACTCCTCTTCAGAGTTATAGGACAACTAAGAACCTTGTTGTTTGTTTTGTTTTTACTCTGCTGATGTTGAGGCCAGTTTAGAACAATGTTTATAACTGAAACATAGACATTAAATGTTACGTATTAATATGAGTGTTGCTTAGTCTCATGTAAAGCTTCAGTCAGATTAGGGTATGCTAACACTTTAGCTCTTTAAACAGCTGGTCCATAGCTCAAATCAACGTTCCAGTTTGGTGGAGTGACCTCTTCACCTTGGACAAGTAGATGGAGAGAGTTGCCAAATTGTGGCCCCTTCAGGAGGTCAGTCAGTAGCTGATTCTCCTGACTGGCTTCCTGGGGACCAGCTGAACTGAGACACTGGGTGAGCAGCCACATCCTCTCTAGATGTGTGTGTGTGTGCATGCGCACATGTGCACATGTGCGGACACACTCTCCAGAGATCCACACTGACCAACCTTCTAAGTGAAGTAGTCAGGAAGAAAGATGGATAAGGGGCTGGTTCCTGAGCAAGCCTGCCAGGTCCTGAGTATCTCAGTCTGAGCTGCGTATGCATCTCCCGCCTCCCCGAGCAAGCATATGAGTGAGGTAGCTTTCTTTCTCACTTTTAAAGCACTTTATTATTCCCTGACAAGCACATGCATGCAAAATAAATCAAAAGTAAAATCCACACAGAAATAGTTCTTTGGATCCTATCCTACAAATATGTCAAGCTGCTATCGTAGAAACTCCAAAGCAGAATTCATTGAGGCCAGTGAAGCTTTTTGCACATCAGTTTTACATGGCTATTCATGGCAGATCCAAAGCAAAAGATGCTTTAGCATTGTGTGGGTCTCTAGCACCTCTTGTCCCTGGACCTTACTGTAACTCTGAGTCCTGGACTGTGTGCTGGGAAAGAGATAAGAGAACGCTACACAGCCAAATAGGAGGTATCGACACATATTGACAGCCCAGTCCAAAGCATTACTCCACACCTCTGCATCTCCCACGCCTTCTTCTGCTTCAGTCACTTCCTCATCCTCCCTGAGCAAGGATCATCTTGGTCCTCCTCTCCAACTCTTGAAGGTCCGGAATCTTCTCCCTCTCTAGTACCGCCTCTGCCTCCAACATGGGCAGGATATCTGTTGCCACTGTTCTTGGGGTCTCGATCTGCGATGGGTAGAGCCCCACATAAGTGGGCCATACATTTTCCCAAGTGGTCATTCCATCCCTGTGGGCATTCTCCAAGGGGGAATTGTGGAAGATGCCAAGGTTGGACCCAGCTCCATCCCATCATCCACCCACTCACAGACTTTTAAAGAATATGGTGAGGTTTCATGCCCCACATAGCCAGTGAAAAATTCCAATTGGACCCTTTTGAACACAAATTAAAGGAGAGCTGGGTGAATAGCTCAGTGAGTTAGGTGTCTGGCTGTGGAGTCAGAGACTGGGAGTTCAGTTCCCAGTGTGCATCCCAGACGAGCCAGACTGTCTGGCCTTGGGTGGGCTGCAGTCCCAAAGTTTCTCCAGAAGAAAGGAACCGTAAGCCATTCCTGAGTACTGTATTTCTACCTAGAAAACCCTGGAAAGGGTTACCATAAATCAGAAGTGACTTGACAACACACACACACACACACACACACACACACACACACACACACACACACACACACACACACACACACACACACACACACACACACACACACACACACACACACACACACACACACACACACACACACACACACACTTTAAAGCCTATGTATTCAAGTACCTTATTGCCTGCAGTGTGTGAAGTCTTGCTATCTTCTTGTTCCTTCTTTTAGATTTCTGTCCTTTTATCAAGCAGTTACACTAATCCCTGAGCAAGTCTGAGAATAGTATTTGTTTCCGTCACGCCAAATTGCTAGGTGCTTTGGCAGTGTTCCTGGACTTTGCATAAAAGAGATTTCAGGATCGAATGAAAGTTGCATATCTTGTTCCATGAGATTATAAAGCTGCTTTATCAGTGAATAATGCTAGTCATGCTTTATGCTTTCTGCATTTTACCAGTCTGCCTTCCAAAAACACAAGAGATGTTATTTCCCTGGGGGTTATGCTATTAAGCGAATCCCAACCACGGCATAAGCATTATTAGGAGATATGTAGTTCCTCAAGCAGATGAGCTGAGGTTTTTGTCTTCCCATCGTTCTTTTGGTGGTTTATATTTAATTGAAGGTCAGATAAAATATTAAACAGGCAAATTATTTAGTTATTGTGAGAAAACAGCATCACTGACTAATGTTGGCTGACAAAAATGACATGGTATTACAGTATTTATGAGGTCTGGAACAAATTGTCATCCTGAAGGTGTACAAGTATATGTCAGTATCTAATTTTAAAAAATCAAGAAAAGTGGAATGTACTTTGACTCCTTTATTTGAGAATGTCAGTAGCAAGTGGGATATTTACTCAAGTGGCTGGTGAGGCCTTACATCTCAACTGGAAGTTCCACAGCATAGCAGTGCCCCACTTTTGCACTAGATATTTCTGCAGAGTAAACCAAAACATGTGTGAAGTAGAGCTACTCCTATGGTTCCTTGAATTCTGCTGTGTAGGTGGATGTCTCCAATTCAAAGTAAAGTGCTAATGAAGGAAGCATCTAAAGTCGCTGCTGTGTTCTGTAATAAAATGAAACGTACAAATGCAAGAGTAGGCTTTATAGACCATTTTAAAAAGTATCCTATGATCTGCATGTTTTCATGGATCAGGACCATCCATCAGGTGAAAGAATCTAAACTTTAAAAGTTCATGGCAAGATGGATTTTGCAAGGCAAATTAGAAGTCTCGTGTGTCTGTTTTGAAGTTTTAAAAATTACATCTTTAAAAGTATTCGTGAAGGCTTTCAGGGCCGGGATCTAATGGTTGTTGTGGGTTTTTTGGGCTCTTTGGCCGTGTTCTGAAGGTTGTTCTTCCTGATGTTTCGCCAGTCTCTGTGGCCGGCATCTTCAGAGGATAGCACTCTGTGCTCTGTGGCCGGCATCTTCAGAGTGCTGTCCTCTGAAGACCCTGGCCACAGAGACTGGAGAAACATCAGGAAGAACAACCTTCAGAACACGGCCAAAGAGCCCGAAAAACCCACAATAACCGCATCTTTAAAAGTTCATGGCAGCCAGGAAAGTTACTCTTAGATTTAAAATCCAAAAGTACTTGGCAAGATTGATTTTGCCAGACACATCTTTCTTAGGGGTAAGTCAGGCAAGATGTACACTACATTAGGCCTGTTGTTTTAAAGTGACAGCTAAGGCAGCTGTGAATTGGATATCACACCCCAGTTCTTCAAACAAAGAGGCACCACACACTTTCTCATGTGTCTGTCAGGTCAAAAATATTTCTGAAACTAGAGTCAGCCTTATAAAAATTTTTGCAGTATATCAAATCTAATGAATGTTCAAGTGTGTTCTTGGGTGTTTAATGCTGGAACGAATATCTCAGGTTATCCTGAGATGCTGGAGCTCTCATGCTTAGATGGTTTTTTGTGATCTCTTTCAGCACTGCAACTTAACATTTTCATGACAAAGAATCCCAATGGAACTGTAAATATTAAGGGAAAAAAGAGATGCAGTAAAGGAGAACAGTGATAAGGACCTTCTCTGGGGTTTCTCTGTCACTCCAAAACATCTGTTTGGAGCTGTGAATTTGATTGGGAATCTATGTTGGCAGAGGGGTTTTTAATCCCCTTCCTAGTCTTCTTTGCCAATCTAAATCAATTCTTAAACCCCGCCTGTAGTACCTACATATTTTCAATCTGAAGCATATAGCAGCTTTGATTGGGAAAGGCAATTAAGGCTGGAGAAATGTCAAGAGAAGGGAGTGTTAAACATTATTTTGCAAGGCAAATTAGAAGTCCCATGGGTCCGTTTTGCAGTTTTAAAAAATGTAGCATCATGGTTTCCCCACATCAAATGCAGCCCAGTCTTTATACACCTAGTTATTTCAAGTCTTTATCCTTCCCACTCCATTAGTCATGTTATGAGGACTCGAAGACAAAATATGCTTAAGAACATTTTAACATGGGAAGCAGTCTTGCAGTGAGTCAGACCCTTGGTTCATATCGGCCAGCATTGTTAGTACTGACTGGCAGTAGCTTTCTAGGATTTAATCATGGATGATATCCTAGTCTTATCTGAAGACTGAACTTGGCACTTCTGTGTGCAAAAAACATACTCTATACTAATGAAGCATGACACCTTTGTTGTGAAATGTATGAGGTAGTGCAAGCAGAAATTTTTTTAAATATCTGGATCAATATCTGGATCCCAAATTAAGCAGAATAACTGATAAACTAATGAACCATCTGTGCGCACACAGAAGTCAACAGACTTCCTGTTCAGTTGGTAGTTTGTCCCCAGAAAGTCATTGCTTTGGGCCAAGAAATCAGTTGGTTTCTTGTGGCTTTCCAGTATCCTTCGATGCATTGTATAATGAATGCATTAATAACTATATGAGCATGACTTAACACTCATTATCCAGAAGACATATTAACATTCTAAAGGCCTATTTTTAGTGTGCAAAGCAGCAAAGGTTTATGGGCTTATAAAACTATATATTAGCTTTTACCCACTTCATGTAAAACAAATCATAGATAAACTTTCAGGGACAAGGTATAATGGCTGGTTTCAGCATATTTGTATATAGCTCACCACTATTTCCCCAACAAACAGATTTTAACTGTTGCTTCTCATAGATCATGTACGCGCCTGAATATTGCACATTATAAGTCTCATAGAATGAGTTATGTTTGCTCGTTTGGAGTTTGCAAAGAGACACTCAGCTCTCATGCTTAAGGTATCAAGTGTGCTGGTGAGTCGGATAACAGGTGGTGCTGAAGGAGAGCAACTTTTCCTACTTCTATGACATGGAGGACTTGCTGTTTAGTTTAGAGCACTTGGATATTTTCATCTTCCTCCTTGAGGTTGTGTTTATTTTCACAGCCTGTTGACACGACAATGTTTAATTTCTTTAAAGGTATTCAAAACTGAAAATAATTTTTTTAAGAATATTGTCCTTCTTTGTTTTTTTCCTCATGAAAACAGTTTCTATAATGTTTCAAAGGACCAGTAATACTAGCCAATTAATTTTTATTACTTCGTAGTCTTTATGAGGTGTATTATTTGCATCTTATCAGATGAAAGATTGATAGAGCAGTCTGAACAAGAGCCCCTATGAGAAGCACATCTAGGCTGTTGGACTAATGGCTTGCTTATTAATATTCATGAGCCATCTCATTTAGCTGGTGCTCTTGGGACTTGATTAAAGTAAGGATTGCTTCAATTGCTACTGGAGCTGGAAGCAGTCTTGTGGGTGACACGGCTGGTTCTGTGACAATCTGTGGAGACAGCTAGAGCTATAATTCTGTAACATACTTTGAGTACCTTCTATATCAGGGCTTGTGTATTCAAGCCATATTTGAGGGGGGTGGTGTGAAAGAGGAGCTGTTTCAGCTTATCCTACTCCGTCTTCTAATGTGTGTCTTGCATTTGTTTCTTAAGGTGTGAAGGAGAAGATGACCATGTAGATGACAACTGCGTGGATGCAGCATAATGGAAAACAGTGAATGGGGTGGAACTGGCCTGCAACCTTAAAAACCGACCACCTGGTTAAAAGCACACCAGCTATTTATTTGTTGCTTTCTCAACGGTTATTCTCGGAAGCATAAAGTGGATTCATTCTACCGCTTAGGCTGGAACGTGAATCTCCACACTTGCAAATTTTAAAGTTGTATATAGCACACAGAGTGGAGCAATATTATCAGCAACAATGGGTGACATGACAAATAGTGATTTTTATTCAAAGAACCAAAGAAATGAGGCCAACCATGCAGGAGAATTTGGGTGCACACTTGAGGAGCTGCGCTCCCTCATGGAACTTCGAGGAATGGAAGCAGTTGTTAAAATTAAAGAGACATATGGGGATACCGAGGGCCTGTGCAGACACTTGAAGACGTCGCCAACAGAAGGTAAGCAATACAAATATTTCCTTTTTCTACGGGAGTCTGAAGTGAAGGCTTTCCTTCATAAAGTAGGGCTCCTATAAGGGCTTTGTTTCTTTGTTTTTCTGCTATGCCCAACAGCCAGAAGAATGTTGCCAAGGGGACAATTTTGAACAATCTTGAGCAAAGCGAGACAAATATAGGTACTGTTACAGCTTGTACGGTGTCATAAGTCAAAAGATATGTGTTGGATATGTTATTGTGGTGTTTTAATTTAACTATACTTTTAGAGGAATGCATTAAAATCATCACTGAAGATGTTCTGTTTAATTACCTTTATTATACTAGTAAAGATATTCCCCCAGAGGCCTTATTTTTGGTATTACTTTTACAGTTCTTCAGCAAGACTTTTATTTTCAATCCATGCTATGTCTCTGTAGATCTGAATTATCTTTGGATACCTGAAACACTCCACCATACTCTGTGTCATAGTTTGATGACATGGAGGAATTGATCCTCCTTAATGCCTTTGGACACTTTATGTGTTAGCTTCCCCTTAAATGCCTGATACACAATATGAACTTATATTCATAAGACTGCATAGAAGCTTATATGTCAATGCTGTCACTTTGATTTTTCAATATGAAAAGTCATTTTTCATCTGTGTTTTGAAAGTTCGTTTAGCAGAGAGCTTGACTGACACATCTCAAAAGATGAAATACCCTGTATTTATCCTGTGAATCTTAGTAGACAAAGGACCCTGCATCACTGAAATTCTAGTTTCTTTTGATAACCCATTGAGGGTCTTGGGAAACATAGCTGCTCTTACAAATTAAGGGTGGAGCATTTGTAACACTCAGTTGTAGGTAAAATGTATTCCACATCAGCATGTATAACATTAGGTTTTCAAGTCAGTACAAGAAAATGAGTGATAAGTGTATGAATCAAAATATCTTGCTTTGAGGAGCTAGGCCGTGGAACTCCTAACGCAGTTTTGGAGACATGTGAACTTCTGAAGGGAAAAAGGAAGAATTGGTGAACATTGTTTTTCTGTTTCCTTCCCAGAACCTTCTGTGAACACACAAAAGTGTTTTATTAGTGGAATGACCCACTGGGTCCAATCAGCTTTTGTAATTTGGAATGTATTGTTATTCCGTGTATTTCCATGTATAGTGAAATGCTGTTCATATGATGGAAAATTATGGTCTTCTAAAAAGGCTTTGCCATTCTTCAACTTCTCAATTGTAATACCAGAGAATGAATACTTCAGAAGTTTTTATTATCCTATATTTGTAGCTTCACATTATGGAGCAGGAGTGGGGAACATGAGGCTATCTAGATATTATTGGTCTCCAGTTCCCATCTGGTCCAGTAACAAATGTTAAATATTCAATAATGATGGGAGATGATTTTTTAAAAAAAATCTAGAGGACTGTACTTTCCTTATCTTTTGTAGATCCTATAATTCAGAATTTCACTTGCATAATATTCCCATCTGGGATACAAATCTTGAGCATAGAAAACAACAACCATAAAGTATTAACAATACTATACATGCTATGCATAGCATAGAGTAGACCTTTGGTCTAGATGGGCGGGGTAGGAATATAAACAAACAAACAAACAAACAAACAAATAAATAAATAAATAAATAAATAAATAAATAAATATGCTGTGGAACTAAAGATGTGGCATTGTATCTTGAAAACTGTCAGCACACACATTTAGTCTGCATTGGGGAATGATGATACTTATGCTGTTATAATACCCCAGCATAGCAGTATATTTGAGAAGACTGAATCGCATGAGATAATGTACATTCAATAGTTTATATTCTCAGTTGCATAACATTATAGCACCTGAGAACACAGTCATAGTGCAGTTTGAGAATTCTGTATTGCATTATTTACGGAAGAGGCAACAATGAAGAAACATAATCCTGCTTAGCAGAACAGGCTATTCAATGCCATATAGTCAGTTATACAAAGTAGCTCAAAAGTAATCTGTATTTAAGGTAAGAGTTCCAAATTCCATGAATGCCATGAATGATGGGATCAGTAGTAATTACACATGGAATTTAGATCATAAAGGCCAATGTGTTACAGTGCTGTGAAAGCCTAAAGCATATTTCACACTGAAATACTCACTTGGCAGTCTGTTTTGTAAATAAAACAGCATTACTTGACTGCTGTACATAGCATGGGGGGGGGGGAAAGCACATTAATACCCAGGGAAAGATGATAGCCTATTCATGTTTGTCTCAACTGGAGTAAACCCATTGAATCAATGAGAACTTGGTGAATGAACATTTAGTAAGCTCCTGTGGTTCAGTGGGTCTAGCTGCAGTTAACACTTGGATTTGGGCCTGAGACTGAGAAGAAGGAAAGCACTGCATCACATAGTTGTACGTACGTAACAGTAATGAGAGAAATAGCTCTGACAATTTTAAAAAATGATGCTCAAAATACAGTGAGGCACAGCAAAAAGTTTCCTCTTACAGATCAGAACGACAGAGTAGTAGTTGATGGTGTAAGTTCACAACCACAGGAAAGGAATCAGAGGGAAATAAATAGTTACAAACTGATTTTTGACCCAGGGGTGAAAAAGGGATCTTATAAGCCACAGTGACGGACTTTAAAGCCAGTGTTGTAAGTGTGAATCAGATAGTCAGGACCTCTGGGTGAAAGAAGCAATGGATAGCTTGGCCTACAACCTCTTCCCACAGCATTTTTAAAGCTAATGCTACATCCTAAGCTGTCCAATGAATACACTTGCATTTGATCTTGATTGCTCTTATTTTCCAAATAGAAGATATCAGCATGGTAGAAAAATTCTTTTATTTCTCTAGAAGTTGCAGCTTTCTGATGTTATTAGAAAGGGACACCAGTAGCTCTTCACAATCCTGCATACATTAAGAGAATATTTATGTTCCTGTAACAAATATAGCATGCCCTTGGTTATTTTAGTACAAACTGTCTTAGGTGAGCCATTACAGCAGTACAGGAACACAGTGAATTTCCATTTGCACAGAGCTGTTTACTCTGTGGAACGTAGGTCTGGGAATTTATAATGATGCCTTGACAGCATTCTCTCTTCTTTCATGCACCTGAATGATAATTGAAAGAATACTGAAGAGGTAGATGACCCATTCCTTCCTAAAACAACTGTCCGGATGCTCATCTGCCATTTTTGTTTGTTTGTCTAGATGACTAATATATAAGTGCAGTATAGATTTTCAGTAAAGTGATATGTATGAATGCTTATCCCAGGCTTCCATTATTTGCTCAAGTTTTTTTTTTAAATTCTGTAGTATTTCTTCTACTGCAAATTGTTATATATATATGACAGAACAAACCCAACATACTCAAGGGGTTAAATCCTAGGATGCACCTTCATTTGTATTGTAACACCATGGGACTATGTATTTATGTCAGAAGCTTGGAGTCACAAAAAGATGCACTGTCTGCAGCCAAAACCAGATCTCTCTACAGTATGTGACTTGCTACCATAACATAAGCTAGTGACAGAGGGAGGACATCTGCCCATCTCCTTTGGCAGAGTCTTGCTTTATCATCCAGAGCTTTTACTTTGCCAGATGGGGAGCTTTTACTTTGGAGATGGGGAAAATGGAACATTGTTCAAAATCCAATTGGGAAGAAGCTGTATTCTCATAAAAGCAAAGATCATTTCCCCCTTCCTGCTATTTGCCCATCATGCAATCTGTTGTGCAACCAGTTATGCGTGAAACTGGTCACGCGAAGGTGAGCCTGCTGCACAGAGAGGCCTATGTGATCACCCTTATACAATCACATAAGTGAACAGGATTCGGCCAACTCTGGGATTAGGGCATTATATCAGGCACGCAGATCCTGAAGTAGTTAGTCCTCACATAGTAAAGACAACTAGAAATGTTTTCTTCTTCATGTATAATGGTAACATCTGGGGGTGGGAGAGCTGCACAATATGAGTATTTTCAATACGGCTTTTCAGCTATAGCTCTAAAATGCACAGTGTTGCAAACCTGTTCATGTTTTAATTGATTTTTAAAAATTTATAACTTGTCCTGTATCAGTAGATCTGGAGATAAGGTACAGTGAGTATAATTACCTTAAAAGAATCTAAGGAGTACAGTAGACATCATCATAGCTATTATGATTTAGATAAGGCAGCTCTAAACATGGATGTTATGCTTCATCCAAATTTAGAGTCTATTTCTGAGTTGTCTGCTGTAGCAATCTGTAACATTCATTTAGCATTACCTGGTCAGACTGTTGAACTATTTGTCTTTTATGGTTTTTCCCCCCAATTATTTCTTGGTCTTTATTCATCCACATTAATATTTCTCCATTGGTTGCCCTTTTGACCCAGGAAATTCTTAGCTTCTTATGAAGAATCCACATTTGAAATAATTGTGTCTTTTTCTATAGTCGTCTGTATTAAAATCCATACAGAAGAACTGAGACTGCAAAGTAATGCACAACTATGGCCCTTTAAAACTCCCTCAACAGTTCAAACAAAACAGAAAGCAGTGAACTAAAGGACTGGACACCATGCAGTGATTCCAGTAGCTGCAAAAATGCTTGGGTGGACAGCCAGGTTTTCACTTAGTGCCCAGTTAAAAGACAATCTCAGTATCAGCTGGGCCTCCACAACTAGGATGCCATATCAACGGAAGCTCTCCCCCCAAAACCTCCTCAGAGTACATTGATCTGAGTGGTGGAAAACAGAGATGAGGGACACCTCCAGCGAATCTGAATGACTGGATACACATGAACTGGGCTCCTTCAAATATTATAAGCTGTAGTCTTGTTGAATGTGTGAGTAAAAGCAACAAGATGGGGAACATTGCCTGAATTTTCAAGCTGTCTGTTTTGTGAAATACTGCCTGGACTTTCAGTTTCATCTTGGAACCGATGTCTCTGGCAGGGGGTTGGAGATTCTTCAGTGGGCTGGATTGACCAGGATTTTGCGTTACGCTGGTGTAAAGGTGTGAAAGGCTGTTGTCCTCTCACTGTAAGTGAAGAAGATTCAACAGGCAGCCCAGTTGGCTTCTATACATGGAAGACATAAAATTTCATTTCCCCCCTTTGCCTCAGGCTGAACTTGAGCCAACTAAAGAAGAGTTATCATGTAGACATTGAAGAATCATGGAATTTTTACAGTGAAGTCCTAATGATGTTGGCTACTTAGAAGAATATTTTCTGTTTACAAATCTGCAGGGATGTCATCCACTGACCTAAGGATACAAATACAGTGGTGCCTCGCTTAATGGCAGTAATCCATTCCAGGAAAATCGCCGTTAAGCGAAAACATAGTAAAGTGAAAATAAAGACCTCATTGAAATGCATTGAAACCTGTTCAATGCGTTCCAGTGGGGTAAAAACTCACCGTCCAGCGACGATCCTCCATACGGCTGCCATTTTCGCTGCCTGTCTAGTGAGGAATCCGTCCCTAAACACAATGGGGAGCCATTTTAATTACCCGGTGGCCATTTTGAAACCGCCAATCAGCTGTTTAAAAATCATCGTTTTGCGAAGAATCGGTTCCCGAAGCAGGGAACTGATCATTGCAAAGCGAAATCCCCCCATTTAGACCATTGTTTTGCGATCGCAATTGCGATCGCAAAAAGATAATCGTAAAGTGGATTCGTCGTAATGCGGGGCAATCGTAAAGTGAGGCACCACTGTATAACATTGGATAGTAAATGAAGCAATTGCATTGGTCAAGTAAGCTAAATCTTTAGTTAAGCAATGTTTAAATTCCTATCCTGAGTGGGGGAACTACATTCTCTGCTATGAGAGCTGGTGGCATGTTCTTTGTCTTGTGCACCAATATATGGAACTCCGCGGTGGCTCAGAGCTGCTGAGCAGCCTGTTTGCCTCCTATTGGCTTTTACTTCCCAGGCTTTCCAGTGTGTTCCAAGGAATGCACATGGGTAAATGTTGAGATTGGTAACCTGATATATACTGAATTTCTCTGGTATGGGAGGAAGCTTGAAAAAGCTGAAATCTTTTTTTAGTACAGTTTTTAAAATGTAATAGCATCAGGTATGACAAACCTTGGGCACCCTGGGTGTTTTGGACTGTAACTCCCAAAGTCCTTTATCATTGGCAATACAGGCTGAGAATTCTGGAAGCTGAAGTTCAAAATACCTGGAGAGCAAATTGTTCACCACCTTAGCCTAGTATTTCATTTGAAGGAGTTCTTTCAATTTGATCACTATAAGATGAAATCAAGGTGTTGTCTGCAAGATAGATCCTTCTGTGTTGCTGCCCCTAGACTCTGGAACTCCTTCCCACAGGAATCTAGACTGGCCCCATCTTTACTGTCCATCTGCAAGCAGGCGAAGACCTTTCTCTTCGGGCACGTTTTCTCTGAGTGATTGGCTGCCTGAGAGTTGCTGGGTTTTTTTTTTAATGGATAGTTGTACCTTATTGCATTGAATGTGTTTTAGTGTTGTTTATTTTTTTAAAATATTGTATTCATTTGATCTTTTAGTGTTGTATACCTACTATTAGCTTAAATACTGTCTTTTAATTGTTGTCACTTTTAAGGAGAAAGGTGGGAAACAAACAAACAAAAAAATAAATGCAGCCACAGTGATAATGACTTTCCCACTGAGAAAGCAACAATACCAGTCCACTGGTGTTTAAAAATATTGGATAACCAATGATTTGCTCTTTCAGAAGGCCCGATTGAAAATGAACTTCAAAGTAAACTGAGTGCTTTGATGAAAACCTACTGATACTGCCTGAGTGCAATAAGTAAATGAAAATGGACAGATAAAGGAAGTTCAGATTCCCTTTCCAAAGAGGTTTAATTTACAACTTCCATGATGTCCAAGCACTTGCGGAATGAAGCAAGCAAATTATAGCTCATTCTTATTAAAGTTCTCAAGAGAACTTTTGTCTGCGATTTTTAGAGATAACATTGTTAAGCGGCTCCTGCAAACAAATCCTTGAAAAGCACATGATTTGCGTGCCTGCTGGTTGAGAGAGCTAGTGGTATGTCAGGGTGTAGGTTTGGTTTCATAAAATGATGTGTGGATACTGCATCTGCAGGTTTTAATGTATGTGATGTATTTATTTAAAATATTTATGGATTGCTTTTAAGGATAACTTAAAAAAAAAAAAAACCTTTCACCAGGCAGCTTCCAGTGGTTCATTGAAACACAAGTCACAATAATAAAAGCAACAAACAGTATTAATAATTGGTAAAAAACAGACATTGAAAATAATAAAATAAAAATAGCATCAGCCCGATAAAATATTGAGCAGAAATTCAAGAACTATTAAAATCATTACAGCAAAAACCACTTCAGTTTTTCAGCTAATAAAATCGATATCTGCAAAAGCCAGATAAAATAAACACACCTTTGGTGCTTTTCTAACAGCCTTCTATGCTTGGGCTTGACAATACCCCAAAGGCAGTGCCAACCCACATCCACCTTATGATCACCAGCCTAGTTGTTGTAACCTATAAATATATTGGCAGAATCCTATTGCTAGTCCCCAAAAAGTTGAATGATAACTCAATATTTAAACACTTCTCAGTGAGTCATTCAATCTACTTTATCTTAGACTAGCAATAGACGAGTGGCCTTTGAACAGTGCTTCGGTGATCAATCCAAGCGAGGCAGGCTGATGGGGATGAAAGCACTCCTGACTCCAACAATTCATACTGGTACCACTGGTATAATGTATCTCAATACTAAGGCCATTCTTAGTATTCTGCCATTCTGTGTCATCCCTTAAGACATCCCTACACAAAGTACAATGCCATAGTGGAGGGTGTCTGGAACAAAGATTCTGCAGTGCTTCCTATTTTTCCCCCTGAAATCCTGTTGCAACAGTTGTACAATTGTGCCCAGGTGGCTGTTCATGAAGCACTTGTGCTAGTGTGTTGCTCAGTCAATCCAAACAGGAACTGCACAATGGAGTGCACAATCACCTTGTGCAGTCCTTGCTGTTGGGGTGGAACACCCAGCACATTTACCATGATGTAAAGTTATGTTGTGTCTTGACAAACAGGATTCCAGATGCTGTGAAATAGTTTTCTTTTCTTTTCTTTTCTTTTCTTTCTTTCTTTCTTTCTTTCTTTCTTTCTTTCTTTCTTTCTTTCTTTCTTTCTTTCTTTCTTTCTTTCTTTCTTTCTTTCTTTCTTTCTTTCTTTCTTTCTTTCTTTCTTTCTTTATTTATTTATTTATTTATTTATTTATTTATTTATTTATTTATTTATATGCCGCCCACTCTACCCAAAGGTTTCTGGGTGGCTTACAACAATTAAAATTCAATTAAAATACAATAAAAGATAAAATTGCCGGTTCCTACCCCAGGTGGATTGCGTTTAGTCAGAACTCTCCACTATGACCTGTCCGTCTTGGGTGGCCCTGCACGGCATAGCCCATAGCTTCTCTGAGTTACTCAAGCCCCCTTGCCACGACAAGGCAGCAATCCTCATGGGAAATAGAAGGGGAAGATATGGAGGCAGTGACAGATTTTACTTTCCTGGGCTCCATGATCACTGCAGATGGAGACAGCAGCCCCGAAATTAAAAGACGCCTGCTTCTTGGGAGGAAAGCAATGACAAACCTTGACAGCATCTTAAAAAGCAGAGA